>NC_079905.1:11152456-11752456 GCF_024868665.1 Triplophysa rosa | reverse complement strand
GTATCTGGTTTGATCCTGTGCATCTCTTTCTGAGATGCACAGGATCTCAAAGATCCTTCTCAAGAACACTCAGCCTCACCTGCATAGAGCAGAGAAGGAGAATAAAGTGTGGGAATGGAGAGGAAAAGAGATAGAAAGAGAGAGAGTGAGACTGGCCTCAAGGTGTGAATTTCAATTTATCTGCTCCGGTCCATGCTTAGGTGAAGACCAGAGCAGAGCAGGGAAGGGATGAGGCAAGAGCTTATCTCTTTGAGAGAGAGGGACTCAGAAAGAAATCATATCAAAACCCTCCATGTGGAGTGAATTCTTGTAATGCTCTAACTGTGTACACAAACACAGAGTATACATGTATATCTGAATTTTTGTGGGCACTCTGGGCATTTTGCAATTGTTTACTGCAGTTTGTTAAGAATAATTCCGAAAAAAACATAAAAAGACATCAGTGCCTTTAACCTATAACAATTGATCCTATTGCATCAGGATTGCAACCTGCACTTAAAAGTAAACACACACCGAAACCGTTTTATAGCAAAAACTGCTTGAATGTAGCAGATGACATTTTATATCCCTCTTTCTGTCTTTGTCTCTTCGCATTTTTTATTATCTCTGAAAAAACGTATTCTAGCTTCCCGTTTTACCTCCACATGCTGGAACTGGAATAAAAAGTCTTGTTCTTCTGTGAAATCTGCATGTCTTACTGAATGCTTGTAACAGGAAAGACAACCGCAAATATTTTTAAAGGAGTAGGCCATTCAATTCAACCATGCATTTCTTACCCAAAGGCTGGAGTAACATTTCACTGCAACCAATCACTGATGACCATTAATGCCAATGGAAAGTAATTATGACTGAACAGAAAGAATTAACCCTCTTCTTTGCGTATATAACTAAAAAAAAAAACAAATTTAAAAATATAAAAAACAAATATAAAAAACAAATTTAAAAATAACCTTAAAGTCCGGGTCAAGAGAATTCTGAGAATTGTTTCTAAACACATTATAGATGTTCATCAAAGACTCAGAAGTATGTAGTACTGAATTGGGGAGTTAAACCGTTAAACAGTTTTTCACAGATTTTCTGTTGAGGATTTTTTGTGCGGGGCTAAAACGGGGGATCGATGACTAGGGATGGGTACCGAAACCCGGTATTAAACGGGACCCGGGGCAAAATTATGAAAGACCGGAGCATCGATAAGCTCCGCCCTTATCGGTTCTGCTTTCGGTCCTCGGGAAAAAAATATTATATGTTGTTGCTACATTAAAGTTATCTTGCACATTTTATCTCAACAATAGTTTCTAATTTTCAATAACACCAAGAATTTAGTCTTTGGCGAAGCATATCCGTTATTCCCAGCAGAGCGCGCGAGGCGGCACGTTTGTGTCTACACAGCGCGCACACACACACGAACACGAACAGCCGCACAGAAGAAAGACGCTCTTAATTCGCGACGATGGCGTGGAGAACTAAAAGTTAAAAAGTGTGGTTCACCAAAAGTTGATGCCGACAGTGACAATGCTCGTTGCCACAAGTGCAACAAAACCTTTGCTTGTAGGGGTGGAAACACAAGTAATCTGTCAAAGCACCTGTCAAAAGTGCATCATGTACAGACAGAGAGATGCACTGTTTTTGATTGCGTAGCCCTTAATTATGCCCCATCTACGTCAGGTATCTATGCTCAATGCTAACACGTTACTTGAACTCTGACATTCTTTATATAATATATGCTAATGCCATTCACCCTATTTAAAACAACTGTAAATTCGATCTAACTGGTTTCCATAACCTTGCGTTAAAACTATGCTAATTCCACATGGGTGAAAGGAAATTACACATTTAATCCATTTTCTATTAGTTAACTACTTAAAAAAACCAGCCTATATGTGTAATCATTTATTATTACACTGAGAACTGAAATAATTCAGTGCAGTATACACAAAATAAACATGTACAAATACATAACTGTTTAGAGTCAAATTAAATTACTCTTTAGAAAAAAAATGACAAAGGAACTTATGAAAATTAAGAATTTCTTTCGTTGTAAATTGTTTATTTTGAATTATTTATTTATTGTTAATTATGTTAATTCAAATAAAGCAATGTTAATTCAGTTGCTAATTTGTTTCTTTTTATATCAAAAAGTACAGATAAGAATACCGTAAAAGTACCGGACTAATAAGCAGTATCGATAAGAGTAGTAATACCGTTAAAATCTTAACGATACCCATCCCTATCGATGACGCAATGGAGCGTCTGAGCATGCATGGCCCCTCCCTTATCACTAGAGCGCCTAGCGTCAGGTGTCTACTCAATCACGAGCTCAGGGTTGTAAGCTTTTCGCACACGCTTTCAGGCTCTCACTCTGCCCAACTAAACAAATCTCACGCCAAATAACAAGCAAATGGTAACGCAGACGCGAACGGAAGGAGGATTACTGCGCGTTATCGCGACGTGCTTTAGTGAATGATGTTTAATTAACAAATTTCAAGACGAGCACGAGCAGATAATCCACCTGGCTGGTTCGCTATCAGCAATCCCAGCATCTACCTTATCAGCTCAAGAGAGTCTACAAATAGACGAAGCTGTCTGTGTTCACACTTGACTTCTTTTTTGAAGCTGCTAGCGTCTGTTTTAAATTATAATCCTATGGAGTAAACCGTGTTTTCCAAAAAAGTCCTGATCGCTTTTTTAAAACGCCAGTGTCTTTTTCTGCAGCTCAGAACGTCTTTTCTGAAAAACGTCCTGTGTCAAGCACCTTTTCACAGCTAACCAATGACGGAGACCTGTCGTTTCCACAACAACATGTGAGGAACGTGATTGGTCAAGAAGACTCAAGATCGAAAAAATAAAATAGCGGCCGAAACACCAGTTGGCGCATAGTTTTGCATAAATGTAAGTTTAATTTTCACTTTCAATAACTTTTGATTGCATTTCTAGTGAGAAATTAGTATAGTAGTTTTTAAATATGCGATTGGTTATAGCAAATACGCTATCTGTTTGTAATTCAAATAGACTTACGCAGGGCTCTCACGTCTCACGCATTTCAACCCGCTCACACGCCACACCTTGTATTTCTAGAAACCTAGAAATTTCCAGGATAACGCCCACCAAGTTGCGCCGCTATTAGAAGAATCAAGTGAGTGAGTTCCCCATAGAGTTCAGAAGGCCCTGCCACGCACCAGCTAATCAAATAAAAGCAACAGCTACCGAACAGCCAATCAGAAAATAGCATTGCTGTATCCGGGTAAGATTTAGATATTCCCGCAACAACAACGTTTACATTCTGATTCCAACGACACATTCTGTGATTGACAGGCTCGCTCAACACGACACATTCAGATGGATCATTATCACTATGAAGTGCCTTTTGGTGTCCTCATCAGAAACACTGAGCCATCGTGAACATAATGTAAAATAATGACATTTTGAGGTTTTATTATAAATGTCCTAATATTTACACACATACAACTGCAATAAGAAGATTCTTAAAATGTGTTTTATCATTTTATACCATTTTCTTTGATTCGATGTATGTGATTTTGGCATGTCCCTCACACTGCTAAGCTAACTTCAGTGAGTGTAAAAAGTGGAAACATTGCACAAAATTAAAATATTTTTTGAATGTTCTTATTGTCCTCAACAATGTATTTAATAAAACAAATAATTTGGATAATTTATATTCTATTTTCATAATAATATTAAGCTTTTTGCATGCGTCCCTGTAATTGTCTACCCTGTCATTTTGGGGTAAACGCCCCTTTAAGAAATTGTCTGATGTCCTCAGTGACAGCCCCTCCCCCATTCTGCCTTTCCTCAGTGGAGAGGTTAAAACATCTGCAGCACACACAGTAAGTATCTGCACTCATTTTTCCTAGTTTTCAACGTAATGTGTTTGTAGTTAAATGTTGTCAAGCTTCACATGTCTACATTGTCATAGTGACATTTTAATTAACATAAAAACTTTTCAGTAATTGAAAATATATATCTTAAACAGTATACAGTCAGCTTTAACAGTGAATTCCTTTGCTAGCTGCAACTACACCATGTGTTCATCCCTGCTCATTTCAGCAGCTATTCTGACACTTGTTTAGTATTAGTTCTGATTCAGAAGGAAAGAAAAAGGAAAGAAAAGGAAAGAAAAAACTACTATACACATTTCACATTGTGAAAACCTTTGGCCTAGGCTATTTCATTATATTTTATCCAGACAATGTATAGTATTAAATATTACATTTGTCTATTTCAAAGATGTCAGGGAAGAGGCAAATGAGCATTCATTTCATGCTTCGCTCTAAAGGATCAGCTCCCTAAAAGGGTGGCCAGGTCAGAGAAGGAGACTGTGGAGAAGACAGTAGATGAGGCAGTGGAGGAGACAGCTAGGGTGTCAGTAGAGGATGAGTCCATGGAAGAGGCTGTGGAGGACACCATAGAGGAGACAGTGGAGAACCCACTGGAAACAGGGAAAAGAGAGGATTAACTAGAGCTGCCACCTATAGGTGTTTCTTTAAGGAGTGGTGTTTCTTCTACTGGGGCTCAGTCTGTAGACAAGAGAACTCCTGTGCCCATCAAGGCGTGAGGGACATAAGCATGCATGTTGGCAGCCAGTTTGGGAGGCTTTCTAAAATAGCTGCATTAGTGTTAGTGCTCCCTCATTCAAATGCAGATGCTGAGAGGGTTTTCTCCATGGTTGGACTAAATAAAACCAAAACCAGGAACAGCTTGGCACTGGATGGAACTCTGTCATCCATCATGACAGTGAAAATGGCTGGCCTGGAACCACAGTGTTTCAAGTGGGAGCCACCAACCCCTGTGCTGAAGGCCTCAAAACATGCTACCAACACCTACAATAAACAACACTAACCATTATATCTCTCTCACACACGCACGCACGCACGCACGCACGCACGCACGCACACACACACACACACAAACCTGCACTAAGAAATGATGAATTAAATAAATACCTTTTTATTTGTACAAATTTTTGTGTCACATTTTTCAGANAAGTTTTACTTAATTAATATTGCATATAGGAATTTATAGTCTGTTATATTTGACCTGTGCTTCTCTCTACTTTATCTTAAATGTGTGCTCTCACTGTGCGTGCTTGTCTGTGTGCGGGTGTGTGTGTTCATGTTTGTATATCCCAGTGGGGACCTAAACCTGAATACACACCAACACATGGGGACTCGTGTCACCGTGGGGACCAAAATTGAGGTCCCCACGGGCAAAAAAGCTAATAAATTGTACAGAACAATATTTTTTACAAATCTAAAAATGCAAAAAGTGTTCTATGATCTTTAGGTTTAGGGATAGGGTTAGGGATAGGGGATAGAATATACAGTTTGAACAGTATACAACTCTTTACGCCTATGGACTGTCCCCACGGGGATAGTCAACCAAAGCGTGTGTGTGTGTGTGTGTATCTGTCTGTGTGTATGCTAATTAGATCACATTGCTAAACACAGATTAGCTCCGAAAAACCCTGTTCTTCCTGCTGTGTGTATTGTATACCCTTTGTTGCTTTCATACGGGCCACTAAAACAGTTCTTAATCTGGCCAAAAATACAGAAAATGAAAATAGTAGAGAAAATTCCTAGTTTGTGCGTTGATTTGTAGGTTTACATACTTAAGGTTGACAGCTTTGGTAAACACATTTGAGTGAACTACTGTGCATTGCGGTGGTTGCGATTCATACATTTTAAATAGCAAAATGAGATTTTTCCTTGGAAAATTGTATTTGAGTTGTTTATTATATTACTTTAGTTGCCCACCCAACATTCAGAATGGCATGTCTGGCTAAATGTAGAGCACTGTTTATTCACACATGGTTTAACAGCTCTTTACACTGTCAGAAATTGAAGGTTTATTTATTTCAACAGCAAGTTGCAAACTAATAAAAAAAACTCCATTATTTGTAATGCTAATAAACCGTGTGTCTGTGAGGATGATATCAACATCGTCTCAGTGTACTCCACAAAATATGACACATCTGAACTGGCAGATATTTGATGTCCACTGCCTGTAGACAACAGATTGATATAAACAAGAATGATTACACAGATCATCTGTGAGTCTGGTCAAAAGCCAGTTGTGCCAGTTGTCGCAATTAATTTTTATTTGGATGGCCTATGCAAGCTACGGCCTCCAGTAATGTGGTATGTCAGCTGTACGAGCGAAATGTGTGGAAATTATTGTAATACAATTATTGGTTATTATACACTACTGGCACGTTGTTGTGCCTGCCTGGGTGTCTTTGTGTATGTAAGCGTGCCATTATCATTTGTAAGAATTTAGATGTAAAGTGTGGTTCTAGCACACATACATTTTCACATTTTAGCTTCCATGCATGGAGAACATAACTAACATTTACCTACCATTTAACCTACTTTACTTCCAGTGTATATTCATCAAAGGATTCTGATTTAAGATTTAATGCATAGACAGACACTTTAATGCAATTTAATGCACAGACAGACACTTGCATTCAGTTCTTGGACATTTCTTGCTTGTTGCCTGTTGATTTGATAATGATTGTGTTTACATGCACAGACTTACTTCGATTATGCTTAGTAAGCTGGTAATGTGTATGGTCATGTAAACGTTTTCTTTTATTATAGGGAAATGTTATAAATGGCTTAAATCCAAAACGATAGATTTTGCGTTGAATTTTTCAAGTAAAGTAAAGTAAAAGTAATGTTTTACTTTATTTTAGCAAACAAAAGCTCTTGACTCAACCATTTAATGGATAAATTGAAAAAAAAAAGAGATAGATAGACTGTAGGTCTTGACATCACTTCATGAGAGAAACCTGATAAATAACAAAATTCCACACCCTTACAGAAAAGACACACGAAATTCGCATGTGCAAAAAACACATGTGATCACGTGTGAAATGTGTGTTTTTGGAACATATTTGTGTGAATCCCATGTGAAACCCAAGGGATCACATGTTCTTCACTTGTCACCACATGTTGCACATGTCATCACATGGGTTTTTACATGTGATCCCATGGGTTTCATGTGGAAATTCACATGGGATTCACACAAAAATATTCCAAAAACACATTTCACTGGTGTTTTTGTACATGTTAAACACATGTTGTACACATGTTGTCTTTTCTGTAAACAGGTTGTTGTTGTTTTTTTGCGTAGCCGGTTTATTGATCTGCATGTAAACACATGAGAACAGATTCTGATAGATATTTATAGATACAGTATCTTATTTTGGGCTCTTGTCATTTCGAATTGTATGACATTCTTTCTTCTGCAAAATACAATAGAAAATGTTTTGAAGAATGTTGGTAACCGAACAACAGTGGTACCCATTCACTTCAATTGTATGATGAACACAAAACCATGCAAGTCGATGGGTACCACCGTTGTTCGGTTACCAACATTCTTCAAAACATCTTCTTTTGTGTTCTGCAGAAACAAGGGTGTCATACAGGTTTGAAATGACAAGAGGGTGAGTAAATGATGACAGAATTTTCATTTTGGGTGAACTATCACTTTGACATGATGTATATGCAAATATCAAAGTATGCAAATATCCGCTGTTGAAATATAAGGGTTTAAAAAAATCTGTTTGCTCAAATCAATTTTCAAAACTAACTAGCTGGTTGTTTTAGGGAAGCAAATGTACACTTGCACTAGTTTCAGGTTCACCTGACTAAAAGCTTGTTTTTTTTTTAGGGAGCGTTCACATCAAATTTTTTCAGCTCTAAAGCTCATGGCAATGCTCAATGAACAGTATGATTCATGAAAAAATTTGTTTTTTTATTTGAGAAACTATTGTGATATTTAAGAAAAATACGCAGAAATATCATCGACTTCGGTTCTTGGTCAATTACAGGACTACGGGACGTCATCTCAGAATTGCAAAACCCAACATGAAATCATTATGAAAACGGTCCCTGTTGTACATTAACTAACCTAGTTAAGTGTGTAGCCTAGCAACGCAGAGACGATTTGTATGTGTGTGCGAACACGCGTGTTTGTGTGTGAGGAGGGACATGCTGGACTTCAGGAGACCGAGTGGCTTTGATGGAGTAAATCTGAAAACCATAGGATAGGACAATTCAATCCCCCTCAGAGAGGTGACGTGGCTGAGCGTCCTTGTATCGACACTACTTAATGAGTGTTTGCTCAGTAAAGCCATCAGTAAAAAAGAGCAGAGGGCTGTTTAAATCCCTCTCAACCCATCGTCCCACTCACACCGCTAATAGTGCACATACCCGTAACATGATTAATGAGCATAACATCCATTAACACAGGAGCACCTGGGCTCATTGTGCTCTCATAACAGCATGTGTGTGTGATAGAAAGAAAGAAAAAGAATGATAGAGAAGAAGAAAGAGGGTGTGTTTATGAATATTAAACACGTCTCCACCAAAGCACGAGCCTGGAACAGGCGAAAAGATCAAAGTGAGCAAAACGGGCCGGTCACGTGGTTATGGGTTTGTCACATCGTGCAGTTTTTAAGTGGTTGCGTATCATTTCTGTTTGAAGTGAAACTGCAGGCGTTATTCCATGTTATTTAAACATTAGTATGATGCATTTTTGTCGCATGATCTAATATCATGTTGCATTTTAATTCAGTCATGGGCATCCATCCACAAAAAAGTAAAAAGGTTATTTTGCATTTTTAATCTATTTTGGTGTAAAATGTCTTGAATCAAATAATGAATCAAGATTATTTTTGGTTCATTTGATTTTTATTTGGCAAACTGGAAATGAAAGGTCATGTCTAGCGCATTGCATTGTGGGATACAGCATTTTACTCAGTGAACTTATTTGACAAACGAAGTCTAGATTTTTTTTTCTATTTATAAAAAGCATTTGCATAATGTGCACAGTATATAATTGGTTAAATGATAGCATGCTGTTTCAAACATAGTCCATCCCTCCTATTCCCAATGCATGTGTATTCTCCCTCCATTTTCCCTCCGCCTAGTTTTTGACCTTCCATTTTGTCCTTCAATCTCTTTGCGCTTTCCATTTGTCTTCGACAGCTTTGTCTCTTCTCTCTGCCTCCCCGGGTGAAAGGCCAGAGGGGGTTGGGTGTGTTCGCTTACCCTTTTACTCTCTATTCCCGTTTTCTCTGTGTTGAAAGGAGAATATGCTTGTAGGTGTACATACAGTACATTAGACAGTAAGGAACAGAGTGAGACTCATGCAAAATGGATGAGGTGGTAGAAACTTCAGAGCAGCAGCAAAGTTTGCTTTGTAGTGCAGAGCTGACACTTTTTTTCTTTCAGCTTTCTGTCTGACTTTGATCGTCTGCCCGGAGAGCGATTGATAAATTGCTCCAACCTCTTTCATATTGCACCCTGAACTGCCAATGTCTAGAGGCATTGAAAAAGAGAGAGATAGAGCTGCTTTAAAAACAGTTATTTAAAATTAAAATTAATTGTTCACACAAAAACATTTTGTTACCCATTACCATTGCATCTTTGCAACGTCATCTTTAACTTGCATTTACAATATATAACTCTTGAAAGCATCATAAAACTGCTCTATATAATTCGTGTGCTTTAATTCAAACCATTTGATGCACAATGCAGAACAAAAATGATGCTATGGGCAGGATAGGTCGATTCATCTCCTTGATCCTTTTGTCATATGTCACATGTGATGTTTCATATCTGGTTTGATTGTATCTGGTTTGATCCTGTGCATCTCTTTCTGAGATGCACAGGATCTCAAAGATCCTTCTCAAGAACACTCAGCCTCACCTGCATAGAGCAGAGAAGGAGAATAAAGTGTGGGAATGGAGAGGAAAAGAGATAGAAAGAGAGAGAGTGAGACTGGCCTCAAGGTGTGAATTTCAATTTATCTGCTCCGGTCCATGCTTAGGTGAAGACCAGAGCAGAGCAGGGAAGGGATGAGGCAAGAGCTTATCTCTTTGAGAGAGAGGGACTCAGAAAGAAATCATATCAAAACCCTCCATGTGGAGTGAATTCTTGTAATGCTCTAACTGTGTACACAAACACAGAGTATACATGTATATCTGAATTTTTGTGGGCACTCTGGGCATTTTGCAATTGTTTACTGCAGTTTGTTAAGAATAATTCCGAAAAAAACATAAAAAGACATCAGTGCCTTTAACCTATAACAATTGATCCTATTGCATCAGGATTGCAACCTGCACTTAAAAGTAAACACACACCGAAACCGTTTTATAGCAAAAACTGCTTGAATGTAGCAGATGACATTTTATATCCCTCTTTCTGTCTTTGTCTCTTCGCATTTTTTATTATCTCTGAAAAAACGTATTCTAGCTTCCCGTTTTACCTCCACATGCTGGAACTGGAATAAAAAGTCTTGTTCTTCTGTGAAATCTGCATGTCTTACTGAATGCTTGTAACAGGAAAGACAACCGCAAATATTTTTAAAGGAGTAGGCCATTCAATTCAACCATGCATTTCTTACCCAAAGGCTGGAGTAACATTTCACTGCAACCAATCACTGATGACCATTAATGCCAATGGAAAGTAATTATGACTGAACAGAAAGAATTAACCCTCTTCTTTGCGTATATAACTAAAAAAAAAAACAAATTTAAAAATATAAAAAACAAATATAAAAAACAAATTTAAAAATAACCTTAAAGTCCGGGTCAAGAGAATTCTGAGAATTGTTTCTAAACACATTATAGATGTTCATCAAAGACTCAGAAGTATGTAGTACTGAATTGGGGAGTTAAACCGTTAAACAGTTTTTCACAGATTTTCTGTTGAGGATTTTTTGTGCGGGGCTAAAACGGGGGATCGATGACTAGGGATGGGTACCGAAACCCGGTATTAAACGGGACCCGGGGCAAAATTATGAAAGACCGGAGCATCGATAAGCTCCGCCCTTATCGGTTCTGCTTTCGGTCCTCGGGAAAAAAATATTATATGTTGTTGCTACATTAAAGTTATCTTGCACATTTTATCTCAACAATAGTTTCTAATTTTCAATAACACCAAGAATTTAGTCTTTGGCGAAGCATATCCGTTATTCCCAGCAGAGCGCGCGAGGCGGCACGTTTGTGTCTACACAGCGCGCACACACACACGAACACGAACAGCCGCACAGAAGAAAGACGCTCTTAATTCGCGACGATGGCGTGGAGAACTAAAAGTTAAAAAGTGTGGTTCACCAAAAGTTGATGCCGACAGTGACAATGCTCGTTGCCACAAGTGCAACAAAACCTTTGCTTGTAGGGGTGGAAACACAAGTAATCTGTCAAAGCACCTGTCAAAAGTGCATCATGTACAGACAGAGAGATGCACTGTTTTTGATTGCGTAGCCCTTAATTATGCCCCATCTACGTCAGGTATCTATGCTCAATGCTAACACGTTACTTGAACTCTGACATTCTTTATATAATATATGCTAATGCCATTCACCCTATTTAAAACAACTGTAAATTCGATCTAACTGGTTTCCATAACCTTGCGTTAAAACTATGCTAATTCCACATGGGTGAAAGGAAATTACACATTTAATCCATTTTCTATTAGTTAACTACTTAAAAAAACCAGCCTATATGTGTAATCATTTATTATTACACTGAGAACTGAAATAATTCAGTGCAGTATACACAAAATAAACATGTACAAATACATAACTGTTTAGAGTCAAATTAAATTACTCTTTAGAAAAAAAATGACAAAGGAACTTATGAAAATTAAGAATTTCTTTCGTTGTAAATTGTTTATTTTGAATTATTTATTTATTGTTAATTATGTTAATTCAAATAAAGCAATGTTAATTCAGTTGCTAATTTGTTTCTTTTTATATCAAAAAGTACAGATAAGAATACCGTAAAAGTACCGGACTAATAAGCAGTATCGATAAGAGTAGTAATACCGTTAAAATCTTAACGATACCCATCCCTATCGATGACGCAATGGAGCGTCTGAGCATGCATGGCCCCTCCCTTATCACTAGAGCGCCTAGCGTCAGGTGTCTACTCAATCACGAGCTCAGGGTTGTAAGCTTTTCGCACACGCTTTCAGGCTCTCACTCTGCCCAACTAAACAAATCTCACGCCAAATAACAAGCAAATGGTAACGCAGACGCGAACGGAAGGAGGATTACTGCGCGTTATCGCGACGTGCTTTAGTGAATGATGTTTAATTAACAAATTTCAAGACGAGCACGAGCAGATAATCCACCTGGCTGGTTCGCTATCAGCAATCCCAGCATCTACCTTATCAGCTCAAGAGAGTCTACAAATAGACGAAGCTGTCTGTGTTCACACTTGACTTCTTTTTTGAAGCTGCTAGCGTCTGTTTTAAATTATAATCCTATGGAGTAAACCGTGTTTTCCAAAAAAGTCCTGATCGCTTTTTTAAAACGCCAGTGTCTTTTTCTGCAGCTCAGAACGTCTTTTCTGAAAAACGTCCTGTGTCAAGCACCTTTTCACAGCTAACCAATGACGGAGACCTGTCGTTTCCACAACAACATGTGAGGAACGTGATTGGTCAAGAAGACTCAAGATCGAAAAAATAAAATAGCGGCCGAAACACCAGTTGGCGCATAGTTTTGCATAAATGTAAGTTTAATTTTCACTTTCAATAACTTTTGATTGCATTTCTAGTGAGAAATTAGTATAGTAGTTTTTAAATATGCGATTGGTTATAGCAAATACGCTATCTGTTTGTAATTCAAATAGACTTACGCAGGGCTCTCACGTCTCACGCATTTCAACCCGCTCACACGCCACACCTTGTATTTCTAGAAACCTAGAAATTTCCAGGATAACGCCCACCAAGTTGCGCCGCTATTAGAAGAATCAAGTGAGTGAGTTCCCCATAGAGTTCAGAAGGCCCTGCCACGCACCAGCTAATCAAATAAAAGCAACAGCTACCGAACAGCCAATCAGAAAATAGCATTGCTGTATCCGGGTAAGATTTAGATATTCCCGCAACAACAACGTTTACATTCTGATTCCAACGACACATTCTGTGATTGACAGGCTCGCTCAACACGACACATTCAGATGGATCATTATCACTATGAAGTGCCTTTTGGTGTCCTCATCAGAAACACTGAGCCATCGTGAACATAATGTAAAATAATGACATTTTGAGGTTTTATTATAAATGTCCTAATATTTACACACATACAACTGCAATAAGAAGATTCTTAAAATGTGTTTTATCATTTTATACCATTTTCTTTGA
Organism: Triplophysa rosa; assembly: GCF_024868665.1. Taxonomy (NCBI): domain Eukaryota; kingdom Metazoa; phylum Chordata; class Actinopteri; order Cypriniformes; family Nemacheilidae; genus Triplophysa; species Triplophysa rosa. The sequence goes on along the minus strand of NC_079905.1, from coordinate 11,739,281 downwards.
TTCGATGTATGTGATTTTGGCATGTCCCTCACACTGCTAAGCTAACTTCAGTGAGTGTAAAAAGTGGAAACATTGCACAAAATTAAAATATTTTTTGAATGTTCTTATTGTCCTCAACAATGTATTTAATAAAACAAATAATTTGGATAATTTATATTCTATTTTCATAATAATATTAAGCTTTTTGCATGCGTCCCTGTAATTGTCTACCCTGTCATTTTGGGGTAAACGCCCCTTTAAGAAATTGTCTGATGTCCTCAGTGACAGCCCCTCCCCCATTCTGCCTTTCCTCAGTGGAGAGGTTAAAACATCTGCAGCACACACAGTAAGTATCTGCACTCATTTTTCCTAGTTTTCAACGTAATGTGTTTGTAGTTAAATGTTGTCAAGCTTCACATGTCTACATTGTCATAGTGACATTTTAATTAACATAAAAACTTTTCAGTAATTGAAAATATATATCTTAAACAGTATACAGTCAGCTTTAACAGTGAATTCCTTTGCTAGCTGCAACTACACCATGTGTTCATCCCTGCTCATTTCAGCAGCTATTCTGACACTTGTTTAGTATTAGTTCTGATTCAGAAGGAAAGAAAAAGGAAAGAAAAGGAAAGAAAAAACTACTATACACATTTCACATTGTGAAAACCTTTGGCCTAGGCTATTTCATTATATTTTATCCAGACAATGTATAGTATTAAATATTACATTTGTCTATTTCAAAGATGTCAGGGAAGAGGCAAATGAGCATTCATTTCATGCTTCGCTCTAAAGGATCAGCTCCCTAAAAGGGTGGCCAGGTCAGAGAAGGAGACTGTGGAGAAGACAGTAGATGAGGCAGTGGAGGAGACAGCTAGGGTGTCAGTAGAGGATGAGTCCATGGAAGAGGCTGTGGAGGACACCATAGAGGAGACAGTGGAGAACCCACTGGAAACAGGGAAAAGAGAGGATTAACTAGAGCTGCCACCTATAGGTGTTTCTTTAAGGAGTGGTGTTTCTTCTACTGGGGCTCAGTCTGTAGACAAGAGAACTCCTGTGCCCATCAAGGCGTGAGGGACATAAGCATGCATGTTGGCAGCCAGTTTGGGAGGCTTTCTAAAATAGCTGCATTAGTGTTAGTGCTCCCTCATTCAAATGCAGATGCTGAGAGGGTTTTCTCCATGGTTGGACTAAATAAAACCAAAACCAGGAACAGCTTGGCACTGGATGGAACTCTGTCATCCATCATGACAGTGAAAATGGCTGGCCTGGAACCACAGTGTTTCAAGTGGGAGCCACCAACCCCTGTGCTGAAGGCCTCAAAACATGCTACCAACACCTACAATAAACAACACTAACCATTATATCTCTCTCACACACGCACGCACGCACGCACGCACGCACGCACGCACACACACACACACACAAACCTGCACTAAGAAATGATGAATTAAATAAATACCTTTTTATTTGTACAAATTTTTGTGTCACATTTTTCAGATCAGACACGCGTCCCCACCCAAACCCCCGCCGCCGCCGCCAAAATCTCACTCTGAACTCAAAACTTGAGAGCCCTGCTTACGTTACGCTGCCTATGAAGCCTGTCTCTCTAAGCTGCCTCTGTGCACAAATGCTATCTTTGAACATTGCCGGCTGCTATTTGTAACCGCAACTCACTCTTGGTTCGGGCTAATACCGGGCCCGTATCCTTCTCCCGGACATGGGGAGAGTACTCCGAGTTCGGATCGGAGCACTCTCCCTGGACAGCACGCCAAACACGCATAACTTTTAACCTACTCGTGAATGATCTATTGATGAATATCGCGTGTGTTTCAATTCAAATCCTCCCATAAAACGTATTCACATAATTCACATAGCCTACTGGGCTGGGGACTCAGGTTGAGCGATTCGAGTGGGCGTGGCTTCAGCGCCAACAGCAGACACGCCCCCAGCGTTTGAGAGCAGAGAGTCCTGCTTGTTTTTCCAAGATTTTGATAACTTATTTTATTTACTTGGGTGTTTTTTACTAAAAGAGCTATCCCTTCTCCGTTTGTTGCTTCTGGTTTGCGCATTTTATTTCACAGAAATCATACAAAGTATGTTGCCTCTCAAAAACATGCATCCTTTTTTGTCACATCCTTAATGCATGTTTTTTTTCCTCTTTTAAAATAGAAAACTTGTGCGTATACTGATATTTTGATGTCTGGACAACAGTAGTTTAGTAAAATATAAACATGGTTCAATATTGGTAATAAATACATTCTCTGAGAATTTTGATCTCATTTTTTTCACAGAAAATGTCACATCCATAACTGGAGTTGCCCTTTTCATGCAGAACTCATTTGATGTGCGGGGTACCATATTTAGATAAACTATTGTGGAATGTTTAATGCAGTTATCTGCTTCTGTTTAAAATATCTCCTGGGTGAAAAGGAGAATTACAATGCATAATACCTAATCTAGGTCAACAATTCTCCCCCTACTGTTTAATAGTTCTAAAGTGAATTGTTCAATTTTCTCCTATCGCCTCTGCAATGTTCTCACCTCCGTAATGACAACCTCCCAATCCAATTAAAGAAAATTAACCAAGCCCTCTATCTGTTCAACAGTTCTAAATATTTAAAGAGAGAGATCTCTGCATGCTCGTAGGGCTGAATGAGCTCATCACTTGTGTGGAAGGTTATGTGAGAATAAGATAATATTTTATAATTGCCTGGAATGCATCCGTTTCTTTGTATTACCCAGCTTTATTTAACACAGTTGGAAATGCAGGTCCAGGGCCATTATGAAGGCACTGTGTGCGTCCATAACTAGCTGGTGCGGAAGTCTCACATCAACAGCATTGTTTCAGCAGTGAAAGAGTTTAATTTAAATACCATTTGCCAGAACAGACTTGGAATGCGTCCGCTTACTCATAATAAAGACCAATGTGCTAATGCCTGATATCATTGTCATTTTCTCATGACTGTTGACTGGTAAACTGTATTTTTTTTCTCTTTGCTAAGTCAATACTCAAGCCAGTCAACTAAATCAGTTAATAGTTTGGTGTGACAACCCTCATGTTTTTGACCTGTATGAGATGCTGTAACCATGAGCCAGTAAGGAGGAAAAGGCAAGAGGAAACCAAAACCAGATTTTATAGTCGGCTACTGGTGACACATTCAGACAATATGAAATAAAATAATAGAATAGAATGAATGTGTATGATTTTTATGATTGCTCTTTATGGCTAGGCGATGTTTATGTGTTGGCAACGCTTTACCAAAATGCTGTGAGTATGCAAATCAGAAATAAAGACTGGCATAAAGACACGGATGGAGAGACAACTCAAGAAACGCGTACTGGCATTAAACAGCTGGCGATGAAATACACAGACAGTCTTATAAACTAGAGTGAAAGAAGTAGGTCAGAAGCAAGATCTAGAGAGTAAAAGGGAGAAAGAGAGAGAGAGTCTGGAGAGACTCTGAGCTGCTGAAGACAGGCAGAATGGAAATTATGAGATAGGTTTCGTGCCCTTCTTTGTTTCCAGTAATCTCCATTTTCGTGTCAGGCTCAAGGAGGCAAATGGAGGCCAACTGGCACCTGAAGTGGCAATGAGTGACACTGATTGACAGCAAGCTCTACTAAATTACAAGAAAATCCAGACTATGTTATTCCCGCTGTGAGATGTGACAGCACCGTTCAATTTATAGTTTATAGCTTTTGAATGCAAGTTCTTTTTCTGTTTCTCTTGCAACCTCAAGAACACACACATATGGGTGATTTTTGAATAAGAACGCAAAAATTGAAATTCATTTACTCACCATCTTGCTATTTCAAAAACCTGCATGACCTTCTTGTTTGGTTACCAACATTCTTCAAATGTCATCTTTTGTGTTCTGCAGAAGAAAGAAAGTCATACAGAGTTAAAATGACAAGAGGGTGGGTACATGATGACAGAATTTTCATTTTTGGGTGAACTATCCCTTTAAAGTAATTTGTGTGTGTGTTATATTTTTCCAAAAATCTCTATTCTTGAGCACTATTTTCCTGCAATTTTGTAAAGGTGTAATGTTTATAATGTTCATGTTTGTAGGTTTCATTTTGATCTGAGGTCAGACGTGTCATTACCAAACCAAATCACAAGCACTTGCCTGTATTTAACAAGAATTTTGAGCTGCTGTACAGTATGACATCGTGACACAAAGGATCAGGCTAGCTGTGCAAATTTAGATAATTAAAAGTAACAGGCTAATTTCATCTAATAATCTTCTCAACATCTGTCTGCCATAGCACCACCTGCTTCAAAGACCAGACCCAACTGAACGCAATCAGCTGACAAGCCCTGCTCGACTAGCAAAAGCCTTTTCCCTTTCAGGCAGTTTTTTTCTGTTTTATCGAAATCACAGCATGGGCATTCATTTAATTGTGAAACAGTAAGGAGGTTTATCAGCTATGAACATAAACTAGATTATGGGTTGAAACAGCAGAGATTATCCTGCTTTGCCAAATGAACAGATTTTGAGAGATAGCGACACAATGACTCACTCCATCACAGCATTGAGAGTGAATTGAATGATGAATGGATAGAGTCATTTTTACAGTGTTTGCCCACCCTCCATCATCTACGTTCAGGGTCAATGACGGCACTACTACAGTAGGCGGATAAAAGCGTGCTTGTTCTGCACCGTCAGCTAACTGAGTTGTGGTTGTCACATTGTTAGAATACACATGAGCACATGAAAATAGTATAATTTGATATGAATGTTGAATGTTTAGTTGTCTCATCAATGCTTTCTCTGTATCTATCTTTTTGTAGTTGACTCCGGCACAGCCCTGTCGCGCTCACAGCGCCCCCTCTCGGCCCGGGCGGCCCACCACGCCCCGGCAATTAAGGGCTACCAGGTGAGTCGTAGTCTATCACAACACTCTTCCGGGCCATGCTACTGCATGCCCGAGGACTGCGATGCTTCACGGGACTACATGCACCATCCCGACCACTACCAGGGGCACAACGACCACCCCTACTACCCGCCTGGTGGGCCCCCTGAACCCCTGGCAATGGTTCCATCTGGTGGAGGCACTTTCCCCCGCTCACACCCCAGTCAACCACACCCACCCTACGACTCCACATGTGAGGAGTGCCTATCCTCGACAGGACATGGCCATGGGGGAAAGATGCACCGCATCCCACCCAGCCTCCTGGACCAGTTTGAGAAACAGATTCCCTTCCACCCTGACGGCTTCCATACTCTACAGTACAAACGCACAGCCAGTGGGGAGCAACGCAGCGAGAGTCCAAGTCGCATACGCCATCTGGTCAACTCGGTTCAACGTCTCTTCGCCAAGTCTCATTCGCTGGAGACTCCATCCAAACGAGAGTTCAATGGCACTCGTGGGGGAGAATATAGAGAAAGGGGGCAGCGCAGCGGAGGGGAGGACGGTGGCGGGCACCATTATTCCGGAACGCACCAGTCTCGTTCTTCCCGGCGCAACAAGAGCCGGGAACGCAGCAAAAGCGGAGACTCCCGCCATGAGTCACGAAGCTCCCGCCATCGCAGCAAAACAGCCGGATGGTGGAGCTCCGATGATAACCTGGACAGCGACAGCAGTTTTCTGGTGGGGGCGGGCAGAGGGGCACGGGGATATCCCACCGGACATGAGACCCTGGATGCGGCCATCCAAGAGCTTACCTTAAGGAAATCTAAGGGACCCCCTCCAGGAGAGTGCCTGGCTTGCACCAACATAGCCATGTCTGCAGGGGACAGCGGACACTCTCTGAAGAGAAGCACCTGGTCGGCCATGACGGTCAACCAGGCGAGAGAGGTCTATCCATCTTCTCGTGGAGGTGGAGGAGGCGGGGGAGGAGCATATGACAAGGCATTGGTTCCCCTGGACCCGAAAATGAAGGAACGATCACTCCACTATCTACAGGTAAGCTTGTGTGTACAGCATATCCCTGCTGTCCTTCTGAAACCTTGTGTCTCCATATTTCACGATTTTTATTTTTTGCCATAAATCGTTATTGTCACCCTTTATTTTTGTCACTCGGTTTTGCAAATATCTTACCAATAAAAAGTTTTAAAAAGTGCTTGTCAACTTTGACAATAGAATATTTAATAATTTACAAAATGTAAGATTTGCTGAAAAACGGCAATTTTGGACATCCAAGGTTTTGGAAGGACAGCAAAGATGTGAAGGTCAGGTTTTGTCATCTTTGTGGAAACCAGATCCTCACAAGGATAGAAAAACCTGAAATCACCTAATCTGTGGGGATCTCATTGGAGGAGGCTTAATAAACATATACTGAATGCTGTTTGAATTAAAAACGCAGATTTTTTTAGGTTTAGGACATATTTTTTATTTGCTCAGTATTCAAACAATAGAAGGAATGGAAAATAATCATCAGTGCAAGAAAAACAGAAAGAGAGAAAGAAAAAGAGTAAGAGGCTTTTACAACATGCAATCCCATTATCAAACGCAATGACCCCAACATGGCTTCCACTGAGATTTCAATATTTATGGGGAGTCTCTGTTCTCAAATACAATCAATCTGCACCCCTTATTGACTTGCAGATTAATTTCATTGTCAAAAGAATTAATCTGTTTGCGGAGATGGAGATATGTGCTAAATAACAATTTCTCAGTGTGAGAGAAAAAAATAACTTGATGATTATGTTTGTTATCAGCTGCTGGCTGTGAACAACGAGAGGCTGATGCCATTTCCAGCCTCAGTCGAATCTTTGTTAGAAGGTGAATAAAAGCAGGAGAAGAATATGAAAAAACAACATATTAACCTTTGGCCTGCATGAAACAGTGAACGCACACAAACGCTGCTATCGATATCAATATTCAGAAAACTAAAATTTCTGTACAGACCTGTACGACCCACTGCTCCTTTAATGAATGAGCAGCACATAATCGGAACCTTTGTGTCTTGTGTTTCTTCTCACATATACACTTCTCAGACTCACCCGCTGAGGACGTCCGTGGGTGTGCTACCACAAATACAAAATTGTGGAAGCAAACACTCATGAATGTGGGGGGAGACTTTATCTGACCTGACAGTAGGTTAAATGAGGATTCTTTTCTTCGGCCACGTCGTGCCGAGCACCTCCCATGAGCTCTCACACCAAGTGTTAGCATATGGTTTCTAAGGTAACAGGATGGAGCTCTATGAGGTTGCGCGTCGCAGGTATAATGGTGAGATGCAGTTTATCGCCACTCGTAAAATACAGACTACAGAATCATAGTTTTGTGTGCGTCCCGTTGTATTTTGCAACAAAGAAATGAACTGACACTGCAGTTCTAAGATTCATTGGTTGGATTGATCTCTGTGGGTTTAAAAGTCATTTTCATTATTAAAAGTTGTAATAATTATTTATTATTAGCTTTATAAAAGCCTTTCGTCAACCCCGTTTTTTTTAACTGGGCTGGTTAAAATAGTGAGTTGAAAGAAAGACAATTGAAATATTACATTTTTAATGTACATACAGTGACATATCACTAATTGAAAAAAAACTTCAAGCAATAGACCACATCAGGTGACGTAACCGCTGTTCCAGAAGAACTTCCTGTTTCAGTCTTTTAACACCACACACAATTTGAACAAAATACAACCAACAGAACATTTATAACCAAATAAAAATGTTAGACAAATATATTTAAAATTGAATTATATAAGATTAAAAAATAATAATGATAAAAATTACTTATTATATATTATTTATATAAATGTTTATCCATTTGTCAATTCGTTGTGTTTTTTAAGTTTAGCATTTAAAATGACTTCCTGAACAGAACAACAGTTTTATACCAAAGCGTCTCTCTTTGCAAGAATAACATTGGCACACTTGGCAAGGAAATATGTACAGTATATATATATCTTTATTTTCAGTCCTATACGGTATCCTTTATCCTCTGAACTTAGGGAAAAAGACTTAGGGAATAAAACGTAGCCATGACCTGAATGTGATGTAGCTTGAATAATAGCTTCAAACAACACAATAAGCATCAGGTGTGCACACCATCTCATTGTCGCTCCATCCTCGGGCTTCCTACATGGGAGCAAGAGGAATCTGTGTTAGATTAGATGTCTCTTGCATTCTGTGCTATTGTTGCCCAGGGCGACATAAGCATGCTGGAAGGTCTCGTCCCTATACTAATTTAACTTCCTGTAATATTAGCGCTTGAGAGGTCCAATTACACAGAACATCAGCTTCACCGTGATACACACACATTTGATCTGTCACCACTGTTGTTTTGCTAATTTGTCATAGCAAGACAACCAGTCAACTTGCATTCACTTCCTACACACTCTGTTCTGTTACCAGTTACTTTTAATGGACATTCTTTAATGACAGTAGCTCAGCTGACTTGACATTCAATCACTTTATCGGTCACATTATTTTGCATAATGTTTGACATCTTAACAACCTTAAGGGTATTTTATGTTAGTATTATGTTGGTAACCGAACAATGGGTACCGCTGTGGTTTGGTTACCAACATTCTTCAAAATATCTTCTTTTGTGTTCTGCAGAAGAAAGAAAGTCATACAGGTTTGAAATGACAAGAGGGTGAGTAAACAATGACATAGTTTTAATATAATATAATATAATATCCCTTTAAATTAGTGGATGCCACATTTCAATGATTTTTGTGTAAGGTGGTGTAAATAATGCTCATATTGTCCTGAGGAATTTGTGTAGGGGTTTAACAGTGATACCTGAAGGCAGAGCAGCTGACTCAGCTCCCCTCAGCCCCGGGAGACAAAAAACCCCAGCTGGGTTTCAGTTTGGTCAGGGACTCATCGTGGGAGGGCAGTCATGATTTAATCTGAAGACAGTGGATGAACCAGATTAATCCTCTGTTACATGTCAACCGATCCGTGTCGCAATTAGCAGGGGAGCAAAGCAAGTGAAATGTGTCGATATAATGAGAGTGAATGCACAGGCTGTAGGGGGAAAATAAAGAGGAGAAAAATATAACAGGTTGTGAGGGATAAAGGTGCGTGTTATTCAGTAATCTTAAAGGAACTGTTTGAAAATAAATTAAAAAAACTTTATTATTTGCTTAAATTAACTTTTACATGAGTTAAACAAATTTTCTCGAAGCATTGAAAGAGTCTCCAAATAAAATATAAGCATTGTGGAGACAGGTAATATATATAGATTGGATGTTTATATGCTTCAAAGAAACTAGTTAACATCCAGATTTAAAGGTATTTTTTGTGTATGGGTCTGTCAGTGTGTGTGTGTGTATGTGCATGTGTGTATTGGAAAGAGAATAAGAGGGGCGGGGCCTAAAGAAACAGAGATGGATAGAGAGATCAAGTCGGGTCCTTTAAAAGAGATGGCCTTTAAATACCCACTAAGTGGTCATTTGATAGATAAGGCATGGCTTGTGCGTGTGTGCCGGTGTGTTCCTGGTAAATCATACAGTGTCGGGACCAACACAAATACAGTAATACTAGTAGTTTTTGACCTTGTGGGTTGTGGGGACATTTTTGGTCCCCATAAGAAAAACAGCATATAAATCAAACAAAAATGATGTTTATTTGAAAATGTAAAAATAAAGAAAGGTTTGTGTAAGGGTTTAGAGTGCGGGTTAAGGGATAGAACAGTTTGTACGGTATAAAATCATTATGTCTATGGAAAATCTCCATAAAACATGAAAACCCAACATGTTTGTGTGCTTAATTTGGAGTCACCATCATATTTTTACAACCTGTCAAGTCCACCCATGCGTTTTGTGCCCATTAAAGACCTTGCATTTGTGACTATTTTTCTTTAACAAGCTTTTACCTACAATCTCACATGCACCAATCAGCTTTTTGACATTTAATTGAGAAATTCAATACGCTTATCTTTTCACCATGAGAGCTGAATATTAAGTAAACTGTGAATATGTGATAAAACAGGGCAGAGTACAGCAAGTATTAAGAGTGTACATTCTGCTGTCAATACTGGCTTCTCACCTATATCTCACTTCATTGTAAGAGTTATTGGTTGTGATATGAAATGTCTTGCCGCCTTATAGTAGCTGCACAGCCCACAGTGGCTTGATAGACACCATTTATTATTGTATGTGTACAAAATATGTGACAGAAAGCCAATACGATAGGAGAGAAACAGAAATACACGGCGATGCTATCAAAAAAAAGGACATGGCTCTGGAGAGCAAAGTTCATGAAAATAAGTAATTTCACCTCTCTCCTCCATAACCTGCTATCTCCGCACATCTGTGCTCGGTTCGTGCTCCAGCCGAGGGGCGAAGCTTGAGAATGATGACAGGTCTAAATGTGCAGCTGGTGCCTTTCATCCCATCAGCCAATCAAATTTCATTTTTCTCAGCTGGCCTCAATTCAACCCTGCATTCCCCCTGGTTACCACACCTGCCAATAAGACAGGTCTAATATGACTGTGTTTCAGACGTACATAAATCTTTAAATACAGTATTATTGTATTTCCTTCCAAATATGTGAGGTGTATGCAAATGTATGAATGAGTTTCATTAGATAATAAAACGTCTAACCAAAGTGCCATTTATTTTACAGAAAGATACCAAAAGCATTCCAAAAGTCTCTGTATGTAAACGAAAATTATGCTTTATTTAATAAAAAGACCAAGCTTAGAATCATACTGTAACTTTTGCAGGTGCCCTCGGATGACTGGGGTGGTGGCGGTCCATCTGACAGTGGTGGAGAGATTCCCTGCAGACGTATGCGCAGTGGCAGCTACATCAAGGCCATGGGGGACGATGACAGCGGCAACTCTGACATCAGCCCCAAAGCCTCACCAAAATCAGCCCTCATCGCCCAGAGAGAAGCCTTCCGCCGTTCCATCAGCATGGACCAGCGCTCCTCCACCACATCTAAGTCAGTCTCTTTCACTTTCTGATTCAGTTAATGTAAAATTTTAAGATTAAGACCGGTAACATAATCCAACATAATCAAGCATCCAAATGTATAGCCAATGAATTGCATGCATGTGCGCTGTGATTTTGCGCTTAGTTTTGTGCCGGTATTCAATAATATGGTATATCCTGTTAAAAATTTCTTTACAATATTGTTACAGTGGGCAATTCAAAATACTGTAAATAGTTCTATACAGGGCCGTAGCTAGTGGGGTGAAAGGTGGTGACAATTTTAGGGGCCCCCACTGTCCAGGGGCCTCACAAAATCCAACAGTTATACTATAAAGCCACCTGTTTTGTAAATAATTTTAATACATGAATTGCATACATGAGATTTTAATGAAATCCACATTCTAACTATATAAAGACGTAAACACATGAACATCTCCGAGCTGCTCTCAGAGTTTACTTCACACGCATTTCACTGTTTCCTTTGAGAAAAGCTACTCGCACTGAAACTCAAAGGTCTTTGCAGCAGCCCGCCAAAATAAAAGTCTGATTTAATTGGAAAACAAATTATGACCCACACATAAAAAGCACAGTAGTACACTTGTAGCATAATCTGTATAAGTTACTATTAGTGTATTGTCATAGTGAGGGTATAGTATAGTATAAGAACAACATTATACTATATACAGTATTCTAGAAAACATCTAGAAGAATTAAAATAGAAAAAAATAGACTTGAAGAGAAAAAAGAATAATTTAAACAGGGCTCTGCACGATTCATTTTGTGGGGCTTTTGTATATGTAGATACATTTATTGGCTTTATTTAATTATATATTATGCAATACCATATTATTTTCATCAAAGATTAAGACTTTATAAACATTTAAGTGGTCTATTTATTTATTTACGTGACTGTATTCTTCTCAATTCTTTAATGTTAACTTCAGTTATTTGATAACAGACTGATTGATAAGACTATTATACAGTACTGCTGGTCATTTTTACATCTGTTTTATTTATTATGATTTAATAATGTATTGTGTTGTATTATTCTTTTATTAGTTTGTTAAAAGTCTTCATGCATTTATTTAAGACAATGTTTCATAAGTTTCTATAACATTTTTAAACATTTAACTTTTAAAATAGGGTTTACAACAACAATACTATATTATGTTAGATGTAAATAGACTACGTCAAAGTGATATGATATAAAACTTGACATAAAATGTCCCTCTATTAGTTGGAAGGCGGTGGGGGCCCACATCAATATTTTTTCAGGGGGCCCAGAATTCTCTAGCTATGCCCTGGTTCTATATAACATATTAGCATAAGTGTTTACGTTACAGTAAATCACATTAGCTTACACAGTAAAATACTTACATAATTCATTATTTGATTAAATATAAATCATAATTTATTTGTGGATTATTTAAAATGTTCATTTAGTTTCTTAAATTGTCCAGATCCTTTTCTTTTTAAATTTATATTTTTTCATTGTTTTAAATAATCATTTTACCTTTTTAAAAATAACTACTAAAAATCACTAAGGAACTACTAAACATTATTAAGAATAACAATAAAAAATAATTTAAAACTGCAATTAATAAAATTGTATGCTGCAATTAAAGCCCAAGCAATTATATTACTATTAAAAACTTGTGTCACATTCAGGCTACAGTGGCAAAAACAAACCTTAGTAAACCTCAAATTTTCATATGGTAGCTAAATACTCATAATATGCTTAGCATTACCCATAATAATAATAATAATAAAATGCTAACTACAGTGTGCTGTATCCACTGGAGGTTTAATGGAGCACTTCTCTCCTCAGGTATTCCTGTAAACAGTGTACAGATGGTTACCCGAACAGCCGCACCACACCTAAAGGCCACGCCCGATCTCGCAGTTACACCCGCTCGCTGACCAGCTCTCAGGTATAGCACGCTCACTTCCTGTCTCTTGTTTATCTTCGACAACACAGTCATAGTTTTGATTTGCCATTAACTCACAACTTGTGAAAATGTATAACTTGAATGCATTGTACTATAAATTACTTCGCATAATGTCATCTGTCAAATGAATGTAAATGACTGAGATCATGATTATTTTTGCTTTTTATAAAGTAGAGGTTCACCACTCCTCAATAAGCTGTACAATCTGAGGCATCATTCATGATCACAGGACAAACAAAGAAGAATGACTAATCAAATCCTGATCATAAGTGTGAACAATAGCAATGCTTTCTTAAGCAAGCATCACAAATAACAATGTTGCATATTAAAATTACCGTCTGGATTCAATTGATCAACATCATGGTCTATATGTAGAGCATAACCACTATTGATACCAGCTGTGTATGTGTGCATCAGCTGGGAGATACTTTGAACCTGTTTGGAGAGATGGAATCACAGGCTGTCGAGGCTCTAGATCTGCCCGGATGCTTTCGAACCCGCAGTCACAGCTACGTGCGGGCCATTCAAGCCGGCTGCTCCCAGGACGACGATTGCCTTTCTGTCTTCTCAATGTCTGGCCCACTGGGCAGCGTGAAGGGCGAGGCCGGTGAGTCATCAGTGTTGTTCTCACAAGAATTAGTTTAGTGGCTTAATGAGTTTTTGGATGAGTCTCTAGGAATTACTGGAGAAACAGATTTCCGCCAAGGGATTTGGATCCAAACAGCTTTCTTTATATCTTTCATCTTTCACTATATGAAGACTGTAAACAAGCGTTACGTTGTGAACACTGTAAAACGCTCGAATCCCCACAAGGGCATTTTATCTCCACACAGCGGTCATGATTGCAATCATACTTTTTTCATTCTCACTCCCTCTGTATCATGTGAATGGCTTTTCTGTCGTTTTCTATTGTCTCTTGTTCTCTCGTTTATAGCGAAGAATCTCACAGGAAAATTTTAAGCCCTTGTGAAGTGTCAAAAGCATCCATCTGCAGCTTCCCAAGGCAACACTCATGACATTCTGGAGAGGGATGAGGAGAGAGATGGAAGGAGAGCTTAGGCTTGCTTTTTTTAAACTCCTTTAATCTCACAGTGTGTCCCACAGAATTTAATGTGTCTGCTTTCAAGAGCATGTAAGTGCGCGTGTGGATGTTACTTAAGCCATGAGGATGTCTCCCAAGCTTTGGAATGATAATACTTGTGGGGGGATTTTAAGCTTTAATGTATGCAGTGCACATTTCTATCTACTCTATATAGACTGGATATTTACATGTTTCAATGCACACTTACCATTTCTCTTAATTCTTTCCCATTTTGCAGTTCTCTGTACTATCTCCAGGGGTGCTAGAGTGATTATTCACTATGTTTAAATCTGTCAGCTTTTCTCATGAATATGGAATATGTGATATGACCTTCATCCAGAACTAGAAACATTTAACATGCAAGTTTGCTAATAGGTGGTTTATGCATATCATGTATATAGACACATTTTTATCAACATGACATTGCAATTTATGTGAACATATTTTACCTTTACTAGTTTATTTAAAGTGTTCTAAATTTGTGACAAATTATTTTTTATATATAATTCTAGTCTCTTAAAGAATTTGAAGTTGTAAACACTGCAATAAATCAAACAAATTTAATAAATGCTGTTTAAAATAGTATAATAGTATATTGCCGCTGTCCTTCCAAAACCTCAGATGTTCAAATTCGTTGTTTTTCAGGAAATGGAAAAAAAACACTGTACTTTTTAAATGATTAAATACTGCGTTGTCAAAGTTGACAAGCACTTTTTAATACTTTTTTTATTGGTTAGATGTTTGCAAAACCCAGTGAAAAACATAAAGGGTGACTAATAATAATGATTTAATGGGCTTTGTGTGCCCACCTTTTGTCTAGGCTACATAAATGATAGCTCTTGAGCCCTCAGGCAGTTTTTGTGATTTTGTTAATCTGTACATCATCATATTTCCCTCCCTGACTGTTCTCCTTGACTGTTATTAAAGCTAACAATTTACCTTACTCAGCACAGACCTCTGTTATCTCAAAGGCTTGTTTTATTCTTTCTGTGATGAATGTTTCAAAGTCACAGAACAGCCCTTTATCCTTCAAACAACTGGTGTCAACAATGTCTGCCTTCGTCTGTCTAGTGTTCCCATACAGGAAAGGCCCACCTCCTCTGCCCCCACGTATGTCCAAACCAATGATCTCTGTGACCGCCCAGAGCAGCACTGAATCCACCCAGGACGCTTACTTTCAGAGCACAGGCCAGCCTGCTTTGGTTCGACCCAGGCAGCACAGCAACTCAGTGGACCTGACGGAGAGCACCGTTGGCCGTACTTCCAGGGGCGGGTACTATTTGGGCGGGGGCTCGGCACGGGTCAGACAGAGCAGTAACTCTGCAGAGAGCCTGAATGGCAGGGTGCTTCAGAACATCAGCTATCCTGGTGGGCCCATTCCATTGAAACCCAAACACAGCAGCTCGGCTGATAACCTGCTGGAGGGACCCAGGGGATCCAGAGAGCGCACTGGAGGCAGCCTGGGAAAATCTGTCTCCCTGCCGCAAAACAGTATGTCCCTGGCTAAAGCTTTAACTGGGGGAGAGGAGTTCAAACAGGAAGGGAGAGGGAGGAAGTGGAGACCCTCTATCGCAGTACAGGTATAAAAGGGCACTGTGCCGGGAGGACTGCTCAGAGCATTACTCTGTGCGCCTTTCCAAGTTTTGTTAGATGTCTCTCTGTGTGTTTTCCAGGTGGACAGCTCAGAGACATTGTCAGATTCAGACCCAGAAGGCAAAGTCCTGAGAGAGGTTCATTCTATTGGAGTACAAGTGGAAGATGACAAGAGGTTGATTTCTTGTGTTTGTTTATTATCAATGTTTGAATATCGCTTCGAAAAATAGTTTCTTTTCTGTGACATTACATTTTAAAACATGATGTTTGTGCAGGGCTTTTTTTACTTCAATACACAATATGTGTACTGTGTATTTGCTATACTGTTCATCTGTCCCAGTTGAATACAGTATGCAATTGCTTTAATTTGATTTCATCTTAAATGGTTTTGACTTTTAATTGCAGATTTGGCAAATCTGAGGTCAGTTTGTGACAATGGCTACGTTTACATGCACCCTCATAATGCGATTATAATAGGATTTTGGCAATCTTGCGATTACACTTTACCTCATGTAAATGCAATCATTCGATCTAAATAATGCGATTAAGCTCATAATCGCAGTAAGCATAATCAAAGTAACATATGTGGTGTACGCCGGTTTTAATCGCAATAAGAAGGCATGTAAACACTTAAATCGCATCTATGCTGCTCTGACCAAGGTGCGCATGTGCTTCTGTCACGCACCTTAATCACACATTCATGCATGACTGCCTGAAGTTTTACCGTCAAACAAACTTGTTGTCGGCAGTCTCTGCTCCTTATCTTCATACAGAAACAGCGCGTTCGCGATGACAGCGTACACCACCGTTGCGGAGGCATTTTCCATCATATTACTATATTCATCACGGTGCCGAATAACCACAAAATACGTCCACATAACGGTGTTTTGCATTTGACGCGAATGTATTAAAACGAAAGCCAGTTAGCAAATGGGTGTTCTCGTGTCATGTAAACATGTTACTGCGATTAAGTCCTTACTCTAATTATTGGAAATAATCACTTTGGTGCGCATGCAAACGTGCCACATATGTTACTTCGATTATGAGCTTAATCGCATTATTTAGATCGTTTACATGAGGTAGGGTAATCACAATATTGCCAAAATCCTATTATAATCGCATTACGAGGGTGCATGTAAACGTAGCAATTGTTGAGATCTTTTCTGAAACTCTGAAACATTTGTGATATTTCTCTTTCTAATGGGGTGGCAGGTGGTAGAGAGCTTTTTATACTTAGAGAGAATTTTAGGCCAAACATCAATATTTGCATTTTTATATGCATTTGGCAGACACTTTAATCCAAAACAATTTACTGTGCATTTATCAACCTGAATCAAATCCATGAATTTTGTGCTTCTATTACAATGCTCTACCAACTGAGCTACAGAAATAGCGTGTGCTAGAAGAAAAAGAGTATGCATTATATACATCACTGCTGTCCATCTGAAACCAGAAAAACAGCTATTTTAAACATGAAAGGTTTCGGAAGGACAGCGATAATATTCGAAAAGTAAATTTGAAACTTCTTGGGAGTAGACGAGCACTGCCTCAAAGCTAATATCCCAAATCTTTAAATATCTTATAGATTTTCACTTTGTTCTTCTAATTGGTGAAACAGCACTCATGGATTTATTTCTGAGGTGGGTGGGGTGTGAATGTGTCACAGTGTTAAATGAGCAAGAGGTGCAGGTGGAAGATTCACACACACAGGGGGTGTATGTACTGGGAACAGTGTGTGAGGTGAGAGGGTATAATTAGGCAGCGATTACGCAACACGGCACAACTTGTGAAATGATGTCATTCATCCACGAATGAACGTAATATCTTTGTGTCTTGTGATCATTAATTAGCCGTGTCTCCTTTTTGAGTTGACAAAAATGTCGCTACAGAGCTTTGTTGAGTTTCATTGGGTTCATATATCATCCTACAATTTTTTGGTCTATTTTTTATTTACTATATTTACTGACATAAATAATAAGCTAAATTATCTGAATCATGTTTGGTAAACTGTGGTGCAATGTCTGCCAGGTTATATTGTGACTTTCCATAGACACAAATGAAATATTTTTTAGTTAGTTTGTTCGTTGCATTCTCTTTACTGTCGCGTTACGTTGTGATGCCCTAATTAATATACAATAAAATATCAATATGATTAATATTAATTTAAATAAATTATTTTAAATAATTAGTTATATTTTAACCAAACACAGACCGGAAGTTAATTTGGGGCCAGTGTGTGCGTCCGATGAAACTGTCTATACTGTACAGGCACAATCATTGTATATTAGTACTACATTTTAGCTTTCGGCCCGATTCACATTTCGCGTCTAAAACCGTGCAGAAAACGCGAGCTGCACTGCGTTCTCCTTTTTTTCCAAAGCGCCTGGACTTTGCGCTTTCCTGGCATCTGTCGTTGCTAAGCAACCATGGGCCACAATAGCCGTTGAGACGAGGAGGTATAAACAAAGGATATATGGATTATATGCATTGAAAATACCTTGTAATAACTCTGCTACTAGATTTAATTATGCTGTGATCATCTGTGTCTCCATCTTCATTGAGCTTGTCTATATTGGCTGGTTGGTTCTTGTCACATGACCTGCGGTGCGCTTGAGGCTTTCTGAAAAATTGAGATTTTTTCATCTCGATGCGGCGCCGACGCGCCTGAAAAAAAGAGATTCTACATTTTAAATAACGAATATGCGCGCGGAAAAGACGCGAAATGTGAATCGGGCCTTATACTACTACAATATTTGTCTACAAAACATTCAAGGGTACTAAGTACAAGGGTTTTATGATCATGAGAAACTAATTCAGTCAAGTGTACCTAAACTTTTGATTTATTAAAAAATATTCAGAAAAAAGTTTATAGTTCATATTGCAGTATCGCCAGCAGACATTGCTTATCACCGAATGTTGCTAATCCCAAAATGTCAACTATCATCTTGGTGTTATCTATTCCAGACGAGCCAGATTCAAGCGCTCCAACAGTGTAACCGCAAGTGTCCAGGCTGACCTTGAAACTGAGGGTTTCGGTGTGCTCACTGTCCCCACTCAGGATAAAGGACTGCAGTTCGGTTGCTCATTTCAGCGCCACTCATCCGAACCAGAGTCAGCCGGTCAGTTTGCAGAGTACCGCACGGTGCACACACAGGGCCAGTGGGCCTACCGTGAGGATTACCACAGCGGTTACACCACCACTGAGTCTGGACCCCCAGAACTGAGGGCCCTGCCCCGCTCACACTCACCCCTGCCCCTGGCCCCCGACCGAGCAGTTGTAGGATGGAACGAGGGCCCACGGAGTCTCCCCGATTCGGGCCGAGCTTCCCCCTGCTTACGGGATGGAGAGTTTTTCCTCCGTCTCCTGCAGACGGAGGTGGAAAGGATGGAGGGATGGTGCCAGAACATGGAAAGAGAGGCAGAAACAAACGAGCTGCCAGAGGAAGGTGAGTGAGGAGGAACAGAAGAGGCAGCTTTGGGGATGTCAGGTGTCAGAGTGGGGAATAAAGACGTTGGTTTCTATTATGCATTGATGTCAGGTTAGCCTGCTGATTTCTCAGGTGTAAGGCGTGATGAGAAACAGCACCTGTGTTAATCGGTTGTGTGTAAGATTTGTTCCCAGTACAGTTCTTTTTTTCTTCTGTCTGAATGCTGATAGTTACAGTATACTGAGTGTGTTTTTACTTCTCTCTCTTTCCTCTGATTGGTGTGTTTGTTTGGATCAGTGCTGGAGCTCATCAGAGGAGCTGTTGGCAGTGCACAGATGCTCATGTCCCAGAGAGTTCAACAGTTCTTCAGGATGTGCCAACAGAGTGTGGTGAGTGCTTTAAAATAAATATTTATTTGTGTAGGTGTAAAGTTGATCCTCACACTAACCCAATGCCTAATTTAAAGAGTGCGTATCACAGGCAGTTTCTGCCAATCTCATATTAATCTTGAGTGCCTAGTAGTTTTGCATACGTCGTATCTTCGAAGAGTATGTAGTTTGATCAAATTTATAAAAGAGAGATACAGCTGTACGATTATTTCCAGAAAAACACGAGCTGCTAGAGGTGGGACTAGTGGGGAGAGTGGGATGGAACTACAGCACGAGCAAGCAACACATCATCACATTAATCCCTTCGTGTTTTTTACATTATGCACGTACATGCCGATTGCCAACAAAACACAGACTTATGACTTAGCTTGATTTACCGCGTGCAGTTCATGTCCGGCATCTTTTAGCGCTAGGACCGCTCCATCTATCAGTTTCAAACGATCTGCAAATCCAGCGTTATATCCACCGTTTATGTAACATTCATCACTGAAATGCCGTGTACAAACAAACACACCTCAAACTTCTCTCCCTATCGCAAGAGTAAGCTGCAGTCCCACGGCTCTCACCAGACAATCTTGATGGTAGGCAGGTCTTCCTATGCTCGTCAGTTAGCGTGTGGGCGGGCTCTTTCTTTCGCCTTGCCGTGCTTTTCCAGGAGAATTGCCCAATAAAAGGAACAGGATCCCTGTTACGAAACAGGGATCCAGACTTATAAAAAACTTTCCGAAACAAGTTGGAGTGCTGGGGGATTGTATCAAGCATAGAAATAGCTATTTTTTAATAAGATGACCATGTTAAGCATGAGAAGCCAGCACGTTCAACAGTGTAAAGAAGTCAGAATGCATGACGTAGCATGATACCTTCACTTTAAAATATTATAAAAATATATTGTATAGCATTTACTGTGCAAAGGTATTAGATGCTTCACCAGAACAAATGTTTTTATGAAGTTTAATTATATTTTTTACCTTGTTATAGTATTGTGTTGTGAAATATCCATATAGACATAACATTCAACTTAAAGTCCACAAGAAATCAAAATATAACCTAAAACCTATTTACTTTGTTAGCACACATAATAATAATAATACATTTTATTTAAGGCGCTTTTCAAACCACTCAAAGTCACCGTACATCAGAAGTAATAAAGACAACAACAAATATCAATAAAACACAAAAAAGAAAAACAGTAGTTACGAAAAAAAAATCATAGTAATCATGTAGGATAGGCTATTCTGAATAAGTGAGTTTTGAGTTTAGCTTTAAATTGAGGTAACGAGTCTAAATTACGGATGTTAGCGGGGAGAGTATTCCAAAGAAGAGGAGCGGCCCGACTAAAGGCTCTGTGACCCATGGTGGTTAAACGGGCAATAGCTGTGTGAAGGAGACCCAGTGAAGAAGAACGGAGAGTTCGAGAAGGAATGTAGAGGCGAATGAGATCTGAGAGGTAAAGTGGAGCGAGGTTATGGAGACTTTTATAAGTGAGAAGAAGAATTTTAAATTCAATGCGAGATTTGATAGGAAGCCAATGAAGATGTTGAAGAGATGGGGTAATGTGTTGTATAGATGGAGTCCGGGTTATGATACGAGCAGCGGAATTCTGAATCAGCTGTAGTTTATGGAGAAGCTTGTGTGACAAACCAAATAAGAGAGAATTACAGTAGTCAATGCTAGAAGTGACAAGTGAGTGGACAAGAATGGCAGTACTGTGTGGGGTAAGAGATGAACGTAGGCGAGCAATATTACGAAGATGAAAGTAACAGGACTGAGTTATACTATTAATGTGAGCTTCAAATGAAAGAGTGCTGTCAAAGATGACCCCCAAGTTCCTAATCTGGCGAGAAGGTGAGACGAAGGAACCATCGATGTATAAAGAAAAACTGGAGGACCTAGAAAGACTTGAATTAGATTGAATTAGTGCCTATAAGGACAACTTCAGTCTTGCTACCATTAAGCTTAAGAAAATTAGCAGAAAACCAAATGTTTATTTCATGTAGACAGTTAGTGAGACAGACAGGTGGAAGAATGGAGTCAGGCTTAGTAGATACATAAAGTTGTGTGTCATCAGCATAACAGTGAAATTTAATACCAAATTTGGAAAAAATATTACCAAGTGGGAGAAGATAGATCAGAAAAAATAAAGGACCTAGGACAGAACCTTGAGGAACGCCGCAGCTAACTGAAGAGGGTTGGGAATGGAAACTTTTTAGTTGTACGAACTGTGTATGGTTAGAGAGATAAGAAGTGAACCAGGCGAGAGGAATACCAGAGATACCAATAGTAGATAACCGGTTCAGCAAAATAGAGTGTGAAATGATATCAAAGGCTGCACTTAAATCAAGCAAAACACATGAACACATTACTAGTTTTGTGGTGAACAATTCATCCATGCAAATCAATCCACAATGTTATTTATTTGTTTATTTTTGTCTATTTATTTAATTTATTTATAGATACTATATTATTCTATATTTATCTATGTATTTATATATAAGAAAAATAATAATAGTAGTAATAATAATCTTTATACTACTTCTACTTCTAATAATAATAATAATTATAATTGTTATTATTATTAGACGTCGTAGTATTCTCTGTTTATCTATTAGCAATTATTATTATTATTATATTTATTATTATTATATTAATATCAATGTTATTATCATTAATATTACTATAATTATTGTTATTATTATTATATAATAAAAAGAAAAACAATCCAACCCATCTACTGTATATTTCTCTATTATTCTTTTTTCAACATTTTATTTTACTATGAAATGTCACAATGCAGAAATAAGTTGCAATAGCCAATAGACAGTTTTATTTATTTAATTATTGTGCTACGAAACACAACACATAACAACCAGTTCAATAAAATGACTCAAATGAACAAGGTGATTCACCAAAATGAATCTGACTTCCTCACTCTTTTTTTGCATATTTGCCTCTCTGTATGATTTCTAAATATCTTTCTCACTACTTGTAGGATCCCTCATCGTACCCACAGCCCATCACACAGGATTTGGCCAGTTACTGGGACCTCCTGCAGTTGGCCATTGAGGATGTTAGGGTGAAGTTTCAGGACCTTCAGCGGCTGAAGGACTCGGGCTGGAGGTTGCTCCCTGAGAAGAAGGTGAGAGTGGATATCCGCTCTGCTCCGGTCACTGCACAGTTCCACTCGAGTGCCAAAACAGGAGCGAGCAGGAGAACTCCTCATGTGTTGGCCCCCAACAACTCTCTCCCATCACCTAAACACCAGAGCCACAAAAGAAACTAAACTGTTCTAAACTAAACTAGAGAAAACAAAGACATGCATGTTCTGAAAAACCAACCAACAGCTGATTTACTGCCAAGAGAGCTGTTTGCTTTTGAATATTAAAACCTAACGACTATTTAACCTCCCTTGTGGTGTAATTACTAATTTTTCTGTTTTCTTTCCTTTTCATTGTCCGCTGCTTCCACAATGTTGTGTCACATCCTAAATACACTAATCCAATATCACTTTGCATCTTCATGGCGCTGACCTAAACTCTGCACCTGTCATGGTCTCCATCCTTTTTCCGACACATCACCTGCTTATTCGTGTGTGCTTCCCTGCATCCTTCCTGGTCATCCATATTGTCATGCCACTTCCCCACTCTTCCTCTTAGGAGGACAAGAAAGTTCCACCTCCATTACCAAAGAAACCGGCTGGTGGTGTGACGGGTAGCCTGCGGGCCGACAGTGCCTCCGAGGCTGTGGTTGGGGGCAGTGCAGGCATGCTGGTGGTCTCACGAGGGCGTAGAGTGCCCGAACGGGAGAAATCGTTGGACATAGGAGACCGTCAGAAATTGGAGACACGGCGCAGGTTGCTCCAGACCAAGCGCTCCGCCTCTTTTCGTCAGAATTCTGCTACGGAGAGTGCAGACAGTATCGAGATCTACATCACAGAGGCACAGACGAGACTATGAGATACACCTGGACAACCAGAGCAACTCTTCTCTGCCTCACACCTTTGCACAGACGTCATAAAAGAGTGCAGGGTGCCAGATTTCAAATGGAAAGATGAAGATGACCTCCAAGTATGCTGCTGGTACCTGACGTTTGCTTGTTTTGGGGATAAGGTCTTTGGATGTAACGTTGCACACTTTTTATTTATTCATTGATTTTGAGCAAGTGTTAATATTTTCCGAAAAAAAGGGCTCATCCAGCACAACCAAGTGGTTAAAGATAGAGACTTTTCTAAGTCCACATAATACACGAAAATCTTTAGGACTGTTTAACACACTAACACACATACGGGTGCAATATCATTTATTGAGAGGATCTTAAAACTATGGTATTATTTTAAATAATAGACCTTGTTTTGATATATTTAGAAAACTCGTGACTGTGTACTGTACTTGTTTCCTAATCGTTTCCACAGTGCGGCGAACGTCAAGTCAACGTCGCCCTTTCACTGTGACACGAGCCCACCCTTGTGGCCAGAGTAGAGTAATGCATCCTGAAAGCTCAGGCTAGATCTGTAAAGTTGGAGGTCTGTTACTGAATGTCATAACAGTACGGTTGTAAAACTCTTGAAAGCAACGTTTTCAGTATAGACGGTTTCAGCGACAACAACATAAACAAACGTTATGTCGCCGTAATTTAACTTCCGGTAGACCTCCCCAAAGAATACAATACGGTTGAGTAGTTTTAAAATTTTAATTAATACAATGAATATACAATAAAATATGAATATAAATTAATATGAATATAAATTAAATATAAAAAAAAATATGTTTCCAAACACACAGACCGGAAGTTAAGTGTGTCCGATGAAACCTTTTTTTCATTAGGGATCCATCTCCTGTAGCCTATACTGCAATATCAATTTACAATTGCAATTTTACAAATGCATTCAGGCTTCTTGACAACCCCGTGAAAAAACGGGCAAACCTCTAACATTATGAAAGAAAAAACATTCAGTGAAGCTTTTTAAAACAGGACAGTCTTCATCACAAGACTGTTCACAAGCAGCAAAACAGCAGGATGGACCAGGGGGTGAAGAAGACAATCTTAAATTTCACACTTGACCTGTACACTGAAGAATGCTCACTCAGAGAGAGGAGGGTACGCGTCTTGTTCATTTCACCCCTCTGCCTTTTTTTGTAACAGATGAAAACCATTATACGTGAAATCAATGTAGCTTCGGCACTTTGGATGAGTGCTCTAATTTCAGTCTCTTTTTTAATCTTTGTTCTCAATTTTAGTTGGAAGAAGGATGAAATTACTCAAACAAAATCCCCTTTTCCATTATATTTGTTTCCTTCCCTCTCACACAGGAGTTCATATACTTTATATGTGTATTG
This sequence comes from Triplophysa rosa, assembly GCF_024868665.1. Lineage (NCBI taxonomy): Eukaryota > Metazoa > Chordata > Actinopteri > Cypriniformes > Nemacheilidae > Triplophysa > Triplophysa rosa. The sequence continues at coordinate 11,714,683 of NC_079905.1, read as the reverse complement.
TGATAAATAGCCTATTTACACCAAAAGAAAATTAATTTGTTGAATATTACTAAAACAGTGTTTGTTTTTGTGTGGAGATTTGTATGTGCTCATGATAGAACAGAAACATTCATGGACATACAACGTAAGCGAATTAAATATTTGTTTGTGTGCCAATTGGGGATTTTACAACCGTGGAAACAAGATTGATCAGATTTCTTTTGGTATGTCAAACCATGGAAGATGGGGAATATTTTATTGGGATATGTATATTTTATAAAGTACATTTTTAGATTAGAAATAGTCTAAAGTGGTGTTAAATATAATAATATTATAAAAGAGTCTTTAGAAAGAGAGAGATTTATAGCTCTGTGGACTTATGTGTTGTAGTTGGACTTATCAGAGTATAAAAAGACTTTGGGTAGAATTGTGAGCTTGTTGAAATAGACTGGATGATATTTTAAAACAAGAGCTAGTTGACTACTTGCCATGTTGTCCACGGGCAAAAAATATATAATCTCTTTTCTATATCTTGATTATCTACATGTGCCTAACATGAGCACTATGTGTGGCTTTTTTCAAAACTATTCAGTATTATATTCAATATGACTCGCACACAATATGTGTTGTTCTAATAATATAATTTGTTCCACCTCATCCAGCTAATAACCACCTCACACTGGATGTTTCTATGTAACCTGCATGCTGTTATTAATCCATATAAAAAGAACAAACTCTCAAAACTGTAGATTCTTATCCCGTGTCTAGAAAGAGGACAGGTGTAATTATCTATAATATTTATTTAGAATGACTACACCCACATTTCTGTATCACACTGGTTTTTCTAAAGACACGACAGTCAACTATTCAGCCTGTCATTCATATGTATGCAGTAAATATATGTTACTGTACCTCTCACATCTCACTTTCTTTGTATTTCTTTTTTGTCTATCCATAGCTTTTTCTGAACCCTCTTTGTAGAGCCAGGTGCTTTTGAAGCTTCAAAACAGTTGTATTTATGCTCAAATGTCACATTTTGTAGATGCTCTATAAGTCTATAAAGACAGAAAAGCACAACAGACGATTTCTTCCACTGTGAAGGACGCCTGCTTCTCAAAACACTTACAGACTGTCTGTGATGTGAAGTTGGAATTTCTAGGTTGATCTTTTATCAGGGCCATATGTTTTTGATACACCAACAGGACATTTCAAGACTGAACATTTTCCCCCTTTTTTTAAGTTTTTTGATGGGTGAGTTGTTTACCTTTTCAGGCACCTGCTGATACAGGAATCAACATTACACTATGAAGGACTACTGAGACATTTTAACCCACATGTTTTTCAGTGGATGGAATTCTTGGAAGTATTGAACCCCATGTCAACACATGACCCAGGTATGTGGATTGTCAACAGTCTCTATAGATAAGTATGGATGGCTTAAACTCTGCCTCGGCGCCATAAAAATAACAAGTTTGATATACGTTGGCGAACATGATGTGTAGCCTTTATACAATAATATGCCGCAACCAGATTTAACTAGAATAAGTGATGAATAATGATCTTAGTTGCACAGAGGGCTTGTAGCTGTGTGTGTTATTGGGGCACTGTGATGTAGACCTTACATTGGATTCTAAACTCCCGCGTAACAGATCACTATTACATGGGTCATAGACTTACAAACAATTACTGTGTAATTACAAATACCTTCTCACATTCTGTCTTTTATGTACAGTAAATATATCTGTTGCGATTTAAGTTATTAATAGCCTATTAATATTCCATGGATTGTTATGATTGCTAGTATTATTATTGATTTCAGAAACAGTGAGAAAATGTTATTGCGATTATCATGAGAAAATCTAATCTGTATTCTCAAGGGTGTTAATAATGTATAAAAGTCACCCTGTTTAGATTCTATTCTTATGTTTGTAATTGCTGCTAATGTAGAAAATAGACCGGAGGATGACGGGACGTTTCTAAAAAGAGCCACTAATGTTTAGCAGTTGCCAGAAAACAAAATGAACATGTAGAGTTGTAACTGAGCCTACTTCCCCTCTTTTAATGTTAAAGAGAATATATATATAAATGTGGGCAGTTTGTGGTGGAGCAAACATTTTTTCCTACATGAGTTGCTCATTCAGAACATGAAATCATTGTGGAAATATTATTTGCTATTGTTGTCAAGGTTGTAATTGTTCTTTGCCTGTTTTTGTAATCACATATTTGTTTGATACAGTGCCTAGGTTAAATATTAATTTTGTATCTATGCTTTTTACATTGTTTATTTTACCAAGCAGAGCTAACTGCAATAGCTTACAGCAACTTCACCCTTCTTGGTATTTTATTTCTAGATTTGAAATAAATCAAACTTTTACTGAATTTTTTGAAACAAAGGCTGGAGGCCACATGTGATACATTGATCAAATGTTTAGTCTATAGTTTGTTTTTGTTTCTTGCCACTGTACAGCTCAATGTCTGCTAGCATTACATCAGAGAGATGGCACACTGTGATGTGGTAAAAACTAAACACAGAATGTAATATTGTCAACAGTTGTAAACATTTTCTATAAACGATTATAAAGCTATTTTAGCAAGGTAAAATAATTGCGGTTTACGTAGTATTTTATTTTTTGTCAATATTCAAAGCAACGGTACCTTAACTTCATAAAATTGCTAAAATAATGAATCAGTTTTTCATATTTTTGGAAAATGTACAATATTGAATCAAAACTTAAGTTATATCAGTATCTTAATAGCAGTATTAATTTACATCAGGGCTTAAGTGAGGGCAGATGTGTTCAGACCACATGATAAATGAGACATAAATTAAAAGAGGAAATACAAATTTAATTCACTGATAAAAACAACAAACCACAAAACATGAAACCAAATTGAAGTCTCTTTCGGACCCCTTCGTAGTCATAACCGTATAAGAATAGGCAAAGTGAGAGAAAAAAAAGGGACAATCGATGGCTTTTTGGTCCTAATAATTTGCTGACAGTTACCATAAGCTTATTTAGCATGGCACGACCAGAGGGAAAATCAAATGTAGATGGGGACTTCACTGTAAGAGATGACAAAAGGATCTGTAAAAAAACAAATTAAATACAAAGTGGCCAAAGCATTAGACAACAGGATCAGTCCTGGGTCTCCATGCTCTCATCTTCCCCTTCTCCTGCTTCCTCCAAAGCTTCATCTTCCTCTTCTTTGCGCTCGGGAGGTTTCTCATAAGCTTTTTCAGACGGGGTAACAATCACTCCGTCCCAGGTGGACATCTCGGTGGTGAGATCTGCACAGACAAACATCAGTCTCAGAAGCAGAATTCAAAAAGGGGTACTAGAAATCCAGAAACATATTCACACACTTACAACTAGCATCTCCTTCAAAGCCCAAGATTTTGCGGTATCCTCCATGAGACAGAACTCTTACCAGTGTTTGAGCAGTAAAGCACACCATGTCCTGCAGGCAAAGATCAATCAGATTACCTATGTTTGAAAATATGCAATAGTGCAAATTTTTCACGCTTTCACAGATCTACAGTACCTGTTGTTCCAAAGTCATGACAGTGTGCACACGGAAGTTTCCACTTTCACATGGATCTGTGATTCCGACCGAACCAGGCAAGAAAAGTCCTGCAGCAAGCATCTGAAGACAACGCCTGAAATACACACAATGGCTTTACCTCGAGTTCTACAATAAGGTTGATGTACATACGTACATAAAAGAAACTACAAGAAATCGATTTAAAGCAAAAACACACTGGCTTACCTGTAGGCAACGTTGAGCGGCAAGGGCTGTCTGGAGGGGTTGTTCATGACAGCAGAATGTCCCTACGAACAAACAAAGCAATGTTGCAGTTGTTAATCATCCGGAAGAGACAACAAGAAGTAGTTTTATTCTTATCCTAATGCTCACCAGCAAATCCAGAATCCAGGGAGTGAGCGGTTCAAATCCAGCGAATCGGACTTGCAGATCTTTCAGTAAACGGATCAAAACTTTCACGCTAATAAACAAACAACAGAGTGAGTCACAGGTCAAAGGATATGAGATTCATTTTGGCATTAGGTAAAGCGGTGGGTGCTTACGTTGAATGGGAGGCATTCTCCTCAAACCAGCGAGCGTGGCGGATGGCAGCCAGAGCACTTTGCAGAACCTTGATGTCCACTAAGAAAGTAGAAGAGGCTGATTAACAAGCTACATGCTTCAAGCAACACATTAAAAATACCGGCAGTGTTTAAAGGTTGACATACAGTGTAGGTCTGAGTCCAGCTTGCGCAGGTTTGGTGGGACTGTGGTGATGAGAATTTTCACAGTGGCATCTGCAGAGCTGATCTCAAAACCAGTCTCATTGGTCAGCATGGAGAGCACTGGTGGGTGAAGATTCCAGTGAGAAACACAGTAACACATTTGTTTTATCAGAATATACCCAGTTCTTATTTTTACTATGTCCGGCATTAGGAGAGTCTTTTAGCACTTAAAGAGCTTGGACTACAAATATGAAGAGGTTCAATTGTTTTAGATTAGCAAACAGGATTAATTCCACACTCACCCTCAGAAGGGTCCTGTGTACGCAGGGTCTCAACTACTTTATTTCCGAGGGCAGCAACAGCTTCCACTGCAAAATAAAAGTTAAGAGAATTACAGACTTGCAAAGTGCACTTGCCAAATGACCCATACTGCATCACAGATCACCATATACTTGACTTATACTAGCTATAATGAGACTTACATGTGGGCAAGATCTTCAGGATAACCACAAGATCTGCTACGTTGTGTCCTGTTGTCATGGTGCCTTTTTTATAGGAGCCCACTTGCCTTACTTCCTCAATTTGCTGTAAAAGGATCATAGACATTGATAAAAAACGTTTTTTCCAAAAGCTGATTTATTGAACTGTCTGGGTAAAAATGTTTTTTTTACCACTTCAAAGTTTCCAGGAGCCACAATTAGGTTGTCAATGACATTGTTAATCTTAGTGACCAAGGACAAAATGGAAGCCTGCAGGAGAGAAATTAAAAATATATAATAAATATTTTTTTGTTGTCTAAAAATGAATTATTCGTTGAAATAGGTATGGGAGGTGATTGTGAAAAGCCTACAGAGCCATACAATCATTCTCATGATATAGAAATTAGACTGCTTGGACAGAACTCACTAGATTTATCGTTTGGCCATTTAGATTATTGAATGATAAATGTACCTGTTCAGTAGAGGAAGGAGAGAGATCTTGGTTTCTTTTCAGCAGACACTCGCTTAAAGCAGTCTCATCAGGGGCGGGTTTTACTCGGGGGAAGGCCATCTCACACTATAATAAATAACAATACTATAACAAACTACATTGAATGACACCACTTTTAAGTCAAATGACATGAAAGACATGAAACAATGAAGAAATACACTTACAACATAGAAGTCAAACGGGATGTGAGGAACAAACGGCCGGTACCTACAAGTGCAAAAGTCACAGGCAGTAATGTTAGGCTAAATAATTTTGAGTAAACACAATAGATCTACATATGCTAGACAGCTCACCCTTGGACCAAGCCTCCACGGGAGCCGAACCGGCCGCCCCTCCCCCTGCCACGATCTCCTCTGGGGAATGAAAAAAAAATTACAGCAAGCATACAACGTTTGCAAGCCAATTATGGTCAAACTTACAAATATTTATCCAACACAGAAAAACTGAATTAAAGAAATTAATCTTTCAGGCAATCCAAATGTTTACTAACGTTACTACTGAACCATCTTATCATACATATCAATGCTCTTCATTGCCTGCTTCATTCACTCTTTTGTTCATTAAAATTATTACAACTACAAATTCTACCAAGTTACACAGTATTTTACAAACAACGAATAAACAGAATTTAATCGTAACGTACCCTCGAACAGGTTTTAAATCAAATACGCTGCATCTTATTTCTACCAATACCACAGCGGCTAGCAGAGCAATAGGCTAACAAGCAATGAATCAGGCTAGCTAACCTAGTAACAAAAATCAAGCCGCGGTTCCTACAAACTGTTACACATAACGTAATCAGTGTAGGGTGTAATGTTAATCAAGTAGATGTAGAAACATATTTACCTCATTGCGTAAGACGTTTTGGCAGTTTTAAAAGACACGCGCTAGTGAGAAATGATCTATCACCGCCTGCACCTTCCACCGGCTCTGCGCTTCTCTAGACCGGAAGAGGGTTACTGTAAAAGTCCATAAGAACGATGTATAATAAAAGTCTCATTCGAACAGACCGCCGCCGAAACAAACCCATATGATTTTTAAAGACTGTTTTAGAGTGCTATTTATTCGTTTGTATTTAAGTGGGCATATTTTAATATTTTGCGAATTGAATATGTCTATACCTGCATATATTTATATTTTAATAAAACGGTTTAGTTTGTATTATTGCATAATTTATTTTAACATAGTTTTTACATATTTTATTTGCGATTTATCGAACACTTAAGAGCCTCAGTGATATTTATAATCATTGTTTATACTTTGTTTGTACAAGTTGCATTCCATGCCATGTTTATGCATTACATATGCCAAACCAGTTAGTACAGTGTGTTGCAGTAGGGTTTTGATATGACGCCATATCACGGATGGACCTGTACTGCGCTTTTATCAGAGAAGACCAGACCAAACTCATACAGCCAATCAAATGCAAGGAAATCTAAAGCAGTGGCATTTTACGTAGGCTACGTAGACATCATGCATGTGCTCAAAAAAGATAAAATTGTTTATGAACAAATTCTTAAGGCTCACTTGTTCTGTCATTACTCCAATGTGACTTCACCATCACAACACATACATGTACAGGAATAATCTAGGGACACCACATAAGGTAAAATTCAATTATATAATATTTCACTTTCTTCTATAAATAGTATTTCCAATCTACTTTTCATATAACTGAGAAAAAAATGCAAATATAAAAGTTTACAGAATTATAATGATAAAGCCTGTATTTAACCCTCGTTATGTGCAAATTTTAGCAATGATTTATTATGTCGTGTTATATTGACCCCACAAATGTTTAATATACAATAAATTATTCTTTAAAAATTGTAATTTACTTTTTTCTTTCTCACTCATTATTTTAGATGAAATATCAGCACAAAACATAACTTTGTCATTTGTATATAGGCCTATATTTTATTTGTACATTTGATTGGGGAGTTCTCTGAAATGAGTTCCTGAAGAAACCACAAAAAGCTGTTGATTCTCATAGAGTTAAAAATACAATCAGGATAGTTTTCAGAAGTTGCTTATAGATTTTATTTTTTACAAAAATAAAATTTTAATTAAATTAACATTTATTAAAAAAAACTATGGTCATATACTGTACACTGCATTAGATTCTCTTCAATATCAAAACAATTACAATCATTTCTTTGCATACATTTTAGAACACACTTCCAGCAAATCACATGTAGCAAGCAGCCATGGCAGAAACTAGAGACTACGGTAAAGTTTTCTGCAATGCATAATAAAAGTTTCTTTATTGTGATTGTGATGCACTGTTTATAAATTTGTTCTGCACATGTTCTCTCACTCAACAGTTGGAGACTTCCTGACGGAATTTAAGGATGTGATAATTGTGAGAGCAACACGGGTCAGTGAAATAGCAGAGGCGGTTATTTCCCAAAGTCTAATCCATGAATGGGCAGCTCAACAAGTGCTGGGTGCTCCAACCCAGCAGGAAGCGATGCAGCTCCTGTTTGAGGCTCTGGATAGAGAACCACCCCGACACAGAGTATCCTTCCATCTGATCCTGAGAATGACGGAACCTGAGCTGATTCATGAATTAGGTTGGATTTTTTTGGTGAATTTAAAACAAATGTGATAATTTAAAGGGAACTTACCAATATTTTTTTCTTTCATCATTTACTTACTCTTATGTTTTTTGGAACTAATCAAAAATGTATTAGTAAAAGCTGAAATTAACATTAATTAAGATGAATAAATTATATAGAACTATTTTTCATTGTTATCTCATGTTAACTTATGCATTAACTAATTGTTAACAAATACAACCTTATTGTAAAGTGCTACCATATTTTTTCATGCAACACTATACAATGAGATTTTTACTATGTGAAGCTTATTTTATTTTAACATATTAAAACAGAAATATAAAATTTTAAATAGAAACTTAGTATTCATAGTTTCAGCAATGTAAAGAAAAAAAAAACTTTTTGCAGAGGGGATACAACGCAACAGCAAGCACACGCAAACAGAGGCAGGCAGTCCACACAGTTCTCCCAGAGAAAAAAGAAGACATGATGACAAAAACGGACATGCAAGTGACATCCAGAAGAGAAAAGACTCGCTGAAGAGACGAAGACTGGAAACAATGCGTGCCATCGAACAGATAGAGAAACTCTGGGAAGGAACCAAGAAAGAAAGAAACGAGGTAGACAACATGAGGCAGAGGATTCAGAGACAGCAAGATGAAATAGCCAGGATGACCATGGAGAAAAGACAATTTGAGAGATGTATTACTGACATGAAAGATGAGTTGGACTACACCCACGAAAGAATGAGTCGGAGCAAAGAAGAGATAGACAGAGAACAGGAAAGGATAGAGAAAATGAGATCTGATCTCCAAACAGAAAAAATCACCCTGGAACAAAAGCGTGATGAAATCATGAGGGAGAGACAGAATTTGGAGATGCTCAGATACGAAGCTCTGAGAGAGAAGGAGGAGCTGGAGAGCAACCGTGAAAGCACAAAGTATGAAATAGAACGAATGGAACAAACGAAAAGCACCATACTGGTTCAGATTAATGAGATAGAGATGAAGATTGAGGAAACAAAGCAGGCAAAAAGTCAGATGGAGCACATGAAGGTTGAAATAGACGCGGAGAAAAATGAGCTAGAGAGAAGAAAGGATGATATCAAGAGACAAAGAGAACAATTCGAGCAAATTAAACTTGACATACAGCAAGTGAAGGGGGAAATGGAGCAAAGGTGGCATGAAACAGAAAAGGAAGGGCTGGAACAGAGAACTACAATCCAGAGAGAGAAAGATGAGCTGAAATATTTGCAAGATGAGATTCAGAGAGCAAAAGATGAGGTCGAAAGAAACCGAGCAGTGTCGAGGCAAGAGAACGAAAGACTGGGACAGCTAAGAGCTCAGGCACTTGAAGAAAAGGACCTCATTGAGAAGAAATGCCAAGAGGTGTTGAGAAAAGAGAAAGATTTGGAAGAGTTGAAGCATAAGGTTGAGACTGGCAGAGAGGAGTTAGTCATGAATGGAGAGCTGGTCAAAAAGGAATGGGAGAAGATAGAACAGTCCAAGTTAGACATACAAGCTCAAATCAACTCGATGGAAGCCAGGGTTGAGGATACAAAAAGAGAAACCGAAAGACTGAAGTATATAAAAACGGAGATGCAGAGGGAAAAGGAGATTCTTGAGAAACAAAGGGATGATACAAGGAGAGCTAAAGAGGAAATGGAGAAAAAGAGATATGAAATAGTTACAGAGGAGTTAGAGCACAGAGCTGGACTTCAGAGAGAAAGAGATGATCTGCAGAGGTTGAGAGTACAGATACAAATAGCCAGTGATATACAAAAAGCAAAGATTCTAAAAGAGAAGGAAGAAAGCATTCAGATGAGAGATGAGGCCAGACGAGACGTGGAAAGGACAGAAAGAATCAAAGCAGAGACAGAGGCTGAAAAAGACCATTTATGTAGACGACAAGATGAAATACTGAGGGAGAGACAGGAGCTCGAGAGAATTAGACATGAGATCATCAGAGCCAAAGAGGAGATTGAGAATAGCCAGGAGGTCACAATGCGGGAAAATGAGAAAATGGAAAAAATGAAAGCTGAAATTCAAGGGCAAAATGAAGATATTGAGAAAAGTGTTGCAGAGACCCAAAAGGCAAAGGAGAAAATTGAGGAGATGAAGGCTGAGTTAGAGGAGGAGAGGGAGGAGTTGGAAAGAAAGAGAGAAATGGTGAGAAGTGAGATAGAAGAGTGCGAGTTTATTAGAGGTGAAATCGTCAGGGTAAAGGAGGAAATGGAGAGTAGGTGGCAGGAAACAGAGAGAGAGGAAGTAGAACTTCGAGTAAAAACCCAGCATGATATGGAAAGATTGGAACAACTAAGAGAAGAGATCCAGAGATCGCAACAAAATATTGAGGAGAGTCGGATGGAGCTACTGCAGTGGAAAGGGAATCTTGACAAAATGAAAGTTCAGACAGAGGAGGAAAGTGAGGCTGTGAATATAAAGATGGCTGAAGCTACAGCAAAACAAGAGGAGATAGCAAAAATAATAGAAACGGTGGAGAAAGAGAGAGAAGAGATTCAGAAAAACAGAGATAAGGCTAAGCAAGAAGCAGATGAAATCAAAAACTTAAGGGCTGAAATAGAAAACCAGATCATGGCAGCAAAACAAGAAAAAGAAGAGGCGAGTCAAGCCAAACTCGAAGTCCAGGAGGCTGAACTAATCTTAAGAAAGCAAATAGAAGATTTAGAAAAAAGAAAGTATGAAACTATAACAGAGACACTGGAGCAGAGAAATGAAATACATAAAAAAGCAGATGAGTTAGAGCAACTGAATACAGAGATACAAAGAACCAAACTTGAGCTTGAAGAGATGAGATATTCTGAAAAACACTCTTTGCAGAAGATGCTGGAGGAAGCAAAGCTAGACAGAGAAATGATAGAGCAAATGAAAACAGTTCTGCAGAAAGAGAAGGAGAATCAGGAGAAACATTCTGCTGAGATAGACTTAGAAAGTGCAGAGCTCAAACAGACTCAGTTTCAGGTCCAGAATGAGAAGAATGATGTTGAGAAAATAAGGTATGAGGTGATGAGACATAATGTCGAACAAAGTGCTCAGTTGGAGAGACAAAGAGAAGAACTTGAGTCAATCACACAGCAGCTAGTTAGAGATAAAGAAACCATAAACGAGACCAAAGAGTTGGCACAACAAGACAGAGAGAAAGCTGAGCTTCTCATGAACGAGATCCAGAAACAGAGAGAGGATCTCAATAAAAGGTTGGAGGAGACAAAGCGAGCAGAGGACACTTTGAGACGTATGAGAGAGGACATGGAGCATGATAGAGTAGATCTGGAGAAGATCCGCGTGGATACGTATGAGGAAGTCAAGAATGAGATTAACAGAGTGAGGGCTGAGATTGAGAGATTGTGGGATGAGGCTGAAAATGGAGAACAGGAGGAACGAGAGAAAATAAACAGGGAGAAAGAGGAGATGATGATGAAAATGGAGGCGATGAAGAAGGAGATGGTGGAGATCGAAGACATGAAGGTGGAGCTTAAGAAACAGAAGGACGACATTGACGTAAATATGGAAAAGGCGAGGACGGAAATAACTAAACTGGAAACGATGAAAGCAGACCTGCAAAGACAGAAGGACGAGATTGAGAACAAGATGGCCGAAGCAAAGAACGAAAGGGATCAGATGGAACTGATGAGGGCAGAGATCTTGAAACAAAAAGAGGATGTTGAACAAAAAGTGGAGCTAGCCAAAGCAGAGATGGACAAAATGCAGCGAGTCAAAGATGAAATACAAAGACAAAGACAGGAGCTGGAGGAAAGGATGCAAAGGACCAAACGTGAGATTGGAGAAATGGAGCTGATCAAAAGAGAAATGGCGGGGAAGAAGAGAGAACTTGACCAACGGATGAAACTCACCATGAGAAAGAAAGACGAGATGGAACGACTGAAGTTGGACATACAAAAAGCGAAAGAAGACATGGAACGTAAAAGGATGGAGACACAGAGGCAGAAGTATGAAATGGAACAGGTCAAAGCTGAAATCCAAAGAGCGAGAGAGGAGTTTGAATTTAGGATGGAGGAGAGAGATTCAGAAGCGGAAAAAGAACAGACGAACCTCACACTAATCAACCTGATACAACAGATCGAGGCAACGAGAGAAATGGTGAGAAATACCAAATGTCAGATCGAACACAGGATGGCGGGGAGTCAGATGGAGACAGCAGACCAGGACGAGATGAATGCTGAGATGCAGAGGCTCATTTTGGAGATAGAACACATTCGAGAAATGCTGCGAGGTCTTACAAAAGAGGTGGAGCAAAACAAGGAAATAATGAAGAGGGATAAGGAGGAGATGAGGCTGCTGAAGTTTGAAGTTCAAAGAAGGAAAAGAGAAATAGAGTACAGGGAAGAAAAAATACTGAGGGAACGAGATGAAGATGAACTGTTGAGGTCTATGATTCAGAGACAAAGAGATGAGCTGGAGAGGAGGTTGGAGGAGATCATTAAAGAGAATGATACGGTGGAGCAGATGAAAGAGGGTGCGGAAAAGACATTGAAGAACATAGAACAGGCAAAAGAAGAAATAAAGAAAAAGAAAGAACAGATTGCTCGAGAAAAGGCAGGAAAAGACAAGGTAAGTTATTACTTACATTCACTTGGTGGCAAATGGTTCATAACATGTTTTGTTTTATCAATATTATCAGCAACTGTAGTATCTTTCTTAAAGTCAAGGTGAAATTTTCATTTTCATGTTTAAGTTTACGTATTATAGCTCTGTAATGTGACATATTGCAGAGTGAAAGGTGGTTTGGAGAAATAACAGTTGTCAAGTTAAGTTAAGTTGTAAATAACATCAACATATGTACTATGTGACCAAGCATGTGGAAACTTGAAATATAAAAAAAAAAAAAAACATGTACTTGATGGTTGACTGGGTTACTTTTTTGAGAAATGTCTCTCAAAACTTTACTGAATGTTGGGACACAAACAGAAAAATGTATTTCAGATTCAACCAGCCATCACCACAGTCGAAAGCCAAGAGGACACAACAACAGAAGAACTGGGGGGTATAAAAGCATTCACATCAGATGACCGTGAACCCAACTTGACTGATATACAGAAAGAAAGAACAGAACTAGAACAGTATAAAGAAATAATTTTAATAGAGAAACATGAACTAGAGAAGACAAAAGATGAGTTTGAAGAGCAGATGTCCAAACTACGAAAGGAAGAAAAAGAGATGGAAAAAAAACGAGCCAATCTAGAAAACTGGGAGAAAAAACTGCAATCAGAAAATGAAGAGAACAAAAGAAACTTAGATACAATATGGAAAGAGAAGCAAGATTTGAATCAAAGAAAACAAGAACTGGGTGGTATTAAAGTAAATATACAGAGAGAGAAATATGAATGGACAAGAATGAAAGAGACTAGACAAGTTGATGTTCAAGTCCAAACTGATGTGCCATATGGTGTACATGAACCACAAATAAAAGAGACTGTTGAAACTCAAGAATATTATGTCATTTTGGCCACGGAGAAGCTGCATAAAGAGCAACAAGCTCTAGGAGATATCAGAGAAGACATAATTGCACAAAAACGTTCAATAGAGAGACAAGTGGCAGAATTAAGACTGAGAGAGGATGAACTTTTGCATAGAAAAGCTACACTAAAATCCGCTTCTAAAACAGCAGCAGATGCACAGATAGAACTAGAGCTGCAAATACAAGAGCTGGGTCGTATAAAAGATGCCCTCGGCAGAGAACAAGATGAGCTGGAGAAGAAAAAGATAAATATACAGAAAGGATGGGATGACCTACAAACTCAAGTTTTAAGAAATAGAGAAAAAGAGGAGATCATAACAATACAATTAGAAAAAGAAAGAGATGTCCTAAATCAAATTAAACTGAATATAGAAAAGCAGAAGCAAACCATGGAGGCTGATCTAAAAGCCAGTTTGGTAAGAGATCTAGAGGACATAGATTCTCAAAGGCAAATGGTTGACAAAGAAAAGAGAAGATTGGACAACATGAAATTTGAGCTACAAAGACAATCCGATGATATTCAGAGATTAAAACAAGAGACACAGGAAGAACAGCAGATGGTGAAACAAATGGCAGAGCAGCTTAAACAAGAGAAGGAGAATCTTGTAGATCTTACAGAAGAGAAAAACAGAAGGGCTGAGATCTTAGAGAAACTGCAGCTTGAAATAGATAAGCAAAGACAGGAAATACAAAATGAAAAAGACATGTTAGAAAAGCAAAGGTGTGACATCGAAAAAATACAAGCACATATAGAAAATGAAAAGAAGTATGTCGAAAACCTGAGAGAAAAGAATGAGTTTACATTAAAGGAGATCAAAACAGAACGAGACGCTCTAGAGAAGATGCAGGAAAACATTTCAAAACAAATGGATGCCATTGAGAACGAAACAAGAGAAACTGAGCAAAGAGAAACAAGCCTGCACCGAATGCCGACCGAACTAAAGAAACAACAAAATGAGATTGAAGACTTGAAGAACATTATCTCCATACAAAACAGTGAGCTTGAGAAAAGCAGAGCAGAAATAGCAGAGAAGCAGAAAAAAGAAGATGACATCATGGAAATCACACAAAATGAAAGGGACAATCTTGACAGAGAGAGAGCTGCTTTAATGAACCACAAAGATCAAATAGAGCGCAATATGAGAGATGCATTAAACAAAGAACTTGAAACTGTGGAACTTATAAAAAAAGAGTTACTAGATGAGAAGCAACTTATTGAGAGCTGCAGAATAACTTTAAGGAGAGATATAGAAGATCTGGAACAAAAGAAAATCGATTTGAAGAGGGAGACTGATGAGATAAAATTACAGAGACAAAGTATCAAGGATGAGAGAGGAAAGATGGAGAACATTAAAACTGTCCTGCAAAGAGCAGCTGAAGATACTGAAAAGCTTAGACAAGATACAATAGCTGAAAGAAAGAAACTCGAGAAGACTGCAGCAGAACTTCAAAAAGAAAGAGATGTCATTGTCAGTCTTGTAGAAGAGACTAGGAGAAAAAGAGAAGAACTAGACAGAATGCAAGCTGATATAGAACAGCAGACAAAAGAAGCCGAGATGCTGAAGGAAATGAAGGCCGACCTGCAAAAAGAAGCAGGTAAGATTGAAAATATAAGGCGAGCTGTTCAGAGTGACATACAGAAAGTGAAAGACATGGAAAACCAACTTCAAAATGACAGACGTAACACTGATAGACTTGTTGAGGAGATTGAAAGAAGGTCTGAAGCAATGGATGAGATACAAGCAGAGATTCAAAAAGAGAGGTGGGCAATTCAGTCTGAAAAAGATATGCTAGAACAGGAACAGTCTGAACTGGAAATAACAAAGGCAGAGATGTCTAGGCTTAAAGATCTTGAAGAACAACTTGTTAAGCAAAAAGAAGCAAACAATATTACACTGGCAGAGATTCATAGCGAAAGAGAGAAACTTGAGGAGATTAAAGAAACCATCTCAAAACAAAGACAAAGTCTTGAAGATGAGAAAGAAGCAATAAGACTGAGGGGAAATGAACTACAACAAAAAGAAGCAGAGAATGAAAACCAACTAAAAGAAACCGATGACTCGAAGAACCGTTTGAGGGTAGAAAAGAGACAAGTTGAGAGGTTGCAAATTACAATAGATGAATCTCAGAAATATTCAGATGAGGAGAGACAAGAAATGGAGAAAAACTTGAGAGAAGAGTTTAAAAGGAACTATGAAGATCTGGAGCTCCAAAGGAAAAGGTTAACTGAACAAAATGAATTATTTAAGAGCCAAATTAAATCACTGGAAATGCAAAGAGAAGAAATTGAGCAGAAGAAAGCAAAACTGCTCGATGAATTGAAAAACGTACTCTTTCAGAGGCAATCTTTTGAGAGAGATATGCAGCAGATGAGAGCTGAGCTTCAAAAAGAGGCTGAAGAAATTGAAAAATTAAAGAAAGAGTTGCTGGATGAAAAACAGAAAATAAAAGACATGGCAGACCAAACTAAAAAAAAAGAAGTTGAAAGAAAAGAGGTCATTGATAGGATGTACCTAGCACTCGAAAAACAAAATCAAGCTATTGAGACTGAAAAACACATACTAGAAAAACAGAAGTCGGAATTGGAGAAAACCAAAACAGAGATGGATAGAGCAAAAGAAGATCAAGAAACTGAACGAAAGTCTCTTGAAGAAATGAAGATCAACATCACACAACAGAAAAATGATATTCACACAGAGAAAAATGAGTTACGAGTTAAAGAAAATGAACTGAATATGTGCACCTTACAAATGTATGAAGAACAACAAAAATTTGAAGAGATTCAGAAGGAAATCATGAGAGACAGGGACATATTTGAGAAAGAGAAAACTACAATCATGGAGGAAAGACAAATTGTGAATGACATGCAAATGCAACTGAAGAGGGAAAATGAAACAGTGGAGCTGATGAAACAAGATGTTCTCAGAGAAAAAGAAACAATTGAAAAGAACAAGACAATATTGAACAGAGATTTGAAGGACATAAGAGAAGAGAAGAGAAGCATCTTGGCACAGTTTGAAACCTTACACATTCAGAAGCAAACTGTTGACAAAGAAAAGCAGGAATTGCAAGGGATGAAAGCTGAGCTCTTGAAAGAAACTGAAATGATTGAGAAAATGAAGCAGGAGATTAATAATGATAGGAGAAGTGCTGTCATAATGGCAAACAAACTACAAAAAGAAAAAGAAAATATTGAGACGAGTGTCGCAAGGATCAGAGGAGAGGAAGCAGATTTAAGAAAACAAAGAGAAATACTTGAATCTGATAAAGACATTCTAGTAAAAGAACTGGAGAGAACAAAGACAGAGACTGCAAAAGCCAAAGGAGATCTTGAGAAGCAGCTTGAATCTCAGAAAGAAAAGAATGCAATTACATTGGCAGAAATACAGAAAGAGAGTGACAGACTTGAGCAGCTGAAGGTGGACGTCTCAAGAGAACAAGATGAATTAGAAAAACATAAGGAACAAGTAGGACACAAACAAACAGCGCTGCAAAGACTGCAGATGGAAATAAAGCAACAACAAACAGAGATAGATGAACAGAAGATTATTATTGCTATGGAGAAAAGCAAACTCAAAGACATACAGGCCCAAATATATCAAGAGAAAAAAGAGGCAGATGATACAAAGGAACATTTAAGGAAGGAAAAGGGTGATTTTGAGAAGGAAAAAGCTGAAATAATGACTCAGATGGAGATAGATTTTAGGAATGAGTTAAAAAAGGAGAGTGAAAAGTTAGATCTGCTACGAAAGGAGCTTTGTCATGAAAAGGAAGTAATTGAAAACAGCATGAAAAAGATGGAAAGCGATATGGATGATTTAGAGCAAATTAAGCTTGATATAGTTAAACAGGTAGAGAGCATTACGCTAAAAAATCTGATGATTGAAGATGAGAAAAACAAGTTAGAGCAGGAAAAAGATGAGCTAAAAAGAGAAGCCGATGAGATTGAGAAAATGAAACTAGAGGCACAAATAGAAAGACAGAAGCTTGAAGAAACAGAAACCAAACTTAAAAATGACAGAGAATATGTGAACAGATTGACTGAGCAAATTGAGAAGAAAAACGTGGATCTACAAAACATGTATCATGAAATAGAAATGCAGAGGAAAGCGAATGAGACCAATAAACACATGCAAGAGAGAGCTCTGCTGGAGCTGAAGAAAACGTTGACAGAAATAAGCAAAGCAAAGGAGGATCTCGAAAACCAGCTTGCTCAAGAAAGAGAGAAGAACAAGATCACAATTGCAGAAATCCAGAAAGAAAGAGACATGCTTCATCTACTGAAAGACAGTATTTCAGAACAACAGGATGACATTGCAAATGACCAGGAAAAAATTACACTCAAGGAAAATGAACTGAAAGAACGCCAAGCTCTGATTTACAGACAGCAAGAAGAAATAGAGTCCATGAGGAAAACAATGACAATGGAAAAAGATAGGATTGTAGAAAAGCAAATTGATATTGATCAAAAACAGAGAAAGCAGAATGAAATCATGGAATCTGTGACAGTTGAAAAGGCCAATCTTGAAAAAGAGAAGTCTGAAATGATGGCACAACAACTTCAACTGGAGACTGAAATGGAAAATGTGAAGCTCTTGATCGGTGAAATAAACAAAGAAAAAGAATTAATTGAGATAAAGAAACAAATGCTAAAAGCAGATGCAACTGATGTGGAAGAAAAAAGAGCAGCTTTAGAAAGAGAGATAAATAATCTGGAAAATCAGAAACAAGCTGTTCAAGATGATTTACAGAAGATGAAGATCGAGTTCCAAAAAGAAACTGATGGTATCAGAAAGATAAAAAAAGATGCACAGAATGAAAGAAAGAACTTAGAGAAGATGTCTGCACAACTTCAGAAAGAGAGAGATGATATTGTCATGCTCACTGAAGAGACAACGAGAAAGAATGAGATTCTGAATGAAATGCAAGCTGCACACGAGTCTGCACTGGAAGATCTACATAGGGAAAAAAACACTCTTGAGCAAATGAGAGTGAACATCTGGAAAGAAAAAGACCATGTTGAAAATGAGAAAGAAAATATAAGACTCAGAAAAGATGAACTAGAGAAACTGAGAGAAGAGATTTATGATGAACAAAGTGAAATGGAAAACCTCAAACAAATCATCACTACTGACCAAAAACTGCTGAAGAACGATATGAAAGATCTAGAAGAAAAAAGAGCCAATATTGACAAAGATTTGGAGAGTTTCAAACTTGAGAGGGAATCTAATGAGAACGAGAAGAAAGTGATGGAACAGGAAAAAACTGAGATGCAAAGTGAGATTGAGAAGTTAAAACAAGAAACCCAAAATGAAAGACAGAAAATGGAGGAAATGACAGCTCAGCTCATAAAAGAAAAAGATGAAATCAATAATCTTGTGAAGGAAACAAACAGAAAACAAATGGTCTTAGATGAAATGAACACTAATATTGAAGAGAAAATGAAAATCATTGAATGTGATAAAGACAAGCTTGACAAAGAACTAAAAGGTTTAGAGAAAACTAAAAAAGAAATTGCAAGAGTCAAAGATGATCTTGAAAAGCAACTTGCAGAGCAAACAGAAAAGAATAAGATCGCACTGTCAGAGATACAGGAAGAAAGAGACACTCTAGAGGAGATGAGTGTGAACATCACAAGACAAATGAAAACTCAAGAGGAACAAATCAAACAAAAACAAAATGAATTTGAGCAACTACAAGCTGTAATTCTGAATCAGCAAAGAGAAATAGATGATGACAGAGACAGCATAATGAAGAAAAGAAGTCAGGTTGATCTAAGACAGCTTGAGCTAGATAAACAACAGACAGAAGTGAATGACATTATAGAATCGATGAGGACTGAGAGAAGCCAATTGGATAAAGATAAAGAAGCGCTGAAAGAACAGAAACAGATAATAGAGAAAAATCTGAGAGATGTACTCAAGACAGAAACTGAGAACTTGGAGCTTCTAAAGCAAGACTTACTAAGAGAAAGAGAATTGCTGAAGAAAGACAGAGATGATGTCGAACAGAGCAGGCAGAGTTTAGCTGAAGACATAAAGATGCTAACACTTCAGAAACAAATATTTGAAGATGAGAAGAACAAGTTAGAACAGATTAAGAGTGAGCTGCAAAGAGACGCTGGTGAGATTGAGAAGCTGAAACTAGGGACACAACATGAAAGACAGAAGGTGGAGGAAATGACTGCACAACTACAGAAAGAGAGAGATGATATTGTCATGCTCACTGAAGAGACAAAGAGAAAGAATGAGACTCTGAATGAAATGCAAGCTGCACACGAGTCTGCACTGGATGACATACAAAGAGAGAAAAACACTCTCAAGCAAATGAGAGTGAACATCTCCAAACAAAGGGAAGACATTGAAAATGAGAAAGAAAATATAAGACTCAGACAAGATAAACTAGAAGAAAAAAGAGCCAACATTGACAAAGATTTGGAGAGTTTCAAACTTGAAAGAGAAGCTTTTGAGAATGAGAAGAAACTGATAGAACAGATAAAAACTAACATGAAAAAAGAAACACATGAGATTGAGAAGTTAAAACAAGAAACCCAAAATGATAGACAGAAGATAGAGGAAATGACAGCTCAGATCCAAATAGAGAGAGGTTACATCAATAATCTTGTGGAAGAAACAGAGAGAAAACAAATGGTTCTGGATGAAATTAATACTGACATTGAAGAGAAAATAAAAGTCATTCAATGTGATAGAGACATGCTTGAGAAAGAAAAACATGACTTGGAGGAAACTAAAAAAGAAATTGCAAGAGCCAAAAAGGATATTGAAAAGCAACTTGCAGAGCAAAGAGAAAAGAATGGGATCACACTGTCAGAGATGCAGAAAGAAAGAGACACTCTAGAGGAGATAAATGTGAACATCACAAGACAAATACATGGCATGAAAAATCAAGAGGAACAATTAAAACAAAAACAAAATGAACTTGAGCAACTACAAGCTGAAATTCTGAATCAGCAAAGAGAAATAAATCATGACAGAGCCAGTATAATAAAGGAAAGAAGTCAGCTTAAACTTAGACAGCTTGAGCTAGATAAACAACAGACAGAAGTGAATGACATTATGGAATCAATGAGAAATGAAGGAAGCCAACTGAATAAAGATAAAGAAGAGGTGGAAGAAGAGAAGCTGAAAATGGAGAAAAATCTCAGAGATTCTCTCAAGACTGAGACTGACAACTTGGAGCTTCTAAAGCAAGACTTACTAAGAGAAAGAGAATTAATTGAAAGTAACAAAACCTTGCTCCAGGAAGAAAGATATTATGTAGACCAAAGCAGAATGAATCTAGCTCAAGAGTTAGAGATGATATCACTTCAGAAACAAATTTTTGAAGACCAGAAAAACAAATTAACACAGACGGAGTTAGATCTGCAAAGACAAGCTGATGATATCAAAAAGCATAAAGGAGAAATGCTAAATGAAAGACAAAACTTGGAAGAAATGGCCGCACAACTTCAAAAAGAGAGAGATGATATTGTAGAATTCACAATTAATGAAAGAAAGAGTGTTGAACGTGAAAGAGCGTCAGTGGTCAGGGAAAAACAGAACATGATGGATGAACTGAAAAAGAAGAGTGAAAATCTTGATCTCCACATGAAAGATGTAATGACTGAAAAGAAATCACTGGAAAATGACAGGCAAATGTTGACAAGAAAAGTAGAAGATCTACAACAAAAAAGAGCTCATGCAGACAGATATTTAGAGAGCCTCAAACTTGAGAGAGAAGCTTTTGAGAATGAGAAGGAAGTGATGGAACAGATGAAAACTGAGATGCACAGAGAAGCACATGAGATTGAGAAGTTAAAACTGGAGATGCAACATGGGAGACAAAAGGTGGAAGAAATAGCAGCTCAACTTCAAAAAGAGAGAGAAACTATCAAACATCTAACTGAGGAAACAAAAAGAAAGAGAGACGTATTGGATTACACCCATATTGAAATACAAAAGCAACAACAAGCAGTTGAGCTTGATAAAGATTTACTACAAAGGCAAAGGTCTGAAGATGAACAGAAGAAAGTGGAGATGTCTCGCGCTGAGGAAGATCTTGAAAAACAGCATGCACAAAATGAGATCACACTGAAAGAGATAAAGCAAGAGAGAAACATTCTTGAGCAGATAAGAGAGAAAATATCAAGAGAAAGTTTGAACATTGACCAAGAAAGGGAGAAGTTAAGGATGGAGAAGGATGAACTTCAGAGAATGAAAGAAAAAAATGTAAAACAACAACAAGAACTAAATCAGCTGGAAATAGAAGACAGTCTTCCTGGGAAGACAGCGGCTGTGCTGGTTCTTCAACAGAGTGAAGTGGAGGCAGCAAAGGCAGTTTATGATCCTGATAGACAAGGAGCCACGATGGAGCTAATGCAGGAAACTGACCTCATTTTGAAGGATGCATCAAGCACAGACACTGAAAGACAAAAACGCGGCTCACTTGATAGCAAGTATGACTTAGAGAAGCAGTTTGTTGAAGAAGAGAGGGCCAGGTTGGAACATATGAGAGCTACCATACAAAGAGAAGCCGATCACATTGAACAGCAAAAGCAGAATGTTCAGAATGAAAAACAGACTCTAGACGAAATGAAAGCTCAATTTCAAGAAGAGAGGAGGAGCATTGAGCATCTCAGTGAGGAGATAAATATGAAGAAATACAATCAACAAAGACAAGCAGATGAGTGTGAAATGGAGAAGGCTAATCTTGAAAACACCAAAACTGAAATTGCTAAAGCACTTGAATGTCTTGCAGAAGAAAGTCGAAAGAATGAGATGACAATGGCAGAGATACAGAAGCAAAAGGACACTCTTGGGGAAATGAGGGGGAACATCTCACAACAAATGGAGACGATTACAAACAAACACCAAAATCTGTCACGCAGAGAAAGTGAACTCGCACAACTGCAGGAAGATGTTCTTAAACAACAACAGGACATGGATGAACTGAAGAACACCATCATGATGGAAATAGATCTGCTTGACCAAAGACAGACCGACATTGATCATTTACAGAGAGAGGTCGATGAGCTCATGGACTTCACAAAGACAGAAATGGCCAACACTGAAAAAGAAAGAGTTGAACTGATGGAACAAAAGAGAAATACGAAGAGTGACATGGCCATTCTAGAAACAGAGAAGGAGAATAACAAACAACTGAAAATAAAGTTACTTGAGGAAAAACATATCATTGACAAAAACAGAGAGCTGGTGGCCAGTGATCTGGAAATTATGGAGACACAGAAGGCACTTATAGAAAATGAATTTGAGAAGATAAAAATGGAGAAACAAATAATTGAAAATGAGAAGGAAGAGCTACAGAAAACGAAAACTGTCCTTCAAAGACAAACTGAAGATATTGAGAAACTAACTGAGGAAACAAAGAAAGAAACATTGCAGCTTACAGAGATGACAGTCCAACCACAAAAACAAACAGATGAAATTAGTCCTGTTGAACAGATAAGTAAAGAGATCCCAGATGGAACATATGATGAGATAGAAAAGCAAAGGAAAGCAATTCAGGCTGACAAAGACCTGCTTCAAGAAGAAAAATCTCAGCCGGAGAAAACCATGGAAGAAATACACAAAGCCATGGAAGATCTAGATAGAAGAAGAGATGAGATACTGAGTGAGAAAGAAATTCTTCAGCAGATGAATACAAATAACATGCAACAAATAGCTTATATTGAAAACGAGAGGGAAATTATAAGACACAAAGAAAATAAACTACATCAAGTGAGAATGGAACTTGAAGATCAACAAAATGAAATGGATGACATTAAAAACAATATAACGCTGGAAAGAATCAATATGGAACACATGGAACAAAAAAGAGCAAAGTTAATTAGAGATTTAGAAAACTTCAGAATCCAAAAAGAAGCTTTTGAGAATGAGAAAGATGAGGTGCAAAAAGAGAAAGAAGATATGGAAAAGTTAAAGCTAGAAATTCAGAGAGAGTTGGAAAAAGAGAGACAACGTCTAGCTGAAGAGACCAAAATGAAAAGCAACATCCTGGATACAATTCAAGCTGAGACAGAAAGACAAAAACAAGTCACTGCTGCAGACAAAGGGATGATTATAAAAGAATGGTTGGATCTGGAAAAAGCCAAAGAAGATTTTAACAGACAATGTGTTATCCAATCTGAGAAGAACGACACCACACGGACAGAGCAACAAAAAGAGAGAGAAACTCTTGATCAAATGAATTTGGAGATCTTAAGACAACAGCTAGATCTTGATAGCGAGAGGGCTGAGCTGTTGGAGCAGAGACAGCAGATGGAGATTAATTTGAGGGCAACGCTAAAGAAAGACATGGAGAATGTGGAGCAGCTTAAGAACGAGCTTGTGGATGAGAAGGAAATGACGGAGAAAACCAGAAAGCAGCTGAAAGAAGGAATAGATTATACTGAGCAAAAGGAATCAAATCTGGACAAAGAACTAGAAGCGATAAAATTCCAACAAAACACTATGCAAGATGAAAGAGATAAACTAGAGCAAATGAAAGCTGAGCTTCAAATGAAGGCTGAGGACATGGAAAAGTCAATGGAGGAAATACTGAGTGAGAGGGAGAAAGATGCATTTCAAATGAAGTCAGATGAGAGCAAACTAAGAACAGATATTGATAAAGCAAATACCAAGATACAACAACAAAAGGATGAGTTGGAAAGCTATGCCACTGAGCTGGAAAAATCTAGACTAGATCTAGAGGAGGCAAGAGCTGAGATAGAAAAAGTCAGACATGATGCTTCACGACAGGTAACACAACAGATGGAGGATGTACAAAAAGAAAAAGATAATGTTGAGGATGTCAAAAAGACTTTGCTTAAACAGGAAGATGCCATTGAAAAGGAAAAGAAAGAAATAACAGTGAAGTTTGATGAACTACAACTTCTCCTGGCAGAAATAGAGAAACAGAAAGAAGAGATGAAAAAACTGAGAGATAAAGCAGGGCAAGAAATCCAAGATGAGCAAAGGAAGCTAGAGATGCAAGCAGTGGAACAGAGTCAACAGATGGATGAGTTGCAAAGGGAGATGGACAAAATCAATGCTCTAAAAGCTGAAATAGCACTAGAAAGAGAAGTAAATGAAGAAAAGTTGAGAGAGATTAAAAAGGAAATGGTTAAATACGAGCAGATCAGATCAAATATTCTATCTGAAAAAGAAGAGATTGAGACTAAAAAGCAATCAGAGATGGATGAACCTATTGCAACGAGAGCTGAAATACTAAAACAGAAAGAAGAATTAGAAGAGAAGATGCAGAAGACTAAACGTGAGATGGAAGAACTTCAGATTCTCAGGGATGAAACTGACAGCAAGAAGAAAGATCTTGATCAAAGTATGAGACAGGCAGCAAGAAAGAGAAGTGCAAGTGAGAAACTTGACATGGAGAGGGTCATGTTAAGTGTAGAGCGAAATGAGGTAGAATGTATGAAAGCTGAGATCCAAAGAGCAAGAGAGGAAAGACCATCTCAAATGGAAGCAAGAGGTGAAGATTTGGAGGAGAAAGAGTTACAGAAGCTTCTTCAGGACGTTGAAAAGACTGGAGAAAAGGCTCAGAGAACAAGACATGATCTAGAACAAAGAATGGAGAGAGATGTTGGAGTGGATGTTGAGGAAAGGCAAGAAATAAGGGCCTACATGCAGAGGCTGATTGAGGAAATTGAGCATGTTAGAGAGGTTCTGAGAAGAATGAAAGATGAAGTCAAAGCCACTAGAGAGGAGAGACTTGAATTGGAGAACATGAAGCTGGAGTTTGAAGCTATGAAGCAAAGAATGAAAGACAGTTATGATCAGCAGAGAACTGAAACAGAACATGAAAGGCAGCAGATAGAGAGCAGCAAAGACCTGCTGAGTAAAGAGAGAATTGATCTTCAAAAAAACAAAGCTTCTTTAGAGAGACAAAAACAAGAAATGACGTTGGAGAAACAAAAACTAATTGATGAAAGTGAACTACTTGAAAAAGTAAAAGCTGACGTGCAGAAAAAGTCAGAGATTCTAGAAAGGCTTCTAGAGGAGGCAACTAGAGAGAAAGCAGAAGCAGTACGGAGGAAAATGGAAACATTGAGTATGGATGAAGCACAAGATGTTACCACTGATAAGAATGAACGAAAGGCAGAAGAAGTTAAGAGACAAACAGAAAAACTAATAGAGATGAAGGCAGAGTTGCTTCGACAGCAGGTAGAACTTGAGAAGACCAAATCAGACATTATACATCAGAAGGAAGAGTTGGAAAAAATAAGATCTGACATTTTAAAACATCAAATGTACACCGAAAAGCAATTGGGAGAGGTTGAGCTGATGGAAATACAGAGACAGAAAGAAGAATTAGAAAAAACTATTCAAAAGATGACCCATGAGAAAGCAGAGCTGGAGGTCCTTAAGTCTGAGATGGTCCAGGAAAAAAGAAATCTGGATCAGAAGATGAAACAAGAAATAAGAAAAAGGGATGAGATGGAAATAATAAAGGGTGAGATAGAAAAGGCCAGAGAGGAGACTAATAGAGAGAGACAAGAGCTGGAAGTAATAAGGACTGATGTTCAAAGTGCAAGATATGATTTTGAACTCTTGGTGGAGAGAACTACAAGTGTACAAGATGAGGAAAGTACAAACGCTGACATCCAAAGATTGATTTTAGAGGTCGTGAAAATCAGGGAGATGGTGTGGAGCCTGAAGGTTGACATGGAGAGCAGGATGGAGGAAAGTGGGACTGAGACAGATGAAAAGGCAAAACTAAAATCTGAGCTGCAGAGGCTTATTCAAGATATTGGACAAATACGGAAAACACTAGGAAGCCTTAGAGAAGAGATAGAAACCATCAGAAGGGACAAACATGATTTGGAGAAGCTGAGAGAAGAACTTATACAGAAGCAACAGGATGAAGAAAAGATGAGGGAAATGTTGCAGAAAGAAAGAGAAGAACTGGAACAGCTAAAGAATGAGATAAACCAAGAAAAGGAATATACAGAGACAAAGAGAGAGATGGTTAAGGTGGAAATGGGCAAAGAAGAAATAAAAAAGTTTAAAGACACTGAAAAAGTAGCACTTCAGAAGTCTAAGCATGAACTCCAAAGGGTCACAGAGGAACTATTTAGGAAACACATGGATCTGGAACAGGTGGGGAAAGATATATTTAACCAAAGACAAACTATGGAAGAAATCAAATCACTGCTTGAACAGAAAAAGACTGAACTAGAAGCATTGACTTCTGAAATAAAGGATAATAATCAGATACTGAAGGAACAGGGGAATGAGCTGAAAGAGAGTGATCGAACTTTACAGAAGAAGAAAGAGATGCTTCAGATGATTAATACGGAAATACAAAGTAAAATGGAAGACATAGAAAAGGTGAATGAAAATGCAACGCAAGAGATACAGATCCAAAGAGGTGAATTACAAAGACAGAGAGATGATGTTGAATCTGTAAGACAAACTGTGGTATTAGAGAAGGTTTGGTTAGAAGACAAACAAGCTGAAATCAGTCAACAAATGAATGAGGTGAGGGATGCCATGAAAGCCAATGAGACAGAAAGTAAAACTCTAGAGAAAATAAGGTCTGACGTTGAAAAGCAGTGGAGTGAACTTGAAGAAAACTTCCAAAATGCCACAAAAACTGAGAAGAAACTAAAGGAGATGAGGAGTAAACTAAACAGAGAGAAAGAACAATTGGAAGAAATGAGGCACATGGTCAGCAAAGACAGAGATTTGATTGAACGGGAGAAAACTGATCTAACAAAAGAGATAGATATCATGAAGAAAAACATTGAAAAGGAAAACACACAGCTTGAAGATGCCCGTGCTGAGCTTCAGAAGAAATCAGACATCGCTGACAACATCCTAAAAGAAGCCAACAGTGAGACGGATAGATTAACACACCTCAGTCGTACACTTCAGATTCAAAGAGAGCATATAGAGAAGAATCTTACAGATATAGTGAACAAGAAGAAAGATCTTGATGAAATGAATAAAAAATTACAAGATGACAAAATACAACTAATAAATCACAAAGATGCTTTGAAAAGGGAAAAGGCTGACCTGCAGCTTAGGAAAGAAGAGTTGCTGAGAGAAACGGAGGAACTGGAAAGTAAAATATTGCAACATAGAGAAAAAGAGGATATGGCAATACAAGAGTTTGAAAATCAAAAAAAGGCTCTAGACCGCATGATGATGGATATTTTGAACAAGAGAAATGAAGTTGACGAAGAGAAGGAACGGCTACACTCAGAAAGACAGAAACTGGACAAACTTAAAACAGAATTACAGGGAAAGGAAAATGAGTTCTACAACAAAATGCAAACGCTTATGAATGAAAAACAACAGATGAAACAGACTCAAGATGAAATTCAAAACATGGAGAAAGAGAATAAAATTAAACTGGAAATAAAGGAAGCTGAAATTAAAGAGCAAGAACAACAATTAATTAAAATGGGCGAAACACTGAAGAAAGAAAGGAATGACTTTAGAAAGCTAATCGAAGAAGTACAGAAAGAAAAAGAGTTGACTGATAACAGCAGAAAGTTGATAGATCAAGAAAAAAAAGATATAGAAAACACAAAAACATATATTGAGGAGCAACTTCAAAACCTAGGATATGAAAAGCAAAATATACAAGATGAAAAGAAAAAGCTTGAACAGATCAAGGCAGAATCAAAAGAGATCCAGAACATTATCCAGAGGGAGAGAGAATATCAAGAGAAATGTTGGCTGGAGATTGAGGAGGAAAAGCAGAGAATGAAAAATGAAGTAAGACTGTTAGAGCAAAAGAGGGATGAAATTGACAGACTGCACAGAGAACTTGAAACAAGGAAATATCAGATTGACACAGAAATGGAAGAGCTACTTCGAATCAAGATAGAACTGGACCGCAAAAAAGAAGAAATAAATATAGATAACCAAAACATTCAATTTGCCATTGATGGGCTTCAAAATACTAAAGCTGAGATGCAGATGGAAACAGAGAAAATTAAGGACATAATAGATGTTAACCTAATAGAGAAAGAAAAAGTTAAAGACATGAAAACCCAACTCCAAAAAGAAAGAGAAGAAGTGTACCGCTTGTCTGAAGAGAATGAGATGAAAAAGAGGGACCTTGATACGATAATGAAGGAGGTGGAAGAACAGATGCAAGAAAATGAAAAAACAAAAATGAAGTTTGAAAAGGAAAAGAGAGAGATGGAAAGTATTAAAAATGAAATTGAGATGGAAAAGAAAGACCTGGAGATGCAAAGGTTAGACCAAAAAGAGCTTGATTCAGTAATGAAGAGAGATGTACAAAGAGAAAGGCTGGCTTTTGTGCAGATAAAGGATGAACTTTTTGCAGAAAAAGAAGCAATAGAGAAAGAAAAGAATAACTTGATCACAACTATGCAGCAAATAGAAATGTTAAGATCAGAGCTAAAATATGAGCGAGATGAAAATGAGAATATAAAGAAAAACGTAATTATTGAGAAATCCAACATTGAGAAACAGCAGATTGACATACTTAACCAGTGGCAGAAGAATGATAAAACCAGGGAAGAAAATGC
Source organism: Triplophysa rosa (assembly GCF_024868665.1). NCBI lineage: Eukaryota > Metazoa > Chordata > Actinopteri > Cypriniformes > Nemacheilidae > Triplophysa > Triplophysa rosa. The sequence goes on along the minus strand of NC_079905.1, from coordinate 11,685,890 downwards.
TAAAGAGAGAGAACATCTGGAAAAGAAGTGGGCTGAAAAAGAAGAACAAAAACATATGTTGGAGTTGAACATGACAAAAATGTTGGAAAAGAAACAGGAACTTGATAATTTAGGACAAGAGCTGCAGAAATCCAAGGAAGATATTAAACAAATGGAAGATCAGATGCATAATCAGATTCAGTCAATTGACCTTGAAAGACGAGTCCTGCCAGAAGCTGAAATAATGAGGGAACGTGATGAAATGAAGACCGCAATGCAAACAATGATCATTGAGAAAGCCAAGCTGCAGCAAAGAATAGATCAAAGTTTAAAAGAGATACAAGAAGAAAGAAGTGAGTTAAATGAGATGAGGAGTAAACTCGAGGAAGAAAAACAACACGTAGAGGGAAAGAAGAACATGATAAATACATTAACAAGAGAGCTGGAACTCGTAAAAGCTGAGTTAGAAGAAAAACAGCAAGAGATCCAAACTGAAATGGACAAACTCCAAGAAGAGAGAAACCTGGTTGACCAGGTGAAGGCTGAGGTACAAAATGATTCTGACAGAATAAAAGATGCCTTTGAGGAGATCAGGAAGGAGCGAGAGACACTTGAGAAGATGGAGTCCCACTTAAAACTAATGAAGGAACAGTGTGATACTACAATGGAAGAGGTACACAAGAAGAGGAGTGAGCTGGAAAAGACTGTCATTGAGATAGCAGAGCAAAATCAAAAGATTGATGCCGAAAAACAGCTTCTGGAGAAAATGAGAATTGATGTTGAAAGAGAAAGATCAGAGTTACAAAGAAGAAGAGAAGACCTAGAGATGCAACTCGTGAAACTCAAGGAACAGGAAGACATCAATAAAACAGCCATGCAGGAGAAGGAAAAGCTTCTTGAACTGGAGCGTGATGATATCTTGAAACAGAGAGATGAATTAGAAAAAGAAACAGAGCACATGATGAAAAAGTGGAAGGAGTTGGAAATTTTTCAAAGAGATGAAATGGAAGAAATCAAACGTGAGATAGAGACTGAAAAAACAGAAATGAATCAACAGCAGCAAAGACTGGATGAGACTATGAAAGTGATGAATGAGGAGAGAATTGATCTAAAAAAGACGAAGATTGAATCTGAAGCACACAGACAACAAATGGAGGAAGAGATTAGAGTAAAAGCAGAGATGGGGAGGGAAGAACTTCATCGGGTAAAGAGTGAATTGGAGAGAGATAGGACTGAACTAGATAAAAAGCAGCAGAAAATGGATGACAACTGCAAAGAAATTCAACAGATGAGGAATGATCTGAAGAAAATGAGATTTGAAATAATTAAACAAAAAGAACAAATGGAAAAAGATATCAGAGAGGCAATAAGAAAAGAGAGATCAGAACTTGACCAGAAAATAAAAGAGATTGATCGAGAAAAAGTTGAAATTGAAAGAGGCAAAGAAACAGTTCTGCGGTTAAATGATAAGCTGCAACAGCAGAGAAATTATATAAAATTCCTACAAGAAAAAAATGAACTTGAGAGACAAAAGACCAATGATGAAAAAGTCAGAAAACAGAAAGAAGCTGAAACAATGAATCAGACGAAAATAGAAGAAAAAAGAAAAAGTCTTGAGCAGCTCAATACTGAGATCCTAAAACTAAAGACCAAAGCTGAACAGGAGCAACATGATATAAAGCTAGAAAGACAAGAGTTAAAGTCATTGCAAGAGCGAATAAATGAAGAAAAAGAGGAACTACAAGAAAGTAGAAACAAAGTCTTGACTGAAACAGCCACACTTGAGATGAGAGCTGCTGAGATCAACCAACAAGAGCAAAGTCTGGATGAGAATCTCAGAGACATGATGGAGGAGAAAATGAAGAAAGAGAGAAGAGACATTGAAAGAGAACAAACAGAACTGCAGAAAAGAGCTGAAGACCTGGAGCTTCAAATGATAAAACTCAAAGAAAATGAAGAGATGAGTAAAATAGCAATTGATAAAGAGAGGAAAGATCTTGAGCAAAAGAATAAAGAAATCTCAAGACAAAGAGATGAATTAGAGAAAGAAAGAGAAGACATGATGAGGAAGAGAAATGAACTGAAGATTCTTCAGAAGGAAATGCAGGAAGTAAAAGATGAGTTACAGTCTGAAAAGACTGACATCAACCAACAGAAGCAAAAACTGGAGGATAGTTTAAGAGCCATGAAAGACGAGAGAAGTAATCTGGATAAGATGACGATTGAATCTGAAATACAAAAAGAACGAGTGGAGGAAATAAGAATAAAAGCAAAGTTGGAGAGGGAGGAACTTGATCTGTTAAAGAATGAACTGGAAAGAGAAAAACTAGAACACGACAAGAATAAGGACATCCTGAATAAAGTGAAAGAGGAGTTTGACCGTGAACAACAGAAAAGGAAAGATGAGATGGAGCAGATGAATGTCAATATTAAGAAAGTTCTGGAAGAGATAGAGACAGACAGAAATACAAATGCTGAAATGAAAGCACAACTTCAAAGTGAGAAAGATGAACTTGATCAAATCACAGAGGAAACAAAGAAGAAGAGAGCAGACCTGGAGAAGGAATGGGCTGAAATAGCAGCAGAGAGACAAACTCTGGAGGAAAAAAGCAAAACAATTTTAAAGGTAAAAGAAGACACAGAAAAAGAGAAATCTCTGCTTGAGGAGTTAAACAATGAATTAGATAATAAACAGAAGAAAATAGACGATGACCAGGATGTGATTCAACAGGGAAGACATGATATGGAGAAGATGAGGTCTGAAATACTGACACAACAAGAGCAAATGAGACAAAACCTCAGTGAGAACATAAAACTAGAAAGATCAGAACTTGACCTGAAAATAAAAGAGATTGATCGAGAAAAGAAGGAAATTGAAAGGAGCAAAGAAACAGTACAGAGGTTAATGGATGAGGTGGAACAGAAGAGAACTCATATAAAGCTCCAGCAAGATGAAATTGAACTTGAGAGACAAAAGATAAAAGATGAAAAAGATGAAATGGCTCAAATAAAAACTGAACAGCAAAAAGAAAGTGAAAAAATCAAAAACATGGAGAAGGAAATAAAGGCGGAGAGGAAAACACTGAAGGAGATGAAAGCCCATCTACAAAAAGAAGAAGAGAAAATTGAGAGTATCATTGAAGAAACAAAGATAAGAAAAGAGGATTTAGAAAAGATGAGCACAGATATAACTGAACAAAAACAGGAGCTGAAGTCTAACAGAGATCTTCTGGAACAAGAGAGGAAAGAAATAAATGATAAATGGACAGAGCTACAGCAGAGAATTGATGAATTTGAGGATCAAGTCAGAAAACAGAAAGACGACGAGACAATGAAACAGATGAAAACAGAAGAAGAAAGAAAAAGTATTGAGCAGCTCAAAACTGAGGTGCTGCAACTGAAGACCAAAGATGAACAGGAGCAACATGACATAAAACTAGAAAGACAAGAGTTAAAGTCATTGCAAGAGCGAATTAATAAAGAAAAAGAGGAACTACAAGAAAGTAGAAACAAAGTCTTGACTGAAACAGCCACACTTGAGATGAGAGCTGCTGAGATCAACCAACAAGAGCAAAGTCTGGATGAGAATCTCAGAGACATGATGGAGGAGAAAATGAAGAAAGAGAGAAGAGACATTGAAAGAGAACAGACAGAACTGCAGAGAAGAGCTGAAGACCTGGAGCTTCAAATGATAAAACTCAAAGAAAATGAAGAGATGAGTAAAATAGCAATTGATAAAGAGAGGAAAGATCTTGAGCAAAAGAATAAAGAAATCTCAAGACAAAGAGATGAATTAGAGAAAGAAAGAGAGGACATGATGAGGAAGAGAAATGAACTGAAGATTCTTCAGAAGGAAATGCAGGAAGTAAAAGATGAGTTACAGTCTAAAAAGACTGACATCAACCAACAGAAGCAAAAACTGGAGGATAGTTTAAGAGCCATGAAAGACGAGAGAAGTAATCTGGATAAGATGAAGATTGAATTTGAAACACAAACACAACAAATGGAGGAACAAATTACAATTAAATCCAACTCGGAGCGAGGGGAGCTTGATCTTGAGGAGCTTGACATACCTGGATCGACTGATCAACACGAGGATGAAATTGTCTCTCAAAGAGAACAGATGAAAAGGGAAAGAGATGATATCAGCAAACACCTATCTGAGATTCAAAGAGAAAGGGAGGAGCTAGAAAGAAACAAAAATATCCTACAAAGTCAGAGAGAGGTTCTAGAAAAGATGGAGAGCAAACTACGGACAAAGAGGCAGGAAGTCATTTTAGTTAGTTGTGTGACACAAACTTTACTTTCTGATTTAGAAGATACAGGAGACATTTCACTCCCTCAGGAAATGATTCCTGAAAAACAAACAGAAAAACATAAGGAATACACAACAAAAGAAACAGTAGAGACAACAACTGATCAGAAAATGGAGAAAAGCCTGACTGAGAATATACAAAAAGAAAATATTGAGCTAAAAATTGAGCAAGAGGCTGAAATAGAGGCTAGCAGAGAGGACACTGCATTATCTCCTTCGACAATGGAAAGTGACATAGCAGTTAAGTTGGCATTTGAGACACATGAAACTGATGGTCTTACTGAGATGTTAAACATCAAGAGAATGGAACTCAGAAAAACAAGAACTGATCTTCAAAGAGAGCAGAAAGAAGTTGAGAAAATGAGACAAGGAAAGAAATATCTGGAAGCACAAACAGCACATCTAGTGAATCAACGTGAAGAGTTAGAAATAACCAAAGAAAAGATGAAGAAAGATATTGAAACATTTAATGCAGAGACTAGGAGCAAACAGGAGAGAATAAAGGATCTAGAAGTCCAACTTCAAGCAAAGCTAGGAGAAATGAGAACCATCTCAGATGAGACAGAAATGAGAAGAGAGGAGCTGGATTTGATTAAAACAGAAATAAAAAGAAAGAGAGACACGGAAGACACCAAAGAGACACAGTTTGAGTTACAGACGGTCAACAAAGATGAAATACAGTACCAGAAGGAGGCATTGAAGAAAGAACGAGATGAAGTTGAAAAAATGCACAATGAAATTCACCATAAGCAAAAAGAATTGGAGATGCGTCTGACACTACTGGATTCAGAAAAGGATGAACTGAATAAGACGAGGGCTGACCTGGAAACACAAAAACAGCAATTAGAGCTTATCCAACAAACCATCGAGACTGAAAAAGATGAGCAGAAACCCATGTTAAGAAGAGCAGAGGACACAAAGAGCATTTTGGAAGTAGTCGTAAAAGAAGAGAAAAGGAAAGAAGAAATGACAACCCAACTTTCCAAAAAACAGGAGGAGCTTAAAAACATTATGAAGGAGAGAAGTAAACGGATGGATGAGATCAAAGTGATGGATCAGGATATTAAAATCAAGCAAGACGAACTGGAATATGTTAAAAGTTTGACACAAAAAGAGCTGGATGAGGTAGAGATGAAGAAAGATGAAATGGACAGAATGAGGAATCAAACTGACATGGAATGGGGAGAAATACAGAAAATAAAAGAAGGGTTGGAGAAAGAAAGGATTGAACTGGAGCAAATGAAAGCAGACTTACAGAAAGAGGAACAGCTGATAATTGGAAAAACAAAAACACAGCAAACCGATGCAGAAGTGCAGTATGAGCAGTATGATGATGCTCAGGACTCACTGAGGAAAAAGGAAATAGAGAAGATCAATGCAGACCTCGATAACAAGCAAAGAGAGATTGAGAACATGAGGGAAATGATAATAAAATACAAGGATGAGTTGAAACAGAAACAAGCTGAAATGCAGCGAATGACGGAAGAAACAATGAAGACTGAATCAATCCTCAGTGAAACCAAGACACAGAAGGAAGACTTGGAACAGATGAATGCTTATTTGATCGGGAAAAACACAGAACTGGATAACAACTGCCAACTTCTAGAAAGAGAAAAGACAGAAGCGGACAAAAGATTGTCTGCATTACAAGATGTGGCGAATGAACTGCATGTTAGGTTGAAGGATTTAGAAGAAAAGTTCAAGCTAGTGGATAGAGAGGCAGAGAAGACCACCCTGGAGGAAACCAAGGATGAAATATCAAAAGAGCGAGAGAAAATTAAAAAAGAAAATGAAGACTTGAGAATGAGAAGAGATGAGTTGCTGCATATGGAACAAGAAATTCAAAATCAGACAAGAGCCTTAGAAGAAATGAAGAATGAAGTGGAAAAGACTGGAATGGCACAACACAAGGCGGAGCAAACACAAGCAATAGAAGAAACCTTGAAAGTCTCAGAAAGCAGAAAGTTGGATAAAGCACTGGTGGTCACTGAATTTTCCAGACAAGACGAAGAAGCCCAACTGAAAGATCAGTTACTTAAAGAGAAAGAAGATGTTGAAAGCATGACAGAGAGAATAAATAGAAAGATGGAGCATGTTGACAAGATGCATTCCCAGTTAGATGGAAGAAACCAAGAGATAGAGTTTGAAAAGCAAAAACTAGAAGACAGGAGGAATGAACTCAGCCAGAAAGAGACTGAGATTGAAGAAAAGAAAACTGATCTTGAGAAAATGATGGAGGAATTACAAAGAGAGAGAGAAAAATTAAACACTATAGCAATTCAACACCAAAAAGAAAGAGAAGAGATTGATTTAGTAGCAGAGGACAACAAACGGAAACAAGTGACTGCAGAAGACGAGGTTCAAAAACAACTACAAGACATAGAAAACACCAAGTTCAGGTTGGAAAAGGAGAAGAATGAGATGAAGACAGAGATAAATTTCAAAAAGGAAGAACTAGAAAGATTAACCAGAAGACAGCAAGAGGAGTTTGAAATCAAAGAGAGTGACATACAACGTGAAAGGAATGCTTTGGAAAAGATGAATTTTGAGTTGGTAAGGCAAATCACAGAAATGGAAAATGACAAAGAAGATATACGACTCCAGAAAGAGAAAAGAACTATGTGGGAGTCACAAATACAGAAACAAAAGGATGAGACTGAGGAGCTGAAGAACATCATAGAAAGAGAGCAGATCGAAATACAACAACAAAAACAAGAGATGGAAAGAATTCTGCAAACCACCAGGACCGAGATGCAACTAAGAAAAGAAATCGAACAACAGAGGATAGAAATGATACATATGCAAGAAAAACTGACTGAGGAAAAACACGAGCAGGATCGCATAAAAACTGAGTTACAATCAGAAAGGCAGCGAGTCGAAGAAGACAGGCAGATGCTGAAACAGTCAATGAATGAAATAGAAAATACAACATCTCAGTTGAACAGAGACATGGAAAAAATTACCACAGACAAACAAAATATTCAAGATGAAAGATCTTCCCTGGAAGAGCTCAAGGCTGGTTTACAAAGAGATGCTGAGAACATTGAAAAGCTTAAAGAGGAAATAAAGCTTGAGAAGCAGAGAACAGAGCGAACAGCCTCTCGAATCAATAAAGACAAAGTGGACACTCAGAAGATGCTGGAGGACGTAAGAAGAAAGGAAGAAGAGCTCGACACCATTCACGCTGAAATACAAAGACAGAAAGAGGTGGTGGAGTCTGATCTGTTGCTACTTCAGACACAAAGAGACGACATAGAGAATAGCAAAAAAGAGAATGAGATTCTAAGAGAGAATCTTGAAAAACAAAAGGTGAAGAATGAAGAGGAACTGCAAAAAGAGAGACAGGCTTTGGAAGAGATGATTTCTGATATGGCAGAGCACAGAGACAACGTGGAAAACATGTGGAATGAAATAAGACTTAAAGAAACTGAACTGACAAACAAAGAGAGAGAACTTGACATATGGCAGAAAGACATAGATGACATAAGAAACACTGTCACAGATGAGAAAATACAACTGGAAGAGAGACAAAATGCTTTGGATCAACAGCAAAAAGCGGCCGATCAATTGATTGATGAAAACAAGACTAAGCAAACTGATCTGGAACATCACAGACAACAACTACAAGAGAGCATCAAGGAGTTTGAAAGCAAGAGGGATGATGCTGAACAAATGACCAGAGTGCGAGAGATCAAAGAGCTTGAGAAAATCATGGAGGACACTGAGATGGAAAAGGAACGAGTGGAAAAAATGGCACAAAATTTTAAAAAGGAAAGAGAAGATCTTGACAGTCGAAGTGAAGATTTCAAGAGACATAAGGAAGAACTGCAAAGTCTGAATGTTGAGATAGAAAAGACCAAACAAGCAATGTCAGACAACAAAAAGATAATTCACAATACGGAGCAGAAAAAGACAAATTTATTGACAGAGCTTAATGAACTTGAAGTTAAGATTAAAAGTAAGAGAAAAGAAGTAGAAAGTATGATGGAGGAAGAAAAGCAGATCCAAGCTACTCTACAAACAGTAAAAGATGACACTGAAGCAGACCAGACAGCTGTGAGACTAGAACTGCAGGTGGATCTACAGAAACAAAGGAAAGAATTAGAAGAACTGAAAAACAAAGGCGATGCAGAGAAATGCCAGCTTGAAAAAAGACAAGCCATGTTAGATGAACAGCAACAGGTAGCAGAAGACATCATGGCAGTGATTGAACGAGACAGAGAGAAGCTCGAGAAAGAGAAGTCTGACCTTGATAACACCAGACAAATCCTAAACGAAAATGTGCAGAGGGAACAGCAAAAACTCGAGAAGCTTAAAGATGATATAGAAATAGACAGAGAGAACATCGAACACAGCAAGCGGATCATTGAAAATGAAAAAGATTGTATCGTAAAAGACAGAGATGAGTTAAATGCACTGAAGGAAGATAATGAATTCTGCAAACAGAGCATACAACATGAGAGATATTTGCTGCAACAAGAAAAGGACCTGATACAGAAAGAAAAAGAGAATATGAAAGAAAAGATAGAAGAAAAAATTAAAACAAAGAAGGAAATAGAAGTCATGGCTATCCAAAATTTCGAGCATAAAATGGAATTGAAAAGTCTCACAGAGCAAACAAACCGAAAGATATCTGAACTGGAGATGTTAAACAAAGAAATTGAAGAAAAGAAACAGAAGGCTGAAATGAAACACTTGGCAGAAGAAACTGATGCTGATGTTCCTATAGACAAAGAAATGGTGCAGGAACCAAAGACAGATGTACTCCAGACGTATCAACAGGGACAGATAAAGACCATATTAATTCATGCTGAGACACAAACATCTTACGGTGACATGACGAAAGAAGAGGACGGAAGACAAAAAGAATTAGAAAAAGAAACTGAAGCCACAAAAACACAACCTACTGATTCTATTGTAAAAAAGATAGAAGACTCACGCACGTTTAAAATGCCAACAGAGAGCCAAGAAAGTCGGCGATCTTCAAAGGAAGAAAAAGAAGATTTGAGAATGGAGACAACAATGGAGAAGAAAGAGAAACTGGCATATGCAACAATTGAGATTGAAAAGAAGACAGATGATGTTGAAAGTACAATGAAGAAAGCCATGTGTGAGAGGTCAAGAGATGAGGAAAAACTGCTTATACTTACACAAGACAAGGAGGCGTTATCAAACATCCTGGATGAGAAAAATAAGGAAATAGAGACTATAAAGTTAACATTCCAGAGAGAGATGGAAGAACTGGAGAAGACGATGGCGACAATAAAAGAAGAAAAGGAAAAGGTGGAGGCTGAAAATGAGTCACTTCAACAAATGCAAACGGAAGTACAACAGGAGATACTCGAGATCGAGAGAGAAAAGAAGGTGAAGGAAACCAATGAAATTATACATGAAACATTCTCAGTACAAGACACTGAAGACGTCTCAGACATGGAAAAGACAGATGTTGACCACAGTCCCACAAGAGACAGAGTAAGACAATCAAATGCAGAGACACAAATTTCCACACCTGACTACACCCAACATGAAGCACTTCAATTTACACAACATGCAGATGACGTGACACTAGTACAAGATGAGCAAAATATCAATCAATCTGAATCTGAATTACAGAGGAAAAAAGATGAAATCGAGAAGAAAATGAAAACGATACAAACCACCATCCTTGAGCTTGAGGAAGCAAAGGCAGACCTGCAAAAAAGGAGGGATGAATGTAGAGATGCTGAAGAAACAAAGTTGGAGATCACGGAGAGCATCGAGAAGCGTAGGAAGAGTCTAGAGAATGTTTATGCTCAGGTCCTAAGACTCAGAGAGGAGACAGAGCATCTAACACAAGCATGTCAAGGCAAAAGGAGTGAACTGGAGCAAACAGAAGCCGACCTACAAAAACAGAAGATGAGGACTGTAAAGACTCAACTCGACACTGATACACATGAAGACAAAGTAGTAAGTCAAGAGACACAAACTGAAGACCAGAAAGAGCATCCAGAAACAATAGATAGTGGTGCTCTATCGCGGGGAGAAGAAATCGAGTCAATGAAAAAGAGAATACAGGAGATGAAAAAAGAACTTGAAAACCGATTAAAAGACATCCAGAAGAGTGAATTGGAAAAGCTCGGCACACAACGAGAAAAAATTGAGCTGGGGCTAAGAAAAGCAGAGATTGAGAAATATAATGAAGCCCTCCAGCGTGAACAGGAGACGGAAAGACTGAAAATCATGGAAAGAGAGAAGGAGATCATTCTGTTAAGGGAATGTTTGCTGATGGAGATAAATCAGTTGAGGAGCGAAGGGACCTCAACAAGTACACAGCACTTGGAGAGGATGGAGCACCTCATCTGTGATAGAGCTGGGAGGATGGACAGATCGAGACAGGTGACGGACAGAGCCGTGCAAACACTGATGATGGAGAGAGAAGAAGAACAGACTCGTAGAGATCAGCAGGTGGAAGTATCTGGAAGGGTGGAGCTTTCTCTGGACGTCTGGGAGGAGGATAGACAGGAAGGACTTAGAGCAGAATCACAGAACCGAGGGGCAGTCGCTGGGTCAGGTTCACGAAGGAGGAGATTACTGCACTGGATCAGACGCCGATGCTGTTGCTGCTGTCCCAGAAATCCTAGACACTTTGAAGAGGAAGAGCAGGACATTTTATAAGCACAGGACTTGTCTATATACTGTATAGCAGGGTTCCTCAATAGGCGGCCCGCGGGGCCACGTCCGGCCTGCAAGTGCATTTTTTTGGCCCGCTGGAAAAAGTGTGTTCAGTTTCATTTGGGTCGAGCGGCTCGATAGCGCACAAAGCACTCTGATCTCGCATAGCTCTCGCGGTACTCTGTTAGCCAATCACAATGCTGGCGCGAAAATGCAAACTGCGCAGCTACATTGACAGTTAAATCATGACAAGCGGTGACAGCGAAATCATGGCGTGTGTGAAAAAGAGACACAGGAAATATTTTCCGAGCTTTACTGGAGGAAATGTCTGCAGAACGGCACGATCTTTTGCTGCACAATGATATCCGGTGTCTAAGCAAGGGTCGTGTGCTGGAACGAGTGTGTGAACTACAAAATGAACTTTGTAAATTTTTAAGTAGCATCCACAGTCAGAAAGCAGATAATTTTTTGAGGTTTTTGAACGACAGCACAGAGATGGGATACGTGAGTTTTTTGTGCGATATCATGTCTCATCTAAATCAGCTTAATTTGCAATTGCAAGGCAAGAACCACACTATTGCAGACATGCACGAAGTTGTTGAAGCTTTTCGTTTAAAACTGACTCTTTTTGAACGGGATCTTCAAGGAAGGAAGCTACACTTTCCACACTTGCAACAGCATTGCGAAAAACACCGTATGCGAGAGGACCCGCTAATGCGCGACTACTGGCAGATAATTTCAAGGAGCGATTTGGAATTTCTCATTCTCTCATTGAATGGTGAGTTGATGTCTGTTAATACTATTACATTTTGATCACCATAAATGTAAGAACAATAAAAATATTAATGCTGATAGGTCTAATAATTTACTCTGCATTTTAGGAAAGCGAAGAAAATAGATCGAGTGTGGAATGAACAGAAAGTGTTGATATGGATGGAAAACATGATCCCGATTTTTTTTCTTCATTCAATTTTATGATTCTGCAACATAATGTTTTTTTTTAGCAATACAAAGTAATGTTTATGTATTGTAATGTTACTGTTTGATCAAAACTGAGAAAATAGAACTAATAAAAAAAATATTTTTATATTGTGACTTTTTTAAAACAACAGCAAAAGCAATAATAATAACAACAATAATATTAGCAGAAAAAACATTGCAGTTATTAAATTATAGTTGGTGGCCCTTGACTTTCTAGTGTTGGTAGAATTTGGCCCTTGGTGAAAACTAATTGAGGAACCCTGCTGTATATAAACAAGCTATTTCCAAAATTAACTATTTATATTGATTTTAATAGCATTATGTGTGAATGCAACATTTCAATAATATCTACTAAAGATCTTATAGAGACTACTAATACCACAAAGCATACTGCATATTTAGTCATAGTGCCGAAGTTATTTACATTGCACCAAATGCCTTGCTGTTACATATTTCATGATGTTTATCACAGTTCGTATTATCCAATAGATGATAGCGTTGCATTTTTAAAACACATCACAGATATTTGCATTAACCAGAATAGACTAATGACCGAATGCATATTTCATGAACGCATACATCTAGATGAATGTTTAGTTCATATCATTAGCATAATATATGTTAATTGCATTTGTGTAACTGTGTGTGTGTGTGTGTGTGTGCGTGCGTGCGTGCGTGTGTGTTTGTGTGAATGGTGGTGTTTTCCCTCATCTGTAAAACATGTTGGGAAATGGAGCAATGAATGCCAAAATGATCCACATTATTTATCTATGCAAATGACTGTAATTATAATTGTGTGTTGGTTTGTATTCTGATCTTCCCTTCTGAACAAATCTTCCGGGAACTGAGATGTTGGGCTCTCTTAATTGGAAACTTTGGAAATTACGTGAACCTTCAGGGTGTGTGTGAAAAAGCAAATGTCTCTTACAGGCAATACGCACATTTCCTTAGGGGCGCATGAGAACGCAGATGAACGTGAGAGGGCAGTGTCACTGCACCAGCATCAGTGCTCGGGTCATCTTTGTTGTGTTCACATACTTGCGGCTCCACATTGAAGGGAATGATGCAGATGTGTTGTCCCTGTTTAAAGCGGATCACAGAAGCTGCTGTGAGCGGTGCATTCTGTGCCGGAAGGTTAAATACTGTACAGGGCTGTTGGCTTGAAGAGTTTTTCAAATTTCATCTTTAATAGTAGGCTAATACTTTAAGTCCATTAAGAGTTTCCAACCCTCAAAAACATCGAGTAAATATAGTTTTAATTTGATAAACAATGTGAAAAAATATATAGGCCTAAATATACACACATAACAAATATTTTTCCAAGTACTGTCTTGAGTTTGTCTCACATATGCTTATGTATGACAATATATTGCTTTAAATTTGAATAAATTCTATTCTAAATAAAGACTTTTACTTTTTATCAAGAGACTGACTGTTTGGACAATGTTAAATTTACTGAATTTCCTAAAATTCTCAACTTCATAACTATTCACCGAAGAATTACAATCTGAACACAAGAGGGCAGCAGAGCATCACTCAAACCCCGCTCAAAACAGCGGTAAAGACATGTATAAACTCCAAAACATCTACAGATAAACGTGTATTTCTGAATAGTCTTTGGTCCCACATATAACATCCAGCAACGTTACTAAATATTATGTGATGCATTAATTTAAACGTGTGAGTAATTTAAGATGACATTTCATAAGTCATTACGAGAAGATCTGAGAATGGTAGAACTTACAGATGCTTTCGCGGTGCTTATATAATTTCCAACTGCACGTTTGCCAACTATACTTTTCAAAAGAGGATTTTTGATTCTCTTAAAATCTTCATGCTCAAGGCTCGTGGAAGTCCAATAATAAAGAGTCAAAGCTGTGCTAGGTGTTTTACTTTACCCCTTGTGGTTTATGAAAGTGAGCCAGTCAACTAGTTTAACATGATTCATTTTTTTCATTTATTAATTGTATGATTGCACAGCAAGAAAGGACATACGATTATGCTTTTAGAAAAAAATACGCATAGGCATGCTTTTTAATGCTTTATATTATGTCTTGGGAGTTTTTGCTGAAGAAGGACTCTTATTTTGGTACAGGGATTAGGAGCACACACCTGTAGTAGTAACTGAAAAGGCCGTTTTAGTTTTTAAAAGTATTTACACGTTTTATACTGTAAATTAAAATGAAGCGTTTTAGTTTTTTGACAGGAAGGTTTTTATTTATATTTTCTTCACTTGTTTTGTAACGTTATATGGATTTTGTGATATATGGATTGCGTTAATCACCTGCGGCCTAACCTTAGTGTTTTTAAAACCCATCATAAGTTTGAGCGCTAACCACCACTTCAGCAACAGCGACGCATTTAATGTGAGTTTGTTTTGTTCATACAGGCTGTTTTGTTTGAGAACTATGGATTTAATGAGGGTTTGCTTTGTTGGTATGAGTTGTTTTGTTTGACTTTGATGTATTGCATGTATAAGACATGTTTATTGACACTAACGTTACCACTAAATTGACAACTCTTGCTATTCGGGATCGTTGAAAAGGTGCACTAAACACACCGAATTTAATGCAATGAAACATCTCTTAACCTTATCTAGGCAGTGTTCTCCAACCTATATGGTATTTGTTAATTGATAGGATATGATAGATTAGTAGCAGGTGATGGAGAAAAGAGTCATCAGGCATAACGTATATGTTTATCAGTTACTAGTATGGAAATGGTGGTCGTTGACTGATGTTTCATCTCTGCATGAATCTTTTGTACTTTGTCCAAATATTAAACCTTTTTTTTTTAAGTAAACCCTCCACATAACTGTTTTAATTACCAGTACTCAAAAGCATGTCTTTCTAATTGGCATTAAAATTAAATTCCCTTTCTTGTTGTAATGGTGCAAAAATAGTTCACATGAATTTCTAATTGACACACCAGGCAAAGAGGTGAGAACACAACCTCTAAAAGTCATTAATATTGATGGGCTAGAAGTGTCCTGTTGTTTTATTTATCCATACCGGTTAAAAATAAATCTGAAGTTATATTAAAGAACACAACCCTTGTTGGTCTCTATTATATCCCTGTGAAC
Source organism: Triplophysa rosa (assembly GCF_024868665.1). Classification (NCBI taxonomy): domain Eukaryota; kingdom Metazoa; phylum Chordata; class Actinopteri; order Cypriniformes; family Nemacheilidae; genus Triplophysa; species Triplophysa rosa. The sequence continues at coordinate 11,670,882 of NC_079905.1, read as the reverse complement.
TAAGTATAGATTATAGACAAAGACAAGCAAAGTATTTTATTATTTTTTATTATATTCATTAAAGTGAAATAGGGCCAGTGATGTAGTGGATAGAGTGGGCTCAAAGGGGCACATTGTGAAGAATGAGTGCCAGTTTTGTCATAATGAATGGAGTGACTCAGCTGTGTAGAAGAGTCTCATTAGCAGACTTCAGTCAGGGTCTTCAGGCTCCAGGGCATACCTACTCATGTACAGCCTGCCCCCCGCTGCCTGAGCTACATTTGGAAGTGCTCTGTGTAACCGGGGAAGCTATAGAGAAAAATATATGGCCACTAAACCCTGAGTGTGAGATGGTTATGGTCTTTTATGCAGGTCAGTGGATAATGTAATTTAGTGTAATGAATGTCAAATGCAAGGAGGAGGTTCATGGGGAGCGCACATTGCTGTATGCACTTTACAAACGCACACGCAGCGTTGGAAATAAATCATTGATTGTTCTTCAACATTTGTTCCCGGTGCAGTTGAAATCATATTTCATACCAGCGTTTGTGACAATCTGTTTAGCAGACCCAAGCAAAGGTCACATTGTTCCCCTCTACTGCCAGGAGCTGTCACACATCACATTTCTGCACGAATATCCTGCTCGGGAAAAGCGGGACAGCTTGATGTCCGATAGACAGCGCTTGTCTGGTGTTTGTTTTTGACTGCAGTTTTTTTGTTTACCAGATAAACATTGCCAATTGGTTTTCTGCGTTGTGGTGTCTTTGAGCTCACTAGTCTAGTCTAGTGTAATGGGATTTTTTAGTGTCTGTGTGAGCATGTATAAAAGAAAATACTTTCTTATTGTTTTATTATTTAGCCACTCTTTATCTCTGTCAACAATTAACAAAACAAAACAATGTAGTGCTGTATTGGCAGCATAAGGGTACGATCACACAGAATGCGCTTTTGATGTTCGAAAACGCGAGGCGCGCTGCGCTGCACTTTTGATTGACTCTTTGAAAAGAGAAGCGCGCAGCGTTTTTTTATGTTGCTAGGTAACCCGAAACAGCCACAACAAGTTTCTCCTCCACGTCTTCAGGCATTCCGAGCATTGCGACAAGGGAAGCCCCGCCTCTCCACTCATCCGATTGGACAATGGAAAAAAGCGCACATGACGTCAAGCGCTTTTCTTCTCAGAGTTAAGTTTTTTTCAACTTCTGGCGCTCCGCCGAAAACGCGAGGCGCAGCAGGCGGCAGAAACGCGAGGCGCCCGGCGCGCATAAGCAGCGCGCAAATGCTCCCTGCCAACTGAAAACAATTCAAAAGAGGCACGTCTCACAATAAAAGACACGTTCTGTCTGATCAGACCCTAAGGGTACGATCACACAGAACGCACTTTTTATGTTCGAAAACGTGAGGCGCGCTGCGCTGCTCTTTTGATTGACTCTTTGAAAAGTGAAGCGCGCAGCGGTTTTTTATGTTGCTAGGTAACCATCAAAACAGCTGTCCTGTCAGTCAAGGATTATAGCGCGATCGCTCTAGTTGCTGTTAACTGTCATATTATCAGAAACTTTAAAAAGGTACAAGCAGAGGGCGTTTGCTCGGACCTTTCTCGGTTAACCCGTGTCAGCCAGCACAAGTTTCTCCTTCATCATAGTAGTCTCCAGACGTTTCAATCAACTGTAAAGTTCCGTCACCGTATCGGAAGGCCCACCACTCCACTCATTCGATTGAACAATGGAAAAAAGTACACATGACGTCAAGCGCTTTTCTGCTCAGAGTTAAGTTTTTTTCAACTTCGGGCACTCAGAGCGCTCCGCCTAAAACGCGAGGCGCTGCAGGCGGCAGAAACGCGAGGCGCCCGGCGCGCATAAGCAGCGCACAAAACGCTCCCTGCCAACTAAAAACAATTCAAAAGAGGCGCGTCTCACAGCAAAAGGCGCGTTCTGTCTGATCAGGCCCTAAAGCTGTTTGTCCTTTGTTTGTGTGTGATGTTAATCGATGGCGCCCCGCTAATTTGCTTAGTTTCATTCTATTTTGTGATTGAAACTCGTTTCACGGGTGCATTGAGTTCATAGAGCCCTGTGATTTCTGTGATGCGGACGCGGAATCCTGCTATTTAAATCTGTCATCTGCCAGTTCTGCGTGTATGAGTGAATATGTTGCACTGTGTAACGTGGTACACACGTGTCGCTCATGGATTTGTATGTGTCTCACTGTATGAGGACATAAACACATGAACATCATGTCCAGAGTTGCCCTGAGAGTTTATCTCAGGGGCATTTAACTGTTTTCACTGTTTGAGAAAAACTATCATCACTGAACTACACACACTGAAACTCCAGAGCCTATTGAGGGAGCGTCTTCACGACAACCCGTCAAAATAGAACACAGGTTAACCTAAATGCTCGAATGAAAAAATACTGTAGGGTTCAATAGTGTTTGATATAGCAAATTGTGCTATTCTTGTTGTAAATTGATCCACTGTAGTATACTTTAATATTTACTATATTAAGGTTCAAAAACACTATATTATCTAGGAATTTTACTGCAGTTTACCATAGGCCTAGTAAATAATATAGGCTACTACAGTATTTTTATGTGGACAAATATATCACTATTGTATAGTAAAATAATGGACAACACAGAACAATATAAAATGGGTAAACTAAAAATGATATGGCCCTAATTGATCCATTTGTATATAACATTAATGTCCTTTGTTGTTAACGAGTCTAGTAAATGCAGTATATGATGATCTGCATTTGTGTTTTTTGTAAAGATGATTACAGACGTTTTATACTTTTAAACTGTTTGGCCTGTGCTGCAAAACTTTAAACCTCTGTAGCACCAGTGCTATGTGCATAAAAGTTAATGTACAGCCCTGTATTTCAATTTAGATTCTTTGTTATGAAGATCATGATATGCTTTTTTTTGGAAAATCGCCCAGCCCTAATTTCTTTTTGCCATGTAGTTCACTATATCATAGTAGTAGTAGGATTATAGACAGGGGAAGTCTGTACTGTACAACTCTAGATGCACGTGGCTGCTTTTGGGTTTCTAAATGGCTAAAAAGAATCATTCAATCTGTGCTTCTGTCTGTGTATGTGGTCAGCACAGGCAGTTTGTAAAACTACACATTCTGCTTTTGGTGTCAGTCAGTGGAGCGGCACGTGAAATGTCAATTCAGACACGAGAACAACAGCCTTATCGCATTCTTCTGTCCAGTGCCTGGGGGACACATGCTATTGTTTCTAGAAAGAGGTGTGAGGACAAGGATAAATTATTTAAGCAGAACACACACACACACACACATACACACACACATGCACGCATGTTTGCGCAGCTATCTTTATGAGGACATACATTGACGCAATGCAATCTCTAGCCCATTACCCTAACCATTAGAACTACATGCCTGACCCTTACCCTAAACCTAATTATAACCTAAACCCTAAATCCAATTCTTCACCCTCAACCAGCCCTTTAAAGGGGTCTCTGGAAGTGTGGACTTTACTCTCCTTATGCTCACAACGCTGGTCTACAACTCAAATCGGTCCTCACAAATATAGATGTACAAGTACACACACACACACACACACACACACACACACACACACACACACACACGGAAACATCCAGATATGTGTCCACTCTATATCTCTCTCTCACACACACACTGACATTCAGACACTCGAATCAAATAAAAAGACACGCTTTTTTCTCAACCCGTAAAACACCCGCCATGAATCTTGTGTTCTGTTTGCGGTCAGCGCCTTTAATGAGGTCTGCTCGTGTGACTGCACAGATAAGGGAAAGCCTTCGAAGGCTACAATGCTCTTATGCTCTTAATATGCTACAGACCAGTCCAGCAATTCAGCACCTTGGAGAGCGGCAACATGGTTTCATCCAGACGCAGAATGCCAGAGTGCTAATTCAGCATATACAGACTCACCTTCACAAGCCAGTGTGCGTGCACGCTCATACTCATTCACTGTAAACTCATCCTTTGTTCTAGACTATCCACATGAATGGATGTCTTTAATGGATTTATTTTTGAAGACACTGGGGGCACCATGTCAGTGGGAATATTTACAGTTTATAGTTATATACAGCCACGGAAAAACATAAGAGACCATTTGAAAATTATTTTCAGTTTTTCTGAATTTACTATTTATAGGTATGTGTTGAAGTAAAATGATAATTTTTGTTTCATTTTGTGAATTGCTAATAATATTTCTACCAAATTTCAAACAAAAATATTGTTTCTTTTTGCATTCATTTGCAGAAAGTGAAAACCGGAGAAACGGGTGAAAATAAGATGCTCTGTATTTTTCAGCCCTCAAATACTGCAAAGAAAACAACTTCATATTCACTTTTAAGCAATACAACAGCAATATTTGCACACGTATTTAGCAAAAGTTCAAAGATTATTTTTTATGTGATAACCTCAATTCTATCACAGTTTTCATGTGTCTTGTCATGCTGTCAGTCTTTCACAATGCTGTTGGATGACTTTGTCACTCCTGAGGTTTGCTTTTGTTGAAATTCAACAGACACTGGACTGAAATGGCCACCATACAACTAGAAATTCTGATAAAATGTAAATTTAGAATTGTCTCCTAATTTTTCCTATACGGCTGTAACATTGAGTTGGTATGATGAATAATTACAGCATTATAGGCTAAACCTCAATAATGGAAATGATAAAGGCCATGAAATGCATATCTTGTGCTCATGTAGCATACTTATTGGAGCAATGCATTAGCAGTGCAAAGATCATGGGTTCAATCCCAGGGTACACACATACAGAAAATGTATGGCTTGAACGCACTATAAATCACTTTGGATTCAAGTGTCTGCCAAATGCATGAATGTATATGTCCATATATCTTTCTTTTTGATTAGCTGAACAAAGAAATATATACAGATTTGTAACAATTTGTGGGTAAGTGATAAAATTATCTAGACAGAAATATCCCTTTATACATCATCAGGGCTCGACAATAACACTTGTCCGGGACAAATGAATGTTTTGTATGGGCAAGTGAGAGAGAATTTTACTTGACCGACCGGAAGTAACTTGGAAAAAAGAAAAAAAAACAGTGCGACATATATGTAGAATAATAAGAATATGTGCATTAGACAGAGCTGCGTGATTGTGTGAAGTGCGTTTGTCGTGGTTGTGCTTGTTTGTGTGTGACAATAATCAATGGCGCACCGCACTGAGTCCATGCGGACGCGGAATCCTGTTATTTAAATGTCATCTGGCTGTTCTGAGTGTCTGAGTGAAGCTATCTGCAAACACACAAAAAATCAAGCGTCTTCACGAAGACCCGTCAAAATAAAAGTACCCATTAAATTGAATACTCAGACAAAAAATACTGTAGTGTACTTACTATAGTATTTGTTATTGAAAATTGAAGTGCCCTTGTAGTAAATTAATAAAAACTGTATACTATAGTAAAGTTCAAAAACAATATAGTAAGAATTTTTACTGCTATAGTAACCTACAGTAATTTATGTGGACAAATATACCACTATTGTATAGTAAAAAAGGAAAAACACAGAACTTAGAAATATTAAAACAAATTTAGGTAATCTAAAAATGATATGGCCATACTTTATCCATCTGTATGTAACATTAATGTCTTTTGTCAGTTATTTGCCTATTCATAATGAACTACACTTGCACATTTCTGTCCTGTGCTGCTACCAAACTTTAAACCTCTCTAGCACCAGTGCTATGTGCAAAAAAAGTAAACTTACAGCCTTAACACTAATAATAATTAATTACTGCTTGCCTTTGATTTATAGCAGTCACGGAGAAGAGGCCTATAACCAAATTCAGGCGGCCAAAGCAGACACTAGTTAAAATGCTTAGAAGCAAACTTGACCAATCTAAATCCGAAACAATTATATTGATTATATTAAATTATAATTCAAATGAAATATAAATCTTTGGACAATGTGAATGACAAATTTACTTGTCCGAAGGACAACCACAAGACAATGCTTAATGTCAAGCCCTGCGATCCTGTCTGGCACACTAGTCGTGTATGGTGAAGCAAATAATAAATATGCCTTTAATAACACTTTATGAAGCAATTATAGGCCGCATTTGTAAAAAGTATTTGTATGAAAGCAATATCATAATGATTTATAACTAGTGGGGTTTAATTCAGACATTGTGTATTATCAGACCCTTTCAGGCCCTGCTAATTACATACCTGCCCCATGTGATGAATGCAGAGTATGGTGATCTGATAAAGCTCACCAAGACAGAGGATGAGAGCCTTTTTTCATTTCCAGCTGCACACTTTCCCACTGAGACCAAGTGAAGGGAGCCAGAACCGTTAGTTCTTTTAATCCGCCTAATTACTACAATTGTCTGAGAAAGAAAGGGTCTTATGAGCGATAGCCTTGCTTTTTGGCTCAGGTATGTCCTTCCCAAAGAATTTCCACAGCAGTTGGACATGTGATGTAGCTCTAATACATATCTCACTGCATCGCAGTGTTATTATAGTTTTGATTTTTGTTTTATTTAGTTTTATTAATATTTTAATTTAGCTTTTATTTTTAGATTTTTAGTTTTTGTGTTCATTTTAGTCAAAGTTTTAGCAATTTTGGTATATACTTTTGTCATTTTATAATTTATTGGTTTATTTTTAATGGGCCATTCCCTGTGATGCCAATTTTCAAACTTTAGTTAGTGTGTAATGTTGCTGTTAGAGCATAAACTATATCTGCAAAATGATAAAGCTCAAAGTTCAATGCTAAGCAAGATATTGTCTTTAACATAATTCGCTTTTCAAGGACTACAGAGAACGACTGGAATCGGACTACAGCCCTTTACTTCCCGGGTAAATGATGTCACTGTTCCAAGTTTTTGAAAAACCTCCACCCAAAGGAATACGCCAAAAAAGGGGCGAGGCCTTCCTTAGAGAAGAGGAAGAGCCGCTGGAGTAGTGTTTGGTTATCAGAGATTGTAAACTTTTGACTGAGCTGTGCGCTTAATTCCTTTCACTTTCATCACGGTCCTACAGCTGGTAATAAGAATTCAGCTACACACATTCTAAGATAACCAACGGTCAAATAACAGCTTCCATGACTTTAACATCGGCTGTGAAAGTTGTTCTGTGTAACACACTGATATTGTGTGTGTGTGTACGCATACCTCTAAAACACTTCTATGAAACGTCCTTTGAAGTCCTGCTTGCAAATGTCTCCTGGTCAATCTGCTTGTTTTATTATCCAACTTAGGTCCAATATAAAAAGGCAAAACTAACGCTTCTGCTATTAGTGTTAATTAATATAACCAGTCTGACCCAATCGGTCCGATGTCATTTCCCTCGCCATAGTAGAAAAAAATTGCGATCTCTAACAAAGATTGACATTTGCACATGCACTAGCAGACATGTGTTACACTTCGATCGATCCGCATGTTTTTAACTGATGAAGTGAAGTTGACGCCATTGTTACTGTTTATTGCTAAAAGCCAAAGCTTATAAATACACTTGCACTGAGAGGGGGACCGACCAATCACAACAGCCCGGGAAGCAGAAGCTCGCTGATATGGTAAGGGTGGGACATCTTTAGGTACACGCTCTATGCATGATGTTTTGTGAGAAGAGGGAAAGCGGTGAACAATAGAGTTGAAATATGTGAAATATAAAGCATTTTTTGAAACTAGAAACATGAACATCCACTGTTAAACACCCCAAAAACATAATTAAAGCTTCAAAAACAACAAATGAATGGCCCCTTTAATGCCCCTTAACCGAATACGTGTTAGCAACTATGGTTTGCTTTATGAAGTTGGATTTAATACAGTAGGCCTGTTTGTTTCCAGTGAAGGAGCTTGGAAGGAACAAAGCAAAGCTGATCCACCATCACTACTCATCATTGTGATTGACGTTTTGCAAAGGAAGGTAGAACTGAACTTCAGAGCGGTGTCAATAAACCAAATTTATTAAAGGTGTAGCAAGAAATCTGCTGATAGATTGTTATAATTGCTTTGTGTGCTGACACAACTGTCTGAACAATTGAAGTGAAAAATAATGTCTTTATGGTCAGAGGCAACCCTGATGTTAATTTGATTTACTTCACATTTGCTGGACTCGAGTGTTTTTTGATAGACCGCATTAATGGTTGCATTAGTGGCTGGAGTGCAGATTTGTGGCTGAAGAGCATTATAATTTCCTTTTTAGCGCTGACCTGTGATGTCACCCTGCAGAACTGTCTATAAAGAGCTGTATCGCTCTGTAGACGTACAGAGAGTTACAGGCTGTTAATGCTGTGTGTTTTTATGGTTTAGAAATTAGGGTTAGAACCATGATCCCTCTTATAAAAGGCTTCAGTAATCTTACTGTACATTGTTAAACATCATATATATTGTGTCTCATTTTTTTCCATAAGAAATTGGAGAAAACATCTGAGACGAAGTTGATTCTCAAATGAGGCATAACTGAGCCCCTGAGGTACACGTCTGAGCAGGGATGATGTTCTGGGGTGAGAAGTGCAGTGAGGTCAGTGCTTATTTAGTTTTTTATGAATTCTCTTTTAAGTGGTTGTCAGTTCAGCATGCTGAGTTTAGTAGACGATTAACACATGGAAGAAACTGACCCCATGCTGAGATTTGACCAAGTACTTTTATTTATTTCATATTTATTTCATGACCGTTACTGTTACATTTACATGTATTTATTAGCTTTCTTACTAATTGGCTTACACAAAAAGTGCATGAATTTTGCTTGTAATGTCCTCTATGAGGTTAATTGAAAAAGCCGAATAAAGATAATGAGAAGAGTACAGACGTGTGCTTCATTCTCCGCTCTAATATTCTTTTTCACACTCTGAAGGCGAGAAGAGAAATAAGCCCTATTTTTATCCCTGTCTCAACATTCTTGAGACGAAAATGAGTGTTTACAGTCAAGACGCAGAGCCACATTTCAGTGTTTTCCCAAATAACTATCTTACTTCAGGTAGGATGTTCTTTTACAGCGAAAAACCGCCCATTTTGAATCGGCTGTTTGCATCTGGGTTGAGAATATTGGGGCTCGCGGTTTGTGATTTTTCAGCGTCTTGCTGATTCATGAATTAATTATGAGCTGAATCGTGTAATCTCAAACAAACATGCAGCAGTTAATTGAATGGATATGGAGAAATGACAACTGTCAACAAGTCAACTGCATCACTAACATCGATTGACCGGCAGGCGGTAGCAATAGAATCAATTTGAGAATCTAAGCGGCATGTGTTTCTGACAATTCATATAATCAGATGTTTATGTCGGTTGTTGAATGAATCAGTCAGAGTGAATTTGTTTGGGTGGGGTTTGTTTGAATCGGTTTAGTGAACACTGCAAAATTTTAGGAAATACACTGAACAAAATTATAAATGCAACACTTGTTTTTCCCCCATTTTTCATGAGCTGAACTCACAGATCTAAGACTTTTTCTTTGTACACAAAAGGCCTATTTCCCTCAAATATTGTTCACAAATCTGTCTAAATCTGTGTTAGTGAGCACTTCTCCTTTGTCGAGATAATCCATCCACCTCACAGGTGTGGCATTCCAAGATGCTGATTAGACAGCATGATTATTGCACAGGTGTGCCTTAGGCTGGCAATACAGTAGTTTTACTGTATTGGGGGTCCGAAAACCAGTCAGTATCTGGTGTGACCACCATTTGCCTCACGCAGTGCAACACATCTCCTTCACATAGAGTTGATCAGGTTGTTGATTGTGACCTGTGGAATGTTGGTCCACTCCTCTTCAATGGATGGGTTAGGGTTATGGCTCACCCACACGACGCCATACACGCTGTCTAACATCTGCCCTGTACAGTGAAAACTGGTATTCATCCGTGAAGAGAACTCCTCTCCAAAGTGCCAGACGCCATCGAATGTGAGCATTAGCCCACTCAAGTCGGTTACGACGATGAACTGCAATCAGGTCGAGACCCCGATGAGGATGACGAGCATGCAGATGAGCTTCCCTGAGACGGTTTCTGGCAGTTTGTGCAGAAATTCTTTGGTTATGCAAACCGATTGTTGCAGCAGCTGTCCGGGTGGCTGGTCTCAGACGATCTTGGAGGTGAAGATGCTGAATGTGGAGGTCCTGGGCTGGTGTGGTTACACGTGGTCTGTGCTTGTGAGGCCGGTTGGATGTACTCCCAAATTCTCTGAAACGGCTTTGGAGATGCCTTATGGTAGAGAAATTAACATTCAATTCATGGGCAACAGCGCTGGTGGACATTCCTGCAGCATCTTGATATATATTACACCTGTGAGGTGGATGGATTATCTTAGATCGTAGATCTTATGTCTTAGATCTTTGAGTTCAGCTCATGAAAAATAGGGTCAAAAACAAAACGTGTTGCATTTATAATTTTGTTCAGTGTAGATTTTAGCAAGCAGTTAGACTGCATGTGATTGGTTTAAAGGTCCAGTGTGTAATTTTTTGGAGGCTCTATTGACAGAAATGCAATATAATATACATAACTGTGTCTTCTGAGGTGTATATAGATCTTACATAATGAAGCGTTATGTTTTCATGACCTTAGAATGTGCTATTTCTATCTACATACCCCTTTCATGGAATTCGCCATGTTTTTTTCTAAATGGACAAACTGCTCTACAGAGTGCATTTCGTAAATACGTTATCTCCATCAGCAAAGTGAAAACGTGACGACATCTTAGTCCTGTGTCAGCCACCGTAGTGCTTTAAAAGGGAGGGTGGAGCGGTGCAGTGAGCTGTTGGTTGCAATTTGCAACCTCACCACTAGATGCTGCTAAATTTCATACACTGGACCTTTAAGAAGGTTATCTGTATTAGGCTGGCCAGATAGCATTTTCTCTGCTCAAAGCCTTCCCACTACAATACTATATTAAAGAATTTAGTTTCCATCTTTGTTAACTAACAGTTTTGGAAGGTCCTTTTTATGTTCTGAAATGACTGTACCCCTGTACAGTTCAAGTCATTGAAGGGTTTGGGTGATGAGTGTTTGACTCAAAGGTGTTAAGCTGGGTTCAGGTCTGGGCTTCATGCGACCAGTCAAGTTCTTCCACACTAGACTGAATCAATCATTTCTTTTTTAAACTTTGCTTTGTGCACAGTGGCATTGTCATTCTTGATAAAACTGTTGATATAAAATTAGAAGCACACAATTCTCTCAAATATGCTGTTGCATTAAGATTTGTGCTCACAGAAATGAGTACTCAAAGTATTCAAAGCTGTTTATTAGAAGAGAGCGTCCTTATACTGGTCCACATAAATATCTGGTCATTACATTTGAAACCACTGTCATGATGTTGAGATACAGGTTTATATTTAACATTCTTTACATGCTTGGAAATGTGTTTTGAACTCCCACATGTTAGCATAAAGGAGTGTTTGCGTGCATTTGTGTGTGGAGGCTGGTCCTCAACCGCAGCTGCTCATTGGTTGCTATGCAGAACATTGCTAGCTGCATGACCCACATTTCGGGAATGCCATGGTATGATGCAGATCATAAATGTTACATCGAGACCTAACATACAGTGGAGAAGATAAACACGAACGGTGACGTTTCTGGAGTTGCCTGTCGACCGTTATACAATTGAAACTCTTGTGTCTGTTCATATCCATTCATCACTCCCTGTAGTAGTCTGCAGTTTCCTCCAGTTGTCTTTTTCTCTCTGTCCATCACATGGTGGTTCTCTTGCAGTCTGTCAGTAAGTGTGAGCTGTTTAGAGTGTGAAATGGGTTCTAATCCAATGGCTCAGTGCGTCAATTACCTGCTTTCACGGGAAAAGGAAAACAATTGGCTCCTGTTAACCCTGGTGGTCCCCAGCTCGCTGCCAGAACCCTTCGGTTTTCTTCTCATCAGAAATCGAGAAGTAATTCTGTCTCTTAAAGGAACAGTTCACCCAAATATGAACATTCTGTTTACTCGCCCTAATGTCAGTACACATATAAGCTTTTTTGAATCATGCTGTGCTGCCACAAGTCTAGTCTCATCCATTCGATCAAATTGTCCTAAAGTGGTTGTAGGTGAATTTGCTGCAGAATAAAATGGGGAAATCACAGATTTGTTTAATTCTGTTATTATTTATTCACCCTCATGCCATTCAACCTGAACTGTATGAAAAAGATATTCTGAGAAATGTCTCAATGGTTTTGTGTCCACACAATGGAAGTCAATGGGATCCAATGTTGTTTGGTTACCAACGTTCTTCAAAGTATTATCTTTTGTGTTCTGTAGAAGAAAGAAAGTCATACATGTTTGGAATGACATGAGGGTAAATGAATAATGAACAAATTTTGTTTTTGAGTGAACTATCCCTTTAAGTCTGATTTGGGCCATTGGCATGTTGCTTAAGATCAGGTCTGACACCGAAGTACAGAAACTAGTGTTGGTTGTCTCTTGAACAGCATGAAAGTTGAATTGAAGAGGATTGAAGTGATGTACTGCTGCAGAAAAATGTGAGAATGAGCGCTTCACCTAATAGTGAACATGTGACTGAGTGAAATGTGAGTGAGAGAGATGAATGTTGATTGCATTTATTAATATCCATATTCCGCCAGCTGTTCTACATTTGCTACTCTTAAAGTGTGCATATGTTATGAAATGTAATTATTCTCTATGCATTTTTTAACATCTCATTTGTAATTTTGCTAAAATAACAATATATTCATGAAATTTGGATTTACATAATTTTTAATCGGTTTTAGACTGAGATTTGCACATTTGAAGAGTTTCTAGAGCAGTGGTCACCAACCCTGTTCCTGGAGATCGACCGTCCTGCAGACTGCAGCTCCAACCCTGCTTTAGCACACCTGTCTGTAATTATCAAGCAAACCCGAACACCTTGATTAGATAGTTCAGGTGTGTTTGATTGGGGTTAGAGCTGAAATCTTCAGGACGGTCGATCTCCAGGAGCAGGGTTGGTGACCACTATTCTAGAGGAATCACCAGCTTCGACAGCACAGAGACCATTTTCAGCTTTTTAAAATTTATTTAGATTCAGAGATGTCTCACTTTATCAGTAACATGCACCGTGTAACATGAGAGAGCCCAGAGAGCTATTGATCACATTTGTCCTTGAGGACAAATTGTGACTTTGTCTAAGAGCAATGCTTAAAACAAGGTGAGAATTTGAGATGATATAAATACATGTTGTGTCAATCACATTTACACACTGCCTCCGATATTTTTGTCCGTCATAAAAAAAATCGGACTGGGTTAGATTTTCTGCATTTTTCTCATCTGTAGCAAGCATTTTGAGAGGCGTTTTGACAATTCAGAGACACCGTACAAACAAGCGCCAAACACGAAAAAACGCATACGAAATTTTGGACTGTATGTGCAAAGACCTTAACTCAGAAAAACATGCAAATAAAAAGTACATCAGGTTGCGAATGAACGTTATGCAAAATAACTCTACGCTGAATGTGTGTTTGAATGTTTTACACAGTACTTTTGTGATATGCCTATGAAGTGCAGGTTAGCCTTATGGAATTGTGTGGAAAAACATTTAGGGTAAATCCATCAAATACAGTAAAATTCTCCATAGCCTGGAGCCCAGCACCCTGCCCCCAAACCGAATCTTTTTAATGCATGCGTGTGTCGGAGTGTAATCTCTGTTGTCTTGGAGTATACATGCTGTCACATGGCAACCCTCATGCCTGCAGGATAACAAGCTTGAAAATCCCTATATTGCACTTTGCAGAACAGGAAAGACTGCGATGCGGAATCATTGCGGCCTGACGTCTGATTGGTGTTGAACTCCGCAACTGAGGGGAGCCACCCCAGACGTGGAGCTTGCTGTCTCCGGGAAAAAATACCACCACTGCACTCTCATTGGCAGACTTAAGGGGGTGCAAAAATGGGGGAAGGGGACGCAGCGGGTTTTTAGAGTGAGAAGATGAAAACTAGTGCAATACTTGTGGTTTGATTTGCAGCCAATAGTTTTATGAGGGAGAATACCAAAATTACAGAAGAGAAATATAAAAGTAGCTGGAACAGTTTTTTCTAATGACTTTTTGCTGTGTGTAATATGAGTACCGGCTGCAAAAATTCTTTAGATGTTTGTGTGTTTTTCTGAGCGTACATGGATGCATTTCTGTGCGACTGCATTTGATCTTTGCATACAAACACAATTTCTAATGCGGAATGAATTTTTTGGCAGGCTTTCTTGCCTTCATAACAATCCGCTGGCATGGTGCGGAGTGATCCACTTGGCAGTGTTTCTCTCTTTTTCACACACAACAGGGCTATGTTTTTCACACTTAAGGTAGTTTTAATGCATGCATGCATTGTTCTTGTTAAATTATAATATTGCATCTTAACAACAAGTCTCACTGACTAGCAATTATTTAAGACCAATCAGTCTTACTTTTCAGATTTCAATTAGACCAATCTACCTTTCATGTAACTGACTTTAAGAAGTTATGACCAATCTTGAAGAAAACAATAGGATGACTAACTTCTAAGACTAGTCTAAGCAGTTTATGCAACCGGCCCCTGGTCATAGTCAGAGGCCGAGCAGTCTTGCAGTTGACAGAAAGTCGGGTGAGAATGTGTTTCTAGGAAACACAGCACTTCAAGAGTTAGTACCCTCACATACTAATAAGTAAAAGTTAAGGAACAGAATATTTATGGAGGATACATTCAGTCATAGCCTAAATGTGATGGGAATATGTCTGTTTTGATCACCTTTTTTCAGTTTTTTTTCACATTTTCTAATACACACTAAAAAATGCTGAGTTGTTGTCAACCTGCATTGGGTCAAAAAGGAACGAACCCAGCTGCTGTATAACCTTTACTTGGTTGTTTCAACCCAGAATGCAGTGTTGTTTTAACCCATTATTGGGTCAAATATAAAAGATTTTTAGGTTAATTTAACCCTAGCTGGGTTCGTCATTTCATGACCCAACGTTGGGTTAAAAATAAGGCAGTTTTTTAGTGTAGTAAACTATAGACCCGTTCTCCAGATGTAAACACTGGTCCAGAAGCACTTCCGGTTTCATTTTTTATTTTAGAATCTTACATACATGATATAATCTTAAATATATTTGTTTAACATTTTGGTTTGGATATTTAATGTTCTGTTGGTTGTATTTTGTTCAAACGTTTGTGTAGTGTTAAAAAAACTGAAACAGGAAGTTTTTCTGGACCAGCATTGTACTAGCGTTGTTTATGTCATCCGAAGCGGCTCATAGAACTAGATAGTACATTTTCTAAAGAAACTGAGTGATGCTTTCGTGGCAAACCGCGGAACTCGGCACTAGGGTGATGACACTTTAAGTACTAATGAATCTAACCAACCCCCATGACTCTAAGATATTCTGATACAGAGATATAGGTTTTGCTAAACGGTTGCTAGGCTAACCTGTTTGGTTGCTATGGGCATGGATTAGCATGTGCTAATTGATGATGCTCTAAGCTATGAGTGAAACAAACCAACCCCCGTGTCTCTACGATGTTCTGATGCAGAGATATAGGTGTTGCTAAATGGTTGCTAGGCTAACCTGTTTGGTTGCTATGGGCGTGGCTTAGCATATGCCAACTGATGATGCTTCAACCCACAAGTGAAACAAACCAACCCCCATCTCTCTATGATGTTCTGATGAAGAGATGTAGGTGTTGTTAAACGGTTGCTAAATTGAGATGTTTTGTTGCTATGGGCGTGGCTTAATAGCTTTAAGATGATCCTGTGACACTGATTGGTTGTCTGAGTGAAATGAGCCCACCCCCTCGTCTCTACGACACTGTTCTGCAAAGATATCCATATGGACTTTTTATAATGGTAGTCTATGGGATCAGTTGCTAGGTTGCTGTAAATGGTTGCTATGGGCGTGGCTTAATATCTTCATAATGAACATGTGACACTGATTGGTTGTCTGAGTCAAATGAGCCCACCCCCTTGTCTCTAAGTGGTTGTACTGCTAAGATATTCAACACAGGACGTTTTACGCCTTTTTAGCATTTCCAGTGTAGTCACCCTTTGCCAAGAATTAATTTGATCAGCCAGCATCTTTAAGTCTCTCCCTGGGATGCTTTTTAAACAGTTTTAAAGTTCACATCTATTTTTTTGCTCTTATTGGTTGAATTTTCTTCATTATTTAGTCAGAGTCATCCATTTAAAATACTTTAAGAACAATAATGAAAGAGAGTGTTATTTTTGCACAGTTATTTTATTTTTGTAAACCCGTTTACGTCAAGAGATATCCAAGTGACCTGACCTTTTTAATGGTATGCAGGGCTCTCAAGTCTCACGCATTCACCGTGAGTCACACGCATTTCAGCCTGTTCACACGTTCACACGCCACACCTTGCATTTCTCACACTGAGAAATAAGGGATAACTCGCCCAGCTTTATACAATTAATGGACGAGGCAAATGAAATGTGAAAATGAACAAAATGTGTCCGTTACAGCATTACGTTCACGTCCGATCACGGTGCATCAAAGATTTTTTTCCGTGTTCACAGCGCTGAGCACCACAACCAATCATAGACAGCGCATGAACGTAATGACCAATCAGAAGTTTAGATGAGGCACCGGCGTAGAAGTGTTTTGTTGAGGCTCGCTCGCAGAGAGCAGCAGATACGATCAGTCAGACCCATTTACTGAATTGTAACTGGAGTTTCATGCAGTCCGTTTCATCCTTTATAAAGCGAGTATAGTAGGGAAAATTAATAGGCTACTACAGGGATCAATGGGGATGAGATCTGTTTGTTTTTGTCATTTTTATCATTTATGTTTAATGTACAACTTGCACTTTAAATTACAATAAAATTACATTAATCTTTATGTAATATTGCTAAAATTATGGCACATTTGACCAGCATTAAACAGTAATAAACCATGCATGCTGCGGCAGTTTAAAGATGGCTTTTGTTGATGTTGATAACATTTTGCTGTCAGTTTGTCATTCTTCTTATTGCTTGAAATAACTGATTAAATATAAGTATTTGAAGACAATGCATATAAAAGACAATGCACATTTAATGCTTTACCTTAGCTTTGGCTACTTAAAACTAAGAAAAGTACTAGATATGTATTTTATTACTCTAAATTCTGCCGTATTAATGTTCTTTTCAGCTATGCTAAGACTACATCTCTTAAAGCAGACCACTAGTTTTTTATTTCAGTAGTTTACACACACAGCTTGTCATAAATGCTCAGGACAATTTCTACAATCCTGCTGTATGTGTAGAGTATGTACATTGTGCAGTGCTTGTTTGGGGCCAAATTTCTTTTTATTTTTGATACATAATTGTAAAAATTATAACACTACTTATTACCTATTTCTTTTATCAGATTTACCAATTTGTGATATCACTCCAAACTTTTGAAAAAACTTGAGAACCCTGGTGTATGTATCTTAAAAGTAATGACTATAACTGTGCATTTTTGTATTTCAAGTTGTTGAGGCCATATGCTAGCTTTGTGTAAGATATATTAAATAGAATTTTGACACTGTTTTCAGAAGGTCTGTCTGGCATGTTCATGACATGTCTGATTCCTGAATGAATGGTGAATGTGAATGATTTGTTTATGAATCTCATGCCGTACAGACCAGTTTTGTTACTTTTTTATGCTTTTGCATCCTTTAAAGCTTGAAGTCTTTATACATCAGTTAATTGCATTTAAAAGTGAAACCATTCATCATTTTGTGTTAAGAAAGTCATACAGTTAGAAGAACATGATGTTGAGGAAATGAGAGAATTTTCATTTTGAGTAAATTGTCTCTTTAAATACCACACCATGTCTTGGGCTCTTACTGCCTGTTTACCTACACACAAATAAATGATTTATTTGCCGACCTCAGCTCAGTCTCAAATATCATAAACCAGATACAGAGCTAACAATCTTTAGCCCAGTCTCTAAAAAGCCATATCTCACTAGCCGCTCCGAGCTCTTCCGCTATCTCCGATCGATCCATATCGGTAATCAATAAGCCCTCTGTGATTGCCGTTGAGAGGGAAGATTTCACAGCTGTTGATTTGTGTCCCTGGTGCAAAGCGGTCGGCGTAAATCAACGTCCTGTGAATTCCACAGGGGATTCACTGACCGGATGCTGACGGTTGTGTTTAGTTGCCGAACCTCCTGCTAATAATATTAATTTGGTGGGAGGGAATTGAATTAGCAGCGAGTGGTCTGTGTCGGAGCGCTGAGGCATGGCGAGAGTCATTTATTTTCTCCAGGGTGGAAGGTTTCACCAGGCCACTTTTTCATTTCACTGCTTATGAAATTAAAAATCAATCAATCAAAGGCCAGCATGTGGAGACATGAGATAAGAATGCAAGTGAAGACCTCCTGGTGCGTATGTTTTAATAAAGCTGGCTGAAAACGCATTTTATTGTTAACACTGTGGCAAATGCAAATGTTGATATAAAAATCTAATTCGTGGCTTGTGCTAAAGCAAACATCAGTGATGTTATTGCTTATACTTGGGATTTAGCGGTTTAAAAAAACAAAACATGCATATTAACCACTGATCTATATAAATGACTGGATTGCTCATGACGTCATTACACTGTAGCTACGGCGCCACCATGTTGATATTCCCAAATGTTCTATTAAATTAATAGGGAGTTATCACATATTAATGATAAAACAGTAATTTACCAGTTTTCGTTTTGATATCTGAAGTCTCACAGTACATTCTTACAACGCAAATTTCTTAAGCATGTAAATGGTTAATTATATAAAGTCGAGAAATTTCCAGTCTTATTAGATACACAGCAAAATCGCCATTGTTAAAAAAGGTCAAATTAACACTCACAGTGTTTATATAATCCACATTTTTAGAGTGTGGATTATATATACACTGTGCGTGTTAATTTGACTTTTTTAACACTGGCGATTTTACTGTGTGTGTGAGTTAAGTTCATTTTCATTACAGTAGCGTATATCAGATCAGCAGACTAACGAGACACCTCAACATATGACAAATGTGCTTATTCTGAAATCTAAATACAGATAAATACAGACTGTATGTTCTTTAAGTCATGAAGCTTTATTTCTAAACATTTACACACATGCCATTACAACAGTCTGCAATACACACTCACATTCTGTACATTGATTTCTATACGTTGCTATTCTGCCCAAAATAAACATAAACATTGGAAAAAACATCAGAAGTAACAATTAATTTAAACACACATGTGAACTAAAAACATATCGCGCACGTAATAAGATGAAAAACGGGTTATTTTAGATCGTCATTTTGACTGTAAGTCAATGGCCCTCTGTCAGTTGGGCATACCAAGATGGTGGCACGATTGCTTCCGGTGGCTTCACCTCCTGCTGTTGGTTTAGCTTTGTAGGCACAATCCAGTCATTTATACAGATCAGTGATATTAACCCTAAATTATCCTTCATCCGGACATGAATCAGGTCTGTTACTTTTCTCTGTGATCAGGACAATAAAATGGTTGAAAATATCCCATACACTTATTACAAATATTTACATAAATGTATATAAATTTGTATTTACACACAGATACATAATATAAACACAAACATTTATTTTGGAATCGATTAAAGGTGCAGTTTGTAAAAACCACGATCAAAACAACAACAATGCCGAAGGTTGATGACGCTGTGAAGGAGCGTGGAATGATGGAATCTGTTGTCTTCAACTCCACCGTTGATGGCCATCAATCAGTCGGGAACAAGAAATCATGTTAGCAGATGAGGTAAAGTTTTATAATTGTTGCAAATAATATGGTCCATAAATAAGTGACTGCTCGAAACAAGTAAGTGGCTTGCTAGACGCTAGGCACTACTTCCACATTTGTCCACGACACTGTTGTCATGCGGTTTCTACGTCAGTAAAGGCGGTAACAGGGGAACGCAGATATGACACCATTGACAGGCGACTGCACAGCCCCATGTCACTGTTTAGCATGCCGATTTTCTCGTGATTTACAAGTAGTTGGAAACATTTGAGATATTGTAAGTACCCAGCTGAACAAAATATAAAACACTAGATTAGTGGTTTTTGGATATTTTACTGCAAAATTGTTACAAACTGCACATTTAATCGATTTGACAGCTCTATTATTAGGGGCCAAGCCCCTTAGGGCCTATGGCCACTACTGTTTCTATTGGTATTCTTCTTCCCCAATGGGAGTCTATGGCAGCCCTATGAACCGTACGTTAGAAAATGATGAAATTTGGCAGACTCGTAATTAGTGTTGTCACGATACCAAACTTCGGTACCAGTCTGTACTAAAGGTGACAATACTTGCATTTCCCGCTATCATTTTGAGCGCTGTTGAACAGATTATGAAAGACCTCTGATTGGCTATTGTGTTTCCAAGCTCATCTGTTATGTCTTTGAATGGCTCCTTACCGAGCGCTTGCGCAACCAAACCCGGAAGCGCGTGAAATGATCATTGCATCGCACTCTCTACCGAGCGCAAGTATTGTCACCGCTAGTGCCACCAGCAGTTCAAAAATTCACTTTTCAAATGGCTGTAACTTTTGAACCCATTGATCTACAGAAATTGTCATGCACTCATAACGCTCATTGCATTCCATGTGTTACGTAAGGAATAATTGACGACGGGCCGTTCAATTATCGAAAGTTAATGCACACCCCGAGGTGGTAATGCGGCCACGACGCGAAGCGGAGTGGCCGTTACACCTCGGGTGTGCATTAACTTTCATAATTGAACGGACCGGAGTCAATTATTCCGCTTATACCACGGTCACAACACCACAAGACGTTGTTCCGATACCACAAGACGTTGTTACGATGTTTTATCTCAAGACATTTGTATGGTATTTGTCCCGGAATGCTCTTTCTGGTAGGACTAATTTCTTACGCATCTCATCTGAAGGCGTTGCTTGAGCTGCATATGCAGTTTTCCGAGAGCGAGAGGAAGACAGACAGTGCACGTGCACACGCGTTTGCTTCACTGAGAGTGAAAAGACAAGTATCTATATTTGATTTGTTTTCGTCGTATTTAACACCCCTGTCGTATAAGAAAAGTATTAAGAGAAAAAAGTGACACGGAGGTTTCTGCGCCAGCTGCGGTTCTCGCAGTGGCATAGAAAGCTTCCTGCTGTGTGTTTTAAGTCCCGTTTACCCATTCCACAGACGAATTTAACATGTTGTTGTTGTTATTTTTGTGCTTCGTGTTTTATCTTTAACCCGCTGATTGTGTCATGTAGTTTGCCGTTACCTTTGATATATGCTTTAGTTTTTCATCTGAACAGTCCTGTACAGTGCTCTCGCCATTGTTGTTCAAATGTTCATGCTGTCCATAAATATTAATAGTTATTTCTTCTCAGACAATGGAATTTGCCAGTCACTTTGTCTGTTGTTAGATACATACACTGCGTTCCAAATTATTATGCAAATGATATCTTTCTCTGGTTTTCCTAATTTGTCGATGCAAATGACAGTCAGTATAATTTTCAAGTAATCAACAGTTAGGGTACATTTGGAATTTTATTGAACAAACCTCCCACTGACAACAGTATTTATTTAAAAAATGAAAAACTCAAAATGCACTGTTCCAAATTATTATGCACAACAGAGTTTGAAAACATTTCATAGGTTGTAAAAAACTGAAAATGGTCATTTGTTGAATTTGCAGCATTAGGAGGTCATATTTACTGAAATCAAAAGCTATTTCAATCAAAAACATCCTAACAGGGCAAGTTACATGTTAACATAGGACCCCTTCTTTGATATCACCTTCACAATTCTTGCATCCATTGAACTTGTGAGTTTTTGGATAGTTTCTGATTGAATTTCTTTGCAGGATGTCAGAATAGCCTCCCAGAGCTGCTGTTTTGATGCTAACTGCCTCCCACCATCATAGATCTTTCGCTTGAGGATGCTCCAAAGGTTCTCAATAGGGTTGAGGTCAGGGGAGGATGGTGGCCACACCATGAGTTTCTCTCCTTTTATGCCCATAGCAGCCAATGACACAGAGGTATTCTTTGCAGCATGAGATGGTGCATTGTCATGCATGAAGATGATTTTGCTACGGAAGGCATGGTTCTTCTTTTTGTACCATGGAAGAAAGTGCTCAGTCAGAAACTCTACATACCTTGCAGAGTTCATTTTCACACCTTCAGGGACCCTAAAGGGGCCCACCAGCTGTCTCCCCATGATTCCAGCCCAAAACATGACTCCGCCACCTCCTTGCTGACGTCGCAGCCTTGTTGGGACATGGTGGCCATCCACCAACCATCCACTACTCCATCCATCTGGACCATCCAGGGTTGCACGGCACTCATCAGTAAACAAGACTGTTTGAAAATTAGTCTTCATGTATGTGTGGGCCCACTGCAACCGTTTCTGCTTGTGAGCATTGGTTAGGGGTGGCCGAATAGTAGGTTTATGCACAACTGCAAGCATCTGGAGGATCCTACACCTTGAGGTTTTCGGGACTCCCGAGGCACCAGCAGCTTCAAATACCTGTTTGCTGCTTTGCAATGGCATTTTTGCAGCTGCTCTCTTAAT
This sequence comes from Triplophysa rosa, assembly GCF_024868665.1. Classification (NCBI taxonomy): domain Eukaryota; kingdom Metazoa; phylum Chordata; class Actinopteri; order Cypriniformes; family Nemacheilidae; genus Triplophysa; species Triplophysa rosa. The sequence continues at coordinate 11,648,439 of NC_079905.1, read as the reverse complement.
CCGATGAATTTGTCTGGAAGAAACCTTCCTCATTCTGCCTTTATCTGCACGAACCCTTCTGTGCTCTGAATCAGCCACAAATCTCTTCACAGTACGATGATCTCGCTTAAGTTTTCGTGAAATATCTAATGTTTTCATACCTTGTCCAAGACATTGCACTATTTGACGCTTTTCGGCAGCAGACAGATCCTTTTTCTTTCCCATATTGCTTGAAACCTGTGGACTGCTTAATAATGTGGAACGTCCTTCTTAAGTAGTTTTCCTTTAATTGGGCTCACCTGGCAAACTACTTATCACAGGTGTCTGAGATTGATTTCAGTGATCCAAAGAGCACTGAGACACAATACCATCCATAAGTTTAATTGAACAATATAAAATTAAATGTTTACGACACTTAAATCCAATTTGCATAATAATTTGGAACGCAGTGTATTCACTGGCGGACAGTAGGCTAAACTTGGCGAAGTGATATGGAACTGTAATGCGGTCAGCAGACCTGGAACACCTTCATAGGTGTGCGTTTAACTGAAAAATAATGCACACCCGTCGAACGTTCGTCAGCCAATCAGAATGAAGCATTCAACAGCCCCGTGGTATAAATTAAGACTATACAATAGAAGCCATCTTGAAAAGTACAGTATTGCATTTTTTTTCTTGAATTTGTGGTTGATTGTTATGAAAATCGGCTAACACGATCTTTGGACTGAGCCGCACAGACGTAACCCTAATGAATTGCGATTTTCGCCGTTGTTCAAAAGTTATGAAGTCGCAAACTTTTCAAAGTTGACCCCAACACAAATCTGAGGACGTATCTTGGCAATTATTCGAACTATCGGTATGAAACATTGTACACTTCATCGACACCTCAGACTGAGGGTCCGTGCAAAATTTGCAAACAGCGCCACCTATGGGTCACGAGATTTGAAAAATAGCTATTTTTGCTCGTAAATTTGGATATGTTTGTCTGAAAATCGTGATCTCTGTGTCTAAAGGTTCCTCGGGTCATGCCGGATTGTATGATTACGATTCTGTCATGATTGGATGAACGGCCTGTTGCCATTTTGAATTTTATCGTAATATTGTTTGAATCGTATGATATATCTGCACCAAATTTGGTACACGCCATTTATTTACAGTCCCAGCCGTACACGTGGTGGTTTAAGACAGCGCCACCTAGCGTTCATGAGATATGAACGCTTTGTCTGAAATTCGCTTTCTGACATTATTTATCCTGATCGGTGCTGATTCCATTGATGCCTCGTTTGTCATTTTCTAACAATCAGTTGCTAACTTATTGCAAAGCATGTGAAAAACGTTTTTATTCGCCGATTTATTGAAAAAAGTGGTCTATTTTTTTCCAAGCTCGTATGATCTTTGGACCGAACCTCACATCACGTTATTTATGCTCTATTGTCTCATTTGAGCCCCTTCGAGATTGGCCCATGTCAAAGTTTGAAGCTCTGAAAGCTCTCCTCAGGATCCTGGGTCAAGCACTTCAACTGAGTGGCACACCTGATAAACTGCAAGTCTCTGGTCCAAGAGGTTGTGGGTTTGAATCTCGTGCTGTGCATTCCTATACAAAACAATATTCTTGCTTTCATTGCAACTTCTGATATCTGTTTCTCCTGTACACTGTATTTCTGTTACTTAAGCTCTACTGTGTCATTTCAGCCCCTTCGGGGATTTGCCTATGTCGATGCTTTAAGCTCTGAAAGCTGTCCTCAGCAGGCAGGGTGCATTTCGTCAACTGATTGGCTCAACCTAATAAAGTGCAAGCCTTGAGATCACAAGGTCGCAGGTTCGAATCCCGAGAGGCACATGTGTTGCTTGTTTAAATGAAGTGTACGTTGTGATTTGATTCTTGACTGTTTTTTAAACATATCTGTTTTTCACGTACATATTTTTCTTGTGGCAATGCGTTGTCATAGCTACAACTTTGGTTATTGTTACATATCGCTACTTACACCTCTATCAGCTTTTCTCAGCAGTCCGGTTGTGGGATGTCGGCTCATTGGCATGACTCGCAATGTCATTAGCGTGGAGTCTTTGGAGTTGGTGGTTTGAATCCGGCTGTGGGCGTGTTCCATGCTTGTGTGTAAATTGTGCGCTTTGAGTTTGTTTTCACCTTTTCTTCTCGACCTGTCTCTTTTTCATCACTGATTTTCTGTTTCTGCCTTATTTCTCTCGCTGCTCTGCGCTGGCGCTGTTCTGCGCTGTGCTTACGGCTCCTTCGGGGGCTTGGTCCCGTGTCGCTGCTTGCAGCTATATTCTCCATCTACTTTTATAGTGTCATTTGATTGCTATGGTGACTGATATCATTTACAGCAGTACAGTAGTTCTCAGTTGTCCTGGTGACGAACAGCGCTGCATATTTCAGATGTCTTTTATTAAACACCTGATTCAAATCATCATTTTCAGAGAGCTTCATGAGCTGAACTAAACTGACTATTTCTGATAATGGTGACATGCAAAACGTGAATGCTCTGAATCCCCAGGATCGGACCTGAGAACAACTGATTTAATAGAAAAATAGACAGACATGAAGGTAACAGCATGTCACCGGGAGAAGAGTTACATCCTGTGTTGTCTCGCATAAGACGTGCTGCAGTTTCCGTCCTCGATCGCTTGAACTCTCCAGCTTTCCATGGGTGACAGTTAGTACCCCGTCACAAACACATTTGCATGTTTGAGATGGCAGAGATAAATGTGTGTCTCTACCTGAGTGACTCGCCTCATTCTATGAACATACAGTGCATTATTCAAGCACTTCTGTAGAACTATAAGAATGGCCATTGTCGCTGATGTCTTTACCTATGTATGGAACATTTACTCTGTGTCTGAATCACTGACCTTCCCAATAGAACGTGCAATACATCACAGAGACTCATTAAAACACAAGAGTTTATACAAGTGGATTTTATTCGATCAAAAATAACTGGCTCCAGTGATGTATGCTGCAAAGCTGGCTTGAGTGAGAAATTTCATAATTAACTTGAGTACAATTGTAGTTGTATAATTGTAATTGAGTATAATGTGTTCAGAGGTATATAAAGACCTAACATAATGAAGCGTTAAGTTTTTATTACCTTAGAATGAACTATTTCTACTGTATTTACTGTATTTATTTCTACTGTGACACCGCGGGTCACCTTGCATGGTATTCGCCATGTTGTTTCTACAGTAGCCCTAAACGAAAAAACTGCTCAACAGAGCGCATTTCATAAATACACTATCTCCTTTAGCAAAGAAGTGAAAACGTGATGACATCTTTGTCCTGTGAGAGCCATCATAGTGATTCGAAAGGGAGGGATGGAGTGAGCCGGTGGTTGCAATTTGCAACCTCACCACTAGATGCTGCTAACATATCCACATTGCTCCTTTAAAACAATTACACTTTTTTAACACATTGTTTTATCTTTTATATAATTTTACAATTACACTTTTTTAACACATCGTTTTATCTTTTATGTAATTTTAATAAATGTATGAATTGCAATTTTTTTCCTGTTTAATGATAAATAAATCATAATCATTGAGTTTGTTTGTTTAATGGCAAGTTACACTCTTAAAAATAAAGGTGCTTAAAAGGTTCTTCACAGCGATGCCATAGAAGAATCATTTTCGGTTCCACAAAGAACCATTCAGTCAAAGGTTCTTTAAAGAACCATCTCTTTCTTACCTTTTTCTAATCTGAAGAACCTTTTTTGCCACAAAGAAAGAAAGGTTCTTTGGATGTTAAAGGTTCTTTATGGAACCATTTAGACAAAAAGGTTCTTCTATGGCATCGTGAAGCACCTTTATTATTAAGAGTGAATGCTACATAAAAAAACATGCCTCTCTCTCCCCCCATATGTCATTATGATGCATTATTCATTGTTAAAGTTACTAGTCTAGAACATATTGTATTGATTACATCTCTGTAATTTGCCATGGATGACCTCCATAAAATATTTTTCTGCAGACATATTAAGCGGTAATCCTGTGAATAGGGCATTTTGTCGCTTTCACAACACGCCCATTTCATACTAAGTCACCTTCACACGAAGTGGCAGATTATCCAGAGCAGGTTACTGAAGAAAAACTGCAGCAGATGTTCCATCTCCTGTGATGGCATGCCTGTCCCATCCTGACAGTTCAGACCCCATATACCTCCGCTTTGGGGACGTACCTATGACCCTCCCCCACAGGTCCTGAATCCCAGCCGTCAGTCCAGACACCTGCCACCCCCCTCCAGTGGATCCAGACTGATAGTCACACCACTGCAGTACATCATGTAGACAAGGTCATTAAAGAACAAATCAATTGAGTACACACACGTGAGGTTCAGCCTGACTTGTTTAAAGGATGAGTTAAAAACATCTGGAGAGATATTCTCATGCTTTTTCAAGTCCCAGGCTGGTTAATATCTGACCTTAGTTTCCAGCATTTACATATCCATCCAATTTGAGCCGGAAATTCTTTTGAACCTGGCACACATCACAGATAATTATTTTAGCGCAGAAAAAAGGAAAGCATCTCCGTGGAGATTGTGTTGTCCATCGGTGGAATGAAAAGAATATTTCATTAGGTGGGCGAGCAGCGACTGATTGTGTGAAATGCACATCGGTGCTTGCAGAGGCGAACTGCTTAAAACAGTCGCCCCTTTATTTGTTTTGTTGACTTCCCCTGAGGACCAGCCGTATGCTCCCGAAAGAGTAGAGTGCGGTAAAACCCTTTGATGACTGTGCCTCCCCCACCCCACCCTACCCCAATTTCCATTCTCAGCAAAGTGGGATTTTTAAGGGGGCTCCAATGATGCCTTTGTTCCCGGTCTGGTTATTTGCTGGGACTCAGTGAGGCAGAAGACAATGGAAGCGTGGTTCGGCCCTGGTTTTGAAGAAACCAGAAGTGCGCCTCACTGAACTCATTTCAGGCTTGATTTGTCCTGACAGATATGAGCTGCTTGAATTAGCATTTATGTGAGATTTTAGGTCTATTATGAGGGAAGTGCTCGGAACAATCTATTTAAGGCTTACGGATTGGGACGCATTACTTGTGACCTGACAGATCTTGACTTGAACCACTGATGGTCCAATTGCATTTGTGTGATTTATAGATCTCACATTTAATAATGTTAGGGTGTGAACTTTGATGAAATTTGCATCAATTACTTAATATCAAGTAAATGCTTGGGTAGTGTGATCTCGCTTTAAAGTGTTTATTTATCCCAAAATAAATTATTTCATCATTTACTCACCCTCGTGGCATTCTAAACTTGTATGAAGATATTTTGAATAATGTTGGTAAGGTTTTTTACATTCCAAAAAACATTGGTCCCGATTGACTTGCATTGTATGGACAAAAAAATCACAGACATTTCTTAAAATAATTAATTTTGTGCTCCACAGAATAAAGTAATTCAGGTTTTGAACGACATAAGGGTAATAAATGATGACAGAATTTATATTTTTGTGTGGACTATTCTTTTAAGGTTAAACAGTGTGTGTTTTTTTCAAACTGCATAAACTACATGCCTTCAAACACCAAATTCTACCAACTCTTCTTGTTGGATTTTATTGCATCAAACAATAAATAACTGGAAACAGTTTAAATCCAACAGCTAACTTGAAAAAAATTGAAATGTTGGCATTTGGTGGGACGGTGCGTAACAGCCTTTACTTTAGCAATGATTTGGTCATGTTGCGACACCAACCAACATTATTAATTTTCCTTAAGCAATGCTTTGACAGGATTATTTGTAGACCACAGCAATGATTTGCAAATTGTTTGAAAAAATTGGCAGCCTACATAGAGACAGATGTTTTGAAGAGACTCTTACATGTTGTAAGCACTCTTACAAAGTACTGCCCATTACACCTGTTTTGAGACTATAATCACTCCTTTAATTGAAGGCTAAACGTTTCATTGCATCAGCCATTGTTCTTTTTGTTCTCCAATTGTTTTCCCATTTCCTCTTTCAAATCGGGTAACATTTGCATATTTAAATTGGATCAGCCTGCCTAGGCACGCCGCACGCCCCTCCCAGTTCGCTGGGTTGGTTCCCCCACCCTCTGCCCCCCTCCAGCTGTTCTGCAAGGTTTGAAAAATGAGTCAGACGTTGAGCTCTTTCTCCAAAACAAAAACACTGGATCGGGGCTGCTGTGAATGTGCCAAGCCTGTCTGTTTCACTTATTGCATGCATACTCCTACAGATGCATGTATCGGTATCTATTTATACTTTATAGATCAATGCACTTCCACCATACTGTGATCTCTGTTGGTGATGGTCCAAATGACTGTCTGTATCTGCATTCTTTTGAATGATACTTATGCTGTTAAGCAATATGCTGTCCAATACATTGACCCATACCAAGTGGTCATTAAAATAACCATAATGACCGTCCCTGGCAAATTGATCCATTAGGAATGTGCGTTCTGAAGGCAGAAGGTTTGAGCGGTGCTCTGTTTATTGCAGCAACCACACAATCCTTTATGCTCGCAGAGAAGAATATTGCTTTTGTCAGGCCTATTTACTGGTAATACCTGAGTGGTCATACGTTTTATGATGACCTGCTCTATTTGGAGCTCTGTGGCTAAAGAATGGAGTGCAGATAAAAGATTGTGGTGAAAGTGCCCAGCAGGAGCGTTTATTGCTTACAATCACAACACAATAAATGAAGTTGTCAGGTGTACAGGGTTGGTGGTTAAGCTGCCCATCAATGTGTAGGTGTTTAGGTTCTGGTCACAGTTGGTGAGGTTGCAGCAAACGGTGAAATCTCTGAACGTCTGTCTCTGTTCACTTCCCAAAGAAAAGAAACGGACATATAATCCTGTGGGAGGAACTTCATATTTGACGGTGTTGCAGCCGCTGTTTTTGATTTCCGTCTTAATGAGGCTTCACTTCAGACCAGCGATGTCGATTATTCAGCCCCACTCATCCACACGACTGCACGCTCACCGCTGCCCAAGGCGAAGCTGGCAGGTGTTCAGAGAGCTATCGCTCCATTACTCCATTGCTTAAGGGAACTTATTGCAAATCGCTATGTATTTAACATTTTGAAGAAGATTTTAACAAGTTGCGATCATGCAGGATCTCTCGGCTGTGATAAGGCATGCTGCATGTTTGTTCGCCTTGTTTTTCAGGTTGAATGTTTTGTAGCTTGATTTAGCTCTCAAAACTTCAAATCATTTTTTTTGTAATTTACTACAGTATACTGAAATAATGGTTGTTCTGATGTAGTACTGTGGTAAAATCACTATAGCCACTTGTGGCGTGTTGCTTTAATTGAATGGCAAAGAATATGAAACATCAATGTTTAATACTAGTTCTACCACAAATATTCTGTCATTATTTATTCACGCTTGTCGTTCACAACCTTTATGACTCTTTTTTTGTTTGTTTGTTTTGAAATAAAATATTTTGTGGAATGTCTCTGGGGCAATTCCAACAGTATGTGACATTTTCAGTAAAAACTTGAAATATAAATTCTAAGAGAATTAATTTATTACCAACATGCTGAATCATCTGTTTATTTTTGATCAAACCCTGATGATAGAGTCCAGACATCAGAAAAATATCAGTCTATGCACAAGTTTTCTGTATTAAAAGAGGGAAAAAATTTTGAGTTATGTACATAGAAGGACGCATGTTTTTAAGAGACAAAATACTTTGTAGGATTTAAATGTGCATTAAAATGTGCAAACCAGAAACAATAATACCCAACAAATAGAGAAGGAATGGCTCTTCAGAGAACATAAAATCGTTTTTGACCATTTTGTGACCATTTATGGACCATTATGGATGTGACAATTCATTTACCTGACTATGGCAAACTCTGCTTGAAGTCCCAGTGAAATAAAAAATAACAATGCCTATTTTTTAATGAAATATTCCAGCGTTTTTTGTATATAGTTTATCAATGTGTGTCATTCTCTTTTTACAATTTGTGTGCCCTCATAAACTTCAGTTAAAATCAGAAAATGCACTTCCGTCCTGGTGCCAGTTGCTTAAAATGCTTAGACTAGTCTTACAAGTTAGTCATGTATTTTTTTTTCTTTAAGATTGGTCATAACTTCTACAAATCTGTTACATAAAAAGGTAGAATGGTCTTATTGAAATCTGAAAAGTAAGTCTTATTAGTCCTAACTAAGTTCTAGTTAGTGTAATTAGTTGTTAAGACACAGTCTTAACTTAGCGGCTAAGTGTATGCAACCTGCCCCTGTAGTGACTATCCATCTTAAATGGTGTATGTTAGACTGCTTGGGCGGAGCATCTGTTAACTCCTCCCTTTCAACAGTTTTTATACATCCAATCAAAACACAGAGAAAGACGAATGCCACACCCACAATTTTTCTTTTTAGAAATTCCATTTCATTTGGAAATGCATCAAATACGGAAGTAAAAATGGTCACAACTTCCGGTTCATGGGGACTTTAAAAACAAAAATGCTTTAAAAACTAAGACAGGCTTAACATGGGTATTTAAAACACCGTATGTTAGTGCTATCAGTATGGTGAAGAAAAAGTCATACAGGTATAAAATTACACGAGGCTGCGTAAATAATGAAAGAAGTTTCATTTTGGTGAACTATCCCTTATATAAATAGTTATATTCTTGCGAGATCTCATGCCACGAGATCTCATCACACCCCTATTAATGAATGATCTAAATAAAAATATTCACTTCAAAGGCTGAGCTGGAGGTTGTTTATGGTTGCCAAACAATGTAGAAATGTGGAACATTAATATGCAATGTATGGTTACAGGTGTGTGTTTCACACTGGCATCAAAACGTTGCTTTTATGCAGGTTTTATAATGGTGTTTTAATGCACCATTAATCGCTTTATGTTCAGCGCTTCCGTGTTGCATGTAATTGCGCTTAGGTGCTTTAATTGTTACATGCAGTTCTCACACATCGTAAGCATGTTGCATTGTGAAAGTATGAGCACCTGTTTCGCGATATTGCAGTTTGCTTTTGTTTGCTTAATTGCACAGGGTTGGTAGTGTTAAAGTGTGACAGCGCAATGAATGTTTTGTGTTTCCTTTCCGTGAATTATCTCCTGCAAGGCGCTCACACATGCGTGCACGTGCTCGTGCGTGCACGCAGTAATCGGGTATGATCAGAGGGAACAGCTACGGCAACACCATATGCTTGTACTGTCATTCATCACGCGCCATGCGCCTCACATCTTTTCTCATTATAAAGCTCTGTCTCTCTACAAAAGAAAAGAAAAAACACTTTCTCCTACACACTTTTTCATTCTCAATTTCCTTCTGGGTTTTTTTTTCAGCCCATCTGTCTATTTCCCTGGCCTGTTTCTCTTCTATTCATGTTCCTGCCGCACTCTTTTGCCCTCCGAAGCTTTGCTTTGTTTGTCTCAATCTGTTCCTGCCCACCTCCCTTACCCCTCTTTAACTGAGCTCTAGCATTAAGGTACAACAGGAGTAGATATCAGTGTCTCCCATGTTGTGTTAGATGTGTGTGGGCTTGTTTGCACTTGTGTTTGTGTCTATGTTTGGCACCTGCTTTATCACCGGTTAAGTTAAGCGCTGTTGGTTTTGACTCTTTAAGGAGGGCAGCTGAATCTGTAATCCCACCCTGCTGATTGTCACTAATCATAGTTTGCTTTCTCTCTAGCTCTTTTTCTCGGCTTTTGCTCTGTCTTGTATAAAGCTGGCTTGACAAGGTGGAGATCATAGATCATCTTACATCTTCTGCTACAGGTCCAAGGCCATTTTAATATTTCAAAAATTCTGGTACAAAAAAGATCATACTTTGTGACTTCCTAATCTTGTAGGAAGTGGTAATATATAAGAATTGAAATGACTAACATGCATCACCTGCCCTCCATGGTAATGGTTAGCTCGGTTTCACAAACAAGGCATATAAAAAATGCCAGTGCCTTTGTTTTGTTTCAAGATGCACACCAAGAATGTTTTTTCAAAAATTTTTTATAAAAGCAATTTAAATATCTTAATTTAACTAAAGCGTAATGCTGTCTTAACCGAACAAAGGTGGTACCCATTCACTTTTATTGTACTGAGGACACAAAACCAATGCAAGTCAATGGGTACCACCATTGTTCGGTTACCAATATTCTTCAAAATATCTTCTTTTGTGTTCTGCAGAAGAAAGAAACTCATACAGATTTGAAAATAAGGCCTTGTTTGTGAAAAAGTGCCTTTGTGTACTAAGATTAATGTATCATTTTACCCCTCTTAGTCTGTCTCAATGTTTTACAATTACTTAGTTACTGAGTCACTTTTATTATCTGTCACAGACATTTAGGCCCTTATTTTAAGTCCAGCTTTTGCCATTGGTTTCAATAAAGTACACTGTAAAATGCTTGTATACTGTAGTCATGTTTTCCCTACACGAGTATTTACAGTTTCTGGATCAGTTCAGGTATGTCAGTCCTGGCTTATGGCCACCATTAAACTTGACCACTAACCCACCTGACCTTAAGAATCAAGACTGTCGTCTACCAAGATTTAGGACTTTATATTTTGGGGATTTTAACTGACAACCACACAAATCTTGATTTGATTTTTTTAAGATTGCCTAGCAGTGAATCTGATGTATTTTAAATGTATTGCATGGTAAAGCATACAGTATTAACACTTATAATAACTTTGATTATTCAAGAACACAATCAGGTACATTATTCGAGATAAGAACTGTTTTTTATTCCCCAAAGGCCAGTTCTTCAGTACCCCAAGTCATTCTTCTAATGTATCACAATACATCAAAATATATGTGAGTGTCTGAGTGTGTATACTGTGTGTGCGTGCGTGTGCGTGCGTGCGTGTGCGTGTGTGTGTGTTGGGCAGGGGCCAGTCATGGAGCTTGCTGTCTGTTAATGCTACAGCTTGGCTAATTTGTTCCATGGTTTGCTGTCTGTGTTAGTGGTTAGCAGGGGGTGAGCGTTGTCCATCATTATCCTAATCACTGTGAAATGACTCCAATGGACATTATCTGGAGATGAACACAGATGATTTAAGGAGGGGTGCACATTTGAAACTGTTGAGGTGTACCTACTGTTTTAGTTTTACATTTTTATATTATGAATGATCATGATGGTTATTTATATACTGTCTAAATAGCTTCTTAGATGTTCATTATCATTCAAAGTTGCCTTTTATGTCTCTTTATCTCACATATTTTAGCAATATACTTCATTTTCCTTTCATTTTCTGTGGAGAGGTGTGATTCCCCTGGCTGTTTTCACAGCGGTTTCTCATAACACACTACCCCTTAGATGGCTTGGAAATCATACAAGGTCAAAGTAAACCCACATTAATTATTCATGAGGGTTTTTACTACTCTCATTTGGCTGTTTTTTTGCCGTTCGCTCTTCCCACCGTCAGTTAAGATTCGGACCTCCACCCACCCCCCCAGCATTTTCCTCTGTACTGTTACACACGCTGAGATATCTTTTATCAGAATCTCTTTATAGCTTTTGGTCCCAGCTGGTGCAAACGACTCTGGCGTCTGTGCATCTTTCAGCAAATCACAAATCGACACCCTATCCACCTAATTCTCCTATCGCTTGAAGAATAGTGCAGCCCTTGATAGCAGGGCAAAGTGATAACCGAGAGTGATTGCAGGTGGATCTGTAAAGAAGAGCTAGTCTGTGAGAGAGAGAGAGAGAGAGAGAGAGAGAGAGAGAGAGAGGGGGTGGAATGGGAGGTGCTGTATCAGCCAGGCTGAGGCAGGACACAGCAGCCGCACAAGCAGCACGCTGAGCTGAGGGAATCTATTGTTCCTCTGGCTTTTTAATTTTTTTCTCCACTCAGATCTCATTCTTCTCCGCTGACCCAGAGAACAGAGCAGAAAAGACAGCAAAAGAAGGAGGAAAGAGAGGAGAGACAGACAAGTGGATTATCCTTTTCCGGAGAAACCGCGTGCAGAAGAGTGAGAGGGACAATAGCAGGCACACTTTTTCCTGTGCCGCATCTTCCCCTTCGTACATCTCCAGTTGAGTGTGTGTGTGTTTTACGAAGGCTGTTTGGCAAGACTCGAGCCGCGTGGATCTATCTGGCCGGGCTGAAGCCATGGGGCTGGCCAGCAGGGCAGCAGGGAGAGGGGGTAATCCAACAGGGGCGCTTGCCTCCCTCTTTAGAGTTGCTCTGCTTATTTTCGGGCTTTGGGATGTTCAGTCACAAACGGTCGCCAACAAACCCACCTACATCTGGCAAACAGGTACGGCTGTTTTATATGAGCTGAAGTGCATAGTGAAGAGAATTGAAGTGTGTTTTGTGGCGTGCGATCAAGTACGTCCTTTTGAAAAATTGCCTGACAGGTGAAAATGTACTTGTGAATTTAGGTTAAAGAGAGACTGCAGAATAATTTCTCCGTAGCTGTTTTCTGAACCACCATACTGTGTTTAAACGCATGCTGGTTGGTTAAAAGTGCTTAATGTTTTTTTTTAGAACGTGTGGGATGGTGGTGGGCTTCTTTGCTTTTCACTGGTAACCCTACATATTAACAAGATGTTCATCTTAAATAGTTCGTACTGTAAAATAAGTTGCATGCTTGGTCAAAGAAAACATAAACTTGAATCTTTTCTATTGTAACATAATTAAACACATGAATATCCCTACAGGGGCCATGAATAATTGAAGCGCCTGCTGAAAGCAGCATGGTGAAAGCAACTGTGAAATGAATGTTATGATGCTTTATACAGAAGAATTAAAAGCTCGGCAGGTGCGTTGAGTATTTGTAAATGTTTTGAGCACTTGCAGTAGTTGTGTTGGGTAGAATGCTTGGTCTGGTTTCCCGTTTTTGGGGTGTCCCCACACCTGCTGTATCACTGGTGCAAATCCGGCATGCGTGGGACAGCAACCAGCGGTGGAAGTGGGGGATGGAATGGGCTGAAGGGGGCCGCGTCTGTTTCCGGGTGCGTATTTGGATGGGGTATTTGAAATGGTTCCTATGGACTGGCCACGGATCGATGGGTCATTTGACCAGGGTCTCAGGCGGGAATAGATGGAGATGCTCCGGATCAATGACGAGGGTGCACTGGGGCCACTGGTATCCTGCTGGAGTTGATCAATGCACGGCTTCACAGCTGGACAGGATTCAGATCCAGCAGAATCAATGGAGAATTCTGAACTCTCTGGTTTAACTCACATAGGTCCTGATCAATGCAAGGGGTGCATGGTGAATTTGCTAAAGTAGACTTTCAATGGATCAGTGGATTCTAGATGGGGATATTGGTTCTTGAAAGAGCATACTATAAAAAAATCACTGGTTGTATAATGTAACGGTTCAAGGAGAGACTGTAAACTTTAATGTTGTCTCGCAAAGTTGAATTCTTAAAGGTGTGAGTATAGGTTGCTACGTAGCTTTTAGTGCATTACAGCTGTAATAGTGATGGAAATATGATGGTGGTGCAGTATCCTGAATACCCCCCCCACCCTTTACTGTGGCTGAGTGCAGGAGATTAAACATGGAGTGAAAGAGGAAGAACAGATTGGCTCAAGCAAGTTAACCTACATACAGTGAAGCCGTGCTTTTGCCATAAATAAACCCATAAAAATTACAAACTATAATTGAGAATTTGTTAAAGGGATAGTTCACCCAAAAATAAAAAAATCTGAAATTTTTACCCTCAGATTATTTAAACCCTGTCTATGACTCTTTCTTCTGTGGAACACAAAAGAAGATATTTCGAGGAATGTCTCAGTGGTTTTGTGTCCGTACATTGGATGTCAATTGGGGCCAATGTTGTTTGGTCACTAACGTTCTTCCATTATCTTTTGTGTTCTGCAGAGGAAAGAAAGTCATACACGTTTGAAATGAGTGAATGATCTCTTAATGAAACATGCAAATCCATGTTAAGCATGTGTTGTTGCATTTTGCTTGTGTGTTCATGTGCGGGACTGTATTTATTTACTGTTTTGAGCTGAAAGAACTGCATTGGGCTCATATGGGACCAAATCAGTTTTTTGAAGAATGCACAATACATTTCGAGGCTTTGATAAATAGCTCTGGTGGAGTGCATCCATATAGAAGCTGAGGTTCACGAGTCAGCAGGCAGTTTATTAGACAGGGAACATTTCCTATAGTTGCCCTTGCATGGTTCTAGATGAAGAAGGTATGGTGGAAGTTTATTTTTTGGCAACATTTGGCACATAAAACAAAAAAATCAGTATGGGTCAAGAATTTTTTTATATCAACTTTGATACATTTAGTATTTGACTATTCGCATCAGGTACAACTACTCGAGTTTCATTGCATTTTTAACATACACCAGCAGAAATGGAGCAAATCTTTTATTCGTAGTCTTAAATCTGGGGAAAAACTGCATGCTGTCACCTGTCAATCATCTGTAATTTACTCCAATCTTTAAGGATTTGACACTGCAGATTGTTTTCACATGTCCCTGTTTTTAGAGCTGTAAGACTCTGGGGAAGTGTCTGGCCTGGTTTATTGCAGTGTATTTTCCAACCTTACTCTGTAAACAAACCTCCTTTTTAACACCATTGCATCTGCGTTAGGGCATCTCGGGATCATGACTTCATTTTGCAGAGTTTATTGCTGTCTTGAGTTTTGAGACAGTCTTGTACAGTAAAGCACTTTACCATATTGCTGTCTCTTCCAAGGGTTTACCTCTGTTTGACCGTCACTCTCCAGGGCCTTTATGTGGGCCATTTTCTGCCCTTCAGCTGCCTGAAATAACACACACACTTATCTTAATCGACAGGGCTGAACTCTCTCCCCGGTCAGCATTGTGCCCAGTGGTGGCGTGCACGTGGAAGGAAGCTATTGAGTGCGGCAGGTCCCTTCCCCCTTTCACCCCGCCCATCCAGTCCAGCAGATGATATGTCCTTTATTCCTTTTGCATGTGTGAATTTGCCTTCACTGCCCCGTTTTCTTTACTGTCCAAGAGCTTTCAAATATCCTTCTGCTTCCTTCTTTCAGCACCTTTCACCTTCCTCCTGTTAGCATTCTTTTCTTTAGGTCGACCTTTGACCCTGTGGTTAGAGGGGTCTCGGGAGGGCTTGTCATCATGGGGAGGTGTGGTTGGAGGAGTGTCAAGCGGTCAATTCATTTTCACTATAGGTCTGACTTCAATACCACACACATTAACCATGTGTGAAGTATTAGGGTGAGTTGACAAAATTACATGGAATCAGATTTAATGTAATATAAAGTTATTTGGCACAGCATTTTGGACCTTCTTTGTGGGCGGGGCTACCTTGTATGTAGGTTACATGCAGTAATGCAAAGATTGATATACTGTAGATAAATCATATACATTTTTGCTTGTCATGCGTGGTTAGAACAAGGCTCAAGATGTGTAAGACTTGGCCATGTGCATCTCAGCTTTTTCTGAGTGCAGATAAGCTTAATCATGTGGAAAATACAGGAGAAAAAACATATGGAAGTGCACAAACATTCCTGAGGCGATCAAGCATTAATTATACACAGCCATCAGCCTAAATTTGAAGCCAGAGTTAGACAAAATCATTCTGAAGAGGGCTGAAATTGAGTTTTCTTTCAGAGTCATCAAGTGCCAAATTGCTGCTGCTTGTCTGGGTACTTTACATAAGTACAGTCCAGCTGCCAGTCGGCCAGAACGGTCCGCCTCACACAAGAACCTAATTTTCCCCTGCTGTCGCATGGACATTTTAGCTGTCTAGAGTTTTGTGTCATCGTTTTCACACTTCTAGTCTTTAATTGTGCGTATCGGTACTGTTGGCCTTCCTGGTGTATGAGAGGTCACCTCCTCCCTGCCCGGCATCTGGGCGCTCCTTCGGCTCCTTTTGTCTTTGAGGGCGAGGGAAGAATCCTGATGAGAGCTCACTAAAACAGACCAAAAAGATGACAAAAGACAGACTGACAGCGTGATTTGTTCCACTTGCCCTGTTCTCTGTTTCCCTTCTCATTTGCACACGCATGCACACTTGCACCGCGCACCTCATTAGTCCGCTCAGAATGGATTGCAGCTTGTGTGTGAGTCGGAGGGACATGCTTTGTAATTACCTGGGTGTGGAGCGCTAACCTCTTTTTTTGTTCATGCTATAGACTTTTACCCTGATATCTTTCTGACAGAATGCTGAGAAGGCAGATTCAGTTTTTTGAAAAAATGCACATTCACACATTATTTATGTTCTTGAAATGTGTCACAATAGATGATGGTTTCAAATCAATGAGAGGGTTGCTCTTTGATTTCAGTTTCCAGAGCTGGTAATTAATGACAGTACTAAAGACATTAGTGGGGCAGCACTATCCCTCCTCACTGCTGCTACAGCTCACGTTCCTGCATCTTAGCTTTCCTAAAACGTGCAAATGGGATTGCACTAATTGTGTTTAGCTTTGAATTAACACCTTGTGGATGACCTTTCTACGGCCGGCTAAAAGAGAAGAACACTTTATTATCCTCATCCTCATTAAAAATGCAGTTTCATTTTGAGGTTGATGGTGAGATTGTAGAGCCTTAAATTGCGTTTACACCGGCATCAGATTCTAACCCTCTTGTCAGTTCAAACTTTACTTCCGCAGAACACAAAATAAGATATTTCGAAGGAAGTTGGTAACCGACACCTATTCACTTTGATTGTATGAACCCAAAACCAATGCAAGTGAATGGGGGCCGGTTAACAACATTGATCTTCTTTTGTGTTCCGCTGAAGAAAGAAAGTCATACAGGTTTGAAATGACCAGAGGGTGAGCAAATTATGAATTATCTTTTTTTTTGTGGAAAATTTTCATTCTTTATCACTTAAATTAAAATGTTTGATGTATGCAGTATTAACGTAGACTATAGAGAGCTATTTATAAACTCCATAAGTACATGGTATTATTAGGCTATTTTGTGCATTCTTTATAGATCATTTTGTATGGGATAGTTGTTTGATTTCATAATGAAAAAAACTATTCAGACCAAGAATTTATTTGAATTAATGTATTATTTGATTTATTTGCTATAAATGCATGACACAGTTTAAAAATATAAGGTTTAAAAAATAACCCTCTAATTGTAGAAAAACTGCTCTGGAAAATCAGTTTCAAGTGGAAAATATCATCCTGTAATAAAAGGTAAATTACACACAACATCGATCTCTATTTCTCCACTATTTATCTTTCTTTGTCTGCGTGTAATGTAGACACACTCACATGCCGAGACTGTCTCTGAGGAGCAGGGCTGAGAAGTGCCATACTTTATAGCGTAGCGACTTTTCTAAAGGAGATATTAATAGCAGACAGGTTGAGCCGAGCAGCAGCTGAGCTCCGGCTTCAGATCGTAGTTTCTCAGTCGCTAATAGGAAACAACCTGGTGGAGGTGAAGAATAAACAAGAAGAAAAAGACAGTTTGTCATTTCAGATGATTCTTTGGCGCCATGCTAAATTTTCACAGCACTCTCTGATAAACACATTAGCGCTGCTGATGGTTGCCTCATGCACAATGAAACACCTGCAGCCTCTTTGTGTGGGCATCACGTGGTACCTTAGCAGAAGCCAAATAATACCTTTTTGATAGGTAACTTCAAGCTTTAATAAGAATTTAATTATAGCACACCAAAAATACATTTGCGTTGTGGATAACGACAAGATTTTAATTCTCACACGTGATTGTCCAGCAACAGCGTTATACATTGTCTGTAATGTTTTCATGTTGTAGAAACTGCCTTTCGGCATCGAAGCAGTGTTAAATTCGACATCTGCCAGGTTATCACAGAGTGTCTGATGTAATGACTAAATGTAATGAGTAAGGATGCGAGTAAGGATTTCCCGGCTGTCTTATCTGTGAACCGTAATCTGATTTGACCGTTTAGAATCAATGATGTGCTGATATCGAATGCCAAGTTGAAGAGAAGTTTAGTTTTATACTGTGAGGCTATGTAAATGGAAATTGTGGTTATGTTGGAGTGTCAGAGCTCCATAAAAAGTCAGAATTTCACCCTCTTCCTTTTTTAAACTCCCTCTCTTTCATAAATTGGACTACATCGTTTTGGAAAAACAACTGAAGTCATTTGGACGTTTTAACAAGACTCAGAATCTGAAGTCAGAATTATGAATTTAAACAGAGAATGAAAGGGGAGATATAATGCGCATCGAGAAAGAGTGGCAGAGGCAGCAGTTAGTTGATATGATGTGGAAAGGTTAGCTTCTCTCCATTCAAATGGCAACTTGTCAAATATCCACTTATTCTGCCACCCACTCACCACCCACACAACACCTTCCTCAAACACGTCCACACGCTCCCATTCTTATTTTCACCTGCTGTATTCTGAACGTGTTTCAGAAATGTGCTGACTTTTGAGCTGAATGCTCGAAATCTATGCAGTAGATCAAATAGATATTTTACCTTTATGTTACGAAATTTAAAATAAAATATAGTTAACATAAAATGAAATAAAAATTCATCTTTTATTTTTGATCTTGTTCTGTTCTTTAAAAATGTCATACAGTAGAAGTGAATGGGGACTACAGCTGTCAACCATGATTTTCAGTGAATAATTTAAATGTCATTATATTTCTCACTGAAAGTTATTGTATGGTTTCAGAAGACTACAGAAAGATATATTGCACAAGTCATGTGGACTATAACAGAATGCCTATGATGAATTTGTATACAGTAAAAGTGAATGGGGACTATAGCTGTCAACCACGATTTTCAGTTAATAATGTAAACGTCATTATATTCCTCACGGAAAGCTATCTTATGGTTTCAGAAGACTACAGAAAGATATATTACTACACAAGTCATATGGAGTGCTTGATGATTTAATGGTGCTGCTTTGTGTTGTTTGAAGCTTAACAGCCTCTGGTCCCCATCCACTTTCATGTAATGAAAGATAACATCAAACATTCTGCTAAACATCTCCTTTGGTGAAAGGAAAGAAAGTCATTCAAGATTGAAATGACATAAAGATGAAACTTTTCACCATTTTTGAGTGAACTTTCCCTTTAAATCACCCAGAATTCATTTTTTTACAGAATCAGTTGTGTTAGTGTTCTGTTTTGCTCCCATGGATGTGTTTTAATACTTGTCTGGAGATTGTCTATTTGCTCTTCTACTGACAGCTTTAAAGTATATCATTTTCTGGGAGTGGAAGAGAGGAGACAAACATTGGTGAAAAGGGAAAGAACATTTTATCCATGTCATTTTTCATAGCCGCGTCTGCAGGGCTTACTTTAAGTGAGTTACCAGGGACCCACAATTCATCACAGTTACTCTGAGCACTCAGCCACACTCCCTGGTGGATCTTCCCCCAGACTTGTGTCTTCCCATAATGCACCAGTACACACTGCCCACCTCGTCTGCTTCATTGTTTTCTTTTTCATTCAGTGCTTGAAAGTCTCCTGGAAATTATGTAAAATGATTTTTGAAACCTCTGTTGATAGTTGAGTAGAACTTGAGTCTTTAGGACCTCATCTTCCTCTCAAAACTGCATTGCTAGTGTTACTATGGTTTCAGAAAACCCCTTCGCAGAGATTGCTTAATTCATATTTGCTATACAAACTTTCCCACGAGGTGTAGTATGTGAGTGGTTCTGAGAAGAGAATCCATCTTGACAAACACATCTGGTGTAAAATTGGAGAAAATAACTGTTATCGTTTCAAAATGGTTCATTTATGAGGATTTCATAGTAATCCAAACAACTCCTGTTCTGGATACCAACGTTACTAGTACGCACACACTGCTCTTGTCTTGATGAAATGTTTATATTGTGTGTAAAATATTATGTTTAGGCTCTGGGTGATTAGAAAGATTTCATATTTAAAGGGCTAGAATTGAAAGAAACAACTGGGAGTACAGGAAAGATCTGTGTGACCAAGAAACAAAGACAAAAGCAAGGTTTAAAAAAGTCCTGTATTATTCATATGTGGATGCTGGTGGATTATAGATTGGATTAATAGATTCAAAAACATTATTTAGAGCGTCCTAAGAAGATTTGAAATACAGACCATTCTTGTTTGCATTTCAACAGGCTATGCTTTTAATTATACTATAAACAGTAAGTAAACTATACAATATATTAAATAAATTATATTATATAAAATGTATTAAATATATTTTCACCTTAAATATAGTTTCTTATAGTGTTACAGTTATGTTACGTTTAAGACTGAATTGGGACTTTCTCATAGACACGCAGTTCCACATTATCCTCTTAATCCAGTTATATAGCATTTTATATGATGCGATTTGTAAATTGTTTGCATTATTTAATGCGTTATTCAAAGCTGTGGCACCACAGAGAACCACACATGTGATATATTACTCACAATTGTCTTATTAAATATTGTCGCTGTCCTTCTGAAACCTTGTATGTACACATTTTCAGGAAATGGAAAAAACAGTGTACTTTTTTAATGATTACATACTGTGTTATCAATGTTGACAAGCACTTTTTAATCATTTAAAGAATAATAATAATGATTTATGGCAAAAAATAAAAATCACGGAATATGGAGAAACAAGGTTTCAGAAGGACAGCAGCGATATGCTTCATTGGAGTATTTTACAGTACATTCACAAGACAGCAGTTATACATCAGAATTTTTATAGTGTTTCTATAGCATCTGCCAGCAGCTGTGAAAGTACAACATATCACTGTTTTCATGGCCAGTATTTGGGGATCTTCACCAAAAGTTGGCACATTGGAGAACGTTGCCCTTATTTGTACCTGACAATCTTACTGCAGACTTCTATGTCCGGCTTAAACATGATATTCCCAATAATATCTGAAGATTGGCAAAGTATGACTGAATCTCCTGTATGGACTGGAGTTAAAAACAGCACAACAGTGACTTTTGGCCATATAGAGTCACTTTCCACACTTTTTCCACACCACACTTTCTACTCCTGTCTCATTCATCTTGTTTTGCTGTTCTCTGTAGACATCTGTCTTTCCACTCCATTTCCCCACCAATCCTTCTGTGATCACCCTGATGGCTGTATGCCATTTGCCTGCAGATGTTGTCTGAGGAAGTTTCCAGGAAACTACTGAACTGAGGCACAGTTTGGTGTCAGTTGTTAGTAGGTTGATAGAACAGCTTTAATGAAACCTGATGTAGGATCTCCTTAGTATTTATGCCCTGCACAACTTTTTGACAGTATTAGTCTCAAAAATGAAATGTGGGACACACAAGTAGGAATGGAGATTGATGCTGCTATGCTCAGCTGTCCATACATGTAAACTCACGTATATGTGAAACTTTACCGCCCAGTGTATTATTTATAGTTAGAAATGTTAAATGAGACGGTTTTAATTTGTCATCTAATTAAACGGTTGTAGTCAGACACATTATGCATTACTGTTGGCATTTGGTTATACTTTTAGTAAATGTCATTTTTTGTGCAATTAAATTAGCCCTGAACAGAATGAATTGTGTCACCATGTTCTTGTTCATGACATTAGTGGCATGCTTTCTGTTTAGAGGTTGGATATACTGTAATCAGTCATGCATGCAGCGAGTTTGCTTGCTCTCATTCATTAGCTTGATTGCTGAACTGTGTTTTAGGTTTATGGATTTGTTTTCCCACTACAGTTCCTGAGGAGCAGCACTAGATGGATCTCTCCAGATCCGATGATGAGCATTCAAACAGTGTTTGATTTGATATGTGATGGGTTTCTGCCTTAGTTACAGTACTTGGTCCACCTTGGATGCTGTTGCCTTGACAATTTTAAAAGCTGCTGTAATAGTGCCTATGGGTACGTTCATTGAAGAATCAGAATTGTACTATGTGCATGCATACTTCCTGGTTTTTGATAAACCAGCTCAGGGATTTTTGCTGAACATTTTGGTCAACGTGGATTTTTTAGAAAAATGTTCAAATGTGGTAGTCAGCGGTGTCCCAGAAATCTCAGTTGCTAACTTTCTTCCAAATATCTGTCTTTGTGTTCAACCAAACAAAGAAATGAATACAGGTCTTAAAAAAACTCGAGGATGAGTAATTCATGACAGAATTTTCATTTTTGGGTGAACTATCCCTTTAACTGGCACCCATTTACTTTGGTTTTGTGTCCAATACAATAGAAGTAAATGGGTGCCGGCACTGTCCGGTTACCAACTTTATACAAAATATCTTATTTTGTGTTCTGCAGAAGAAAGTCATAGAGGTTTGAAATGACAAGAGGGTGTTTAAATGATGACAGAATTTTCATTTTTGGGTGAACTATCCCTTTAAGGGTAGCAATTTTTCTTCTCTTTTTTATGCATTTCTGTTAGCATTTTGTAATTTAAGACGATCATTTTTGCTTCTTCACTGGGATTTGCTGTATTTGTTGTTAGTTATGTTTGGAGAAATTTACAAGAACATAAAAGAAAGAACAAGACCAGATATGGCCTAATGGTTAGAAAGTCGGACTCGTGACCAGAAGGTTGCCGGTGCGATTCCCAGAGCCGGCGGGTAACGACTGAGGTGCCCTTGAGCAAGGCACCTTACCCCTACTTGCTCCCCGGGCGCTGCAGTGATAGCTGCCCACTGCTCCGGGGGTACGTGTGTTCACCACTTGCTGTGCGTGTGTTCACTACTCTCTGGATGGGTTAAATGCAGAGGTCACATTTCGGGTATGGGTCACCATATCTGACTAATAGGTCACTTTCACTTCACTTTCACTTCAAAGTAAAAAAATAAATCAAGGCTATATAGATATTGTTGTAGTAAAAGACTATTGTGACCCTTGTGATGGCGAAGTTGCTGCTCTTTCATTCTGAACCTCGCAGAACAAGGGCAAAATAATAAAGAGGCTTGTTATAAATGTTTTTTTGCATGAATGGAGAAATCAGTGGAAAGGAATGGAAAACGCTCGCTAAACACCCATCATGCAGTGCTGCGGGAGAGTTTGAGCTTGAGTGATGAAGTCTTCACCTCTCTCATTAGAGTGAGACACAATAACACGACCCTGCTCACCGCCTTGGGTTCTCCTCATGCCATTGACTGCAATTCTAGCTGTCCTTCATGTTAATGGAACTGCACAGACAATCCATGAAAAATGAATCCTACATGTTTACGTACTACATCAAATCTCACATTGTTAGATCATCCTATGCAGAAGAGAAGCTGAAAGCCGATTTTAATCAAATGTATCCTCCATAAACCAAACAGGAGTAATTAGACAAGCGCAGCTCATTCGTCTGCTTTCGTTTGAAATGGAGCCTTGTTAACAAGGGAAGTAGACAAAAAGAGCCAAGAAAAATTCTGTAGCGTTTGCAGGGCTGATTTTTCCCACCCGTAACCCACCATTCCATAGTCATACTGGAACAGCAGGCGAACTGTCAAATAGAGACATTATAGATTCAGTTTGGGTTGTTTTTAATGTGTGTGTGAAGGGGAGAGAGTCTGTCTTTGAGTGATCTACTGTATATGAAAGGGATGACTGACTCTTTAGATCTTTCATTTGAAGAATGCCGCAGTCAGCTCTGTGTAACTGTAATGAGATATAGAAGTTATTCAGAGGGTTTCCTGTTGAAGCCAACCTTCTTTCCTCTCCACCTACCTCAACATGCTTTTTTTGTTTACAGCAAGATCGCTGAAGAACGCATATTGAGAAACAGCTAAAGATGTTTAAAGACCTTGTGAACCGTAAGTTGAGATAATCTTTATATTAGTATTCTGTCTGAAACGGAATATCGAATAGAAGGTGTGGCTTGCGTTTTCCACTGCGAATGATTGGATCTAGAAAAGCATGTGTTTCAAATTGAAACGGAGCTTGGAGATGACTGACAGTTGGAGGGGAGGAGTTAACAGATGTTCTACCAAAGCTGTCAAACTGACGTCATCATAATTTGTAACCGTTTGCCAGGTTATTGTGCTTTTATTTGGTGTGTGGTTTCCCTTATTTGTATCCTGTGCGCTAGTCATCCGCTGTATACCCATGTGGCTTGCTCGGAGAGGTCAGAGGAAATGGGAGCTATGGGAGAAAGCCTCTTCTGTTATTTTGATTGTCTCTTAAATGTGCTTGACTCAGTTGACAGTTTTCTCTCTGTGCAATAAGCTTTGCCATTTGGATTCAGCAGTTTGTTCTTATTGGTTGCTTTTATGTCACCCATTAGAACAGCCCATAGGGATTTTTTTTGAGGATCTGCTGACAGAAATGCAATATAATATACATAACTATGTCTTCAGAGGTGTATAAAGACCTTACATTATGAAACGTTATGTTTGTATTACCTTAGAATGAGCTTTTCTACCTACATACACCGCGGGTCCCCTTGTCTAAACAGACAACAGAGCGCTTTTCATAAATATGTTATCTCCTTTGACAAAGAAGAAAAAACATGATGACATATTTGTCCTGTGTCAGCCACCGTAGTGCTTCGAAAAGGAAGGGGTGGAGTGAGCAGTTTGTTGCAATTCGCTAGATGCCACTAAATTTCATACACTGGACCTTTAAACTGTGTCAGATTAGCCGCATTTCTTTTATACTGTAGCTCTGTACTTTTACATTGTCTCACATGTGTCTATTGTAATTGCTCTTAAAGAAATGTACAAACAATTATTCCATAAGGATTTATACCAAAATATTGAATAGATAGTTAAAAAACGATTGGTCTCATTCTGAGCGGATGGGGGTGGGGTGTGTTTGAGATTGCTGAGGTTGTTTTTAGCCTTCATTCATCTCCTGCTGAAATTAAACCCACCAGTTCCTCCATTGTGCCGTGGCCTTCTCTAACCCTTGCCATCATCTCTAAGGAGCATTTAATGCATTGTGGGTAATTCTGGTTCTCCAGTGTAATTTGGTACCAACCTAGAAATAGCCAAACAAACCGTATTGTGGTTGGATCTTTCGACTGGTTATGTGTGCTGGGATGCATCCGGATATTTTTGAGTGATTATGAAGATTGTTTTCTGCCACATGTGGAAGAGAAAATACAGGCCCATCGTCACATTTGTGTTTGGTTTTTAACTGTAGAAATAGAAATCCCATATTGCTGAACAAAAATGTTTGGTGAGCTCCGTTTGTGTGTCTACTTAACATATGTGTTCTGAGGAACCACACAAGTTCCCAGCAGCAATAAAAAATACATTACCAGAATTTAATTATCACCCAGTTTGCACCTTCTGACCATATGCACACAACTTACTAAGACTGCGAAACCTCAAAGGGATTCAACAAGGAGCCCTTCTCTCTCTCTCTCTCTCTCTCTCTCTCTCTCTCTCGGAATGCTGTACGGTTGAGCACATCTCAGTAAGTCTTTTACTATAAATTGCATCTTATCACAGCGGCTCTGGCTTCACTTCACATGATAGCACAGCTCCTCTCCATTTCACCAACTGTAGCTGAAACGTAATGCAGTATCCATCATAACCGAAATATCCTCTAGCAAAATTCCTACGATTCAATGTGAACGGCTAAAGTGAAAAAATAATGTGCATTTTAATTACATATTTCAGTCCGTCCTCAAGCTAATTAAGTACTGCCATGTAATTGCACCCGCTTTGGTTAAATAAATAGAACTGGGAATAGAGAGAAGCAGTGAATGAGCGGGAAACAAAAACAAGGTGATTATGAGACACTCATATGCATTTTGAGAACACTTAACTGTTATAAGTGCTGATAAATGCTGGAGGACCCGACACAGTGTGTAGTAGTACAAGTTTTTTTATTTGTTGTAGAGAGATGGTTCACCAGAGATGGTTTCCATTAATACTGAAACGTGATATTGACTATTCATTGTGATGTTCTTTATGTCGAAGTGGCCCTGTCTGCCACTTCCATTAAGATCAGTGAACTGTTGTAACTTGAGGACACGGAAGCTATTTCCTTCATCGGGACATGAAATGACACACCAGCATTAAATATTAACATTGGTTATGTTCCGACTGCAGCGGCCCCTTTAAGACCAATTTGTCAGAGCGGTTTGTCACCGAATCACAATAATGCCAGAAATTCTCGGCATAAAAGTGTCGGAAATTGCTATCTTCCAATAACGGAGGTAACGGTTGCCACATCATGTGTTGCGAGCAGCGATAACGTAGCAGTCGACCCGATGTGTCTGCCAATCTTTGTTATTGCTATTCAAACAGAATAGTCTCCAGATTTCTTGGCAGCTGTTTGTAATGCAAATGATCCCCATCTTGCGTTTTTATTGATTGTTGTCAATTTAAACGTATTGCACTCATTGAGCGATGCCACCAAGCACTTCTCGTGATCGTTTATCGTTTATCTCTTATTTATTTTATATTTACAACTGCGAAACAGTTTTAGACACTTCAGCCGCCTACGCGTCCTTCAAAGAAGTTGATGTTTTAATATCACATTGTTTAGAAAGAATTCTGGTAGGTTTTACACTGAATCATTCATGTGTAGCTAATGATGAGATTGCTCAGTCTGGTGATATTGCATGCATGTGATTATTTGATTATTTGAATACTGATTAGTTCTCTGTTCATCGTCTAGACATGATTTAACCCAATACTTTTTTTCACAGGTTGTTTAATGATATGCATCATTAAAATAAACAAATCAAGACATGTACTTTTTAGCCCTTTGGCAAATACCTAATAAACACAGTTACTAGTAAGGCAGGGAAAAGTAGGTCAACAGTGGAGGGAGAAAAAGAAATGAAGCTGCAGGCGGCACCATTTCTATAATCCAATCTATTGCTGACTTCTGCCTTCACTAAAACATATTAAAGCTCTCGTGAAGTGCTTATGGATTATAGCATCGCTGCTAAGCAGGAAACTAATGATCACGCTGTGCTCTGAGATGTACGATGTACAGACTTAATAAGGTTCGTGGAACATTAGCGAATGTGTCTCTGACTATCGTGTGAAGTCACGCATGGCGATTTAGATGATTTTATTTTGTTATTTAGTCAACTAATCGTATTGTGCAAACGGTCATTAGCGTGTAAGACGTGCTGATAGTCAATAATATGTTTTATAAAACCATGTGAAATCTTTTCATATAGAGGTTTGCCGTTTTCTTTCTCTTTCTTCCTTTTGCACCCGTCATTCACAGTCACACTGTTTTTACCCGGTCCCTTAGATCCGCCTTCTCTGTGTGAGACCCGCAACCTGCTAATTCAGACACATCATTAAACCCGGCACAACTGCGTTCATGCATATTTCAATAAAGGCTCTCGTTAATTCTTTGTTTTAATATTCAGGAGACAGCGGCACGCTGCATTTGAACGTTTTTATATGCACACATGAGTGGTAATAAACATGGCAAGAAATGGGGAAAAAAATAGAAGTCAGTCTAGGGAATAATTTGGAGACGTCCCCTAATGAATGAGGGTGTTGTCTGGAAGCTGATGGGATGTACTTGCACACCAGAATAGACACAACACAGTCAATTACACATCCTTATAGCATTATCCAAGAACCAGGTAATGTACTTATAAGTCTGACAATGTACTGTATGTCTAGACAAAACTAAAGCAAAACTAAAGTGACAGCTGGATGATACTAATGTGAATTTGGTGCCAGTGGCTGTGTTGATTTAATATCTGCATCACATCTGTCCTGCACAATGTTGTCTTCTCAGTATTCATAAACACGTAGGCATGGTTGAGAATCTCCAAACAGATTTTATCACAGATAAAAGGTGAGAAAACAAAGCTAGCACAGTTTGCCTCCAGGCAATCAACACACAACCAGCTGCACACACTTCCATTGCAGTATTACACCTGCTTTAACATGAATACGCACACATGTTTATTTGGTGAGTGCTGTCTATTGACATTGGGACATTTACTTGCTATTAAAAAACACCTTGAAGCATCCTAGTATGGTTTGCTGGTTTTAGCTGGGCTCCTAGCCTGGTCTGGATTCTTTGGTTTACTTGATTGTAGGTTTCCAGTTTAAGACTGGGACACCACCAGAATTAGTTTAAAACAGCTAAGCAGCTCGGTTGATCCTAAATAAATTTGATTTGGATAACAATGCAGGCCAAACCTGAAGAATGAAGAATGCTTGTAACCAAACAGTTCTTGGCCACCATTGACTAGTATGAAAAATTGCTTTATAAATGTTTTGTTCTGTTGAACACAAAATAAGATATTTTGAAGAATGTAGGAAAGCAAACAGTTCTGGGGCACTTTGATAGTCAATGGTGGCCAAGAACTGTTTGGTTACAAGCGTTTTTCCAAATATTTTTCTCTGTGTTCATCAGAACAAAGAAATTTATACAGATTTGGAACAATTCTCCTATCTGCTGTGTTTAGCCCTATTCACTTGAATTTGGGAAAAACATGTGCAGGCATCAAAGAGTCCCTAGTGACAATGGCTTTGCTTTCAGCTTTAGCAGCTGCACTGACTAAATACAAGTCCAAAATATGCAAAGCAACAACTCATTATACACAAACTTCTATGAAAAAAACAGAGCCGATGCAACTGTTTTTCTATATGTACACCACGTCCATAAAACACAGATCTACATCTAGCTTTTATTTTGGAGTGTTAGGCGCTCATTAGCGTTGGTTGTTTACAGAGGAGCTGATGACTGTGACACTTGCAAGGAACTTGTTTAATTGTGATTGTCTTGCTTTGTGTGTGTCTCTCTGAGAATGACATACCCCCACCCTTCACACACTCGGCGGTGTAAATGATGCCCTGTGGGTTTGCCAGGAGATGTGGCTGCATCGCCCCATCTGAGGCGTGAAAATATGGCACCATCTCACAGTGGTGTTAGACCATACGGCCATCACATCAGACGCTGTCCCCGGCCATATGCCATGGAATGGACTTCACTATTTTTACTTGTGTTGTTTACACAATTTAATACGGACTGTATATACATTTAATACATATACATTTGTTTTCTAATTTCTAAAATGTGTGGTGAAAAAAAATCACTTTCTGTGGTTCAGGGACAGTTGCAAAAATGCAAAAAGTTAATGACAACTTGTTTTTAAATGTTGATTTTTGTCTGTTTTGGAATTTGACCGAGGCGCCATTCACATTCTGTTGTGTTTTGAGTGAACTCTCTCTTTAAAGACATGCATACACACAATACAGACATGCAATATTCTCACTTAACAACATAACATAGTAATCAATATGCACAGACTACCACTAAATGATTAAAAATAAGCAAACATGTGCGCATGCCCACAAGTAGATTTCAGTTCAAATGAATTGCACTTAGTGCTTGACCCCTAAATTGAATGTTCTCTATTATAGCAGCACTGAATTTATATAATTTCATGACTTCTTCGCCTTTGTTTGAGAGCAAGCGTGGCTTGTGATGAATTATTCAGCAGGTGGACGCCCAGCGATTGATTGGAACATGAGCTGATTACTGTGGGAGCGCGGCTCTCTTCCCATCCTTCGAAAATTGATGCCATGTCGTTTTATGACTGCAGAGTTCAAGGTGCCCTCCATGTGTACAAATCTGCCAGCGAGAATGTCATTATTGATGCGTAATATCACCATCATGCTCACAAATCGTTACCATATCCGTTCTTCTGCTGTCACTATACTGACTGTAAATACTGAGCTAAGCTAATGATACATGATTTAAGAATAAACAATTGCATTACTGCCTCATTGGAATGATTTTTCCATGTTATAAGCTAAGTAGACTAGCATGCCGTAAACTTTTATGCAGCTGGTAGATAGTTTGACTATAGAATATTGAATAAAAAATATTTACATATAGTCTGTGTATAGACCACTTTGGAAGACGTCAACAACGTTTGTCCAGAAGAACTTCTGGCTTCAGATTTTTAACATTACACAAACATTTAAACAAAATAAACAAATTAGAAATGCACCAATACTAAATTTCTTCAGAAATACTGATTATTTAGAGTGAAATCTTCCGATACCGATACAGATTTTGAAAATTAAAATGAATATTTCTTAACTTTCTGAATGTAATTTATTCATATAATTAATATTAAAAGTTAACATCAAATTGGTGATGTTTCTTAATATTTTCTTTATACAGAGTGCCAATTCATTGCATTTTCCTGTCCACTTTTGATTGACAGGCTATATCTGCTCTGATCAACAACTGTTTTTAAACTATTGGCCGATATATCGGTGTATCTCTAAACCAGATTTCTTTACGTTTTTATTTTATGTATATAAGATTTAAAAATAATATTAAATAAATAAAATCTGACACCCGAAGTGCTTCTGTACCAATGTTTACATCTTGCGAATTAGTCTATATATGTACAGTACAGTATATGTTCAATACAGTATGTATATATAATTTGTATGTACTTAGTGTATTTGTTTATTTTTGTTTGTTTGTTTTTTAAATTTGTTTAATTGTTCAAATATAAATTTTGTCCTCCAGGGTCATTCGGGATGATCAACACTTAAACCAGTTGTTCTCCTTTTGTTGAAGGTTAAGCATCCACTTTCACCAACCATTTGTGGACAAAATAAAACTGTATCATATTTAAGAGTCTTTTTAGTACCCTATTCACTAAAGGTTCTTGGAAATGGCTGGAAACAATATGCCCTTATAATCCTCTTCATCGTTTGTTGAAAAAGACATAGCAGAATGGTGTTTGCCCTTTAGAAAAACAGACCTGCAGGCTGCTAAACAGGTAAAGTGTTAACGCTTTTAGCACACGACCGGCGTGATTGATTTCTGTAATGTTGTGTGTGTGCTTTTCCAGCCCTATGCCTTGCTGACACACTGGCCCTGATATTGAGCACCGCACCAGCATCGCTGCAGGGCATTTGAGCGCGCGTACGTATACCGTCGCAGAAAAGCCACTGTAGGTTGGAACGCATTTGCATAAAGGAGAGCTGTTATTGAGCGTGTCCCGGTACTCCACTAGAATGTTATAATGCCTTTGGGGTATGAGTACAAGGGTAGGAAAGAGAGTTAGGAATCTTGATTAGCTTCACAGTCGTTAGTACATGATTGAAAGCTAACTATAAAGTGAGGCTATTTAGGGATGCTGCTTCCAAGCTTGTTAAACTGATTTGGTCTTAGTTGAAGGTTCAAATGCTCTCTTAGAGTTCTCTAAAGTGCATTTTCAGTTATTTCAACACCTCTTTGAAACCAAATTTAGAAACTCCTATGGATCCAGAGGAATTATCCCTATAGATTTCTTTCACATTATTAAAGGGCTGGTGCAAAGGAGACCTCTGAGCAACCTTGTGTGGGCATTCCTTCAAAATAGCTGCAGAGAGAGTTTATTTTTCTGTGCATGAAGTACTGCTGGCTTGCTTAAAATAGATGGTGAAATACACTCTTTAAAAGGGTTCTTGGCAGCCTACCCATAAAAACATTTTTGGTTCTTCAAATACTTTTTAGTCAAAAGTTCCTTAAAAGCTATTTCTTAGTTCGCTTTCTGTCGGTCTCTCGACGTTGTGTCGAACCGACATATGGGGTGCGCTCTTGAGAACCTATCAACTTCTGACTAGTTTAGAAAAGGCCAATGAAATTGGCGAATGAAATTTGCATGTCGGACTCTTCCCCCGGATATCCGGGTATAAAAGGGAGACGGCGTGCTGCATTCATTCACCTTTTGTTCTTCGGAGCCTTCACACATGATCGACTTCGAGACTTCAAACTCTACGCTGAATTACTGCTGGAATCTTACGACGTGGTGCAGCGGACTGTCCCTTCCTGCAGCGACTTCCCCTGGGCATCTCGGCAGTTCCAGAAGTGTTTGAGTTTTTTTCTCTAAAAGAGCTAATTTCTCCAGCGTGGCATGTCCCGCTGTTCTCGTGGGTGCGGCTGGATTCATGGTACCTCAGGTTTGAGCGCGGCTCCCCCAGTGCCGTGTTTTCCCGGAAGTGCATGAGGAACTTAGTAAGACCGGGAATGCCCCCTTTCGGCGCGTCCACGTCAAACTAGTTCCATCGCCCTTTCTTCCCGCGATGGTGGGGCAGCTAGAGGATACGTCGATGTCCCCCAGGTGGAGTGTGCCGTCGCGGTGCTCTTGTGCCCGCAGACGGCGGCCACCTGGGGGGCTCGACCTAGACTCCCGTCCAAAGCATGCAGGTTTTCGGCATCTTTGGTGTCGAGAACTTACACCTCTGCGGGCCAAGCTGCCTCCTCTCTCCACGCTATGGCCATCCTGCAGGTCCATCAGGCCAAGGCGTTGAGAGAGCTCCACGAGGGTAAGACCGACCCAGCGCTTATGCAGGAACTCCGCGCCGCCACCGACCTCGCTCTACGGGCGACCAAGGTGACCGCGCGGGCCCTGGGTCGGGCGATGTCCACACTTGTGGTCCAAGAGAGACACCTCTGGCTGAACCTTGCACAGATGAGTAATCCTGAGAAAGTCCGCTTTCTCGATGCACCCATCTCACAAGGGGGGAGCTGTTTGGTGATACTGTCGAGCCGCAGTTCTCGACAGTAATGAAGCAGACAGAGGATATCAAGCATATCCTCCCTTGCCGCGATTCGGCAGCCCTCTGGCCGCCGAGATCCCCTGCACCGTCTGCTTCCCAGCAGCCCTGGTCCTCTTCGACGCCCTCCAGCTCCGGCGCCCCCCACTCAGGCGGCCCCCCGGAAGAAGACATTGAAGAGGAGACCCCCATCCTGTCAGCAGCCACGGCGGAAGCCGAAGCGGCCCTCATGGGAAGACCCCAGGGAGATCGAGAATACCTTCGGGCCCAACCCCAGCCATTCCATCGCTGGTTGGTCGATCCGGGACGGTTCCTGCCCCGTCCCAACAGCCCACTTCTAAGAGTTTTCTCTCTCTCTGGGTGTTTATCACAGCTGCTCTCACCCTCTACACGACGGTGTTCGGCAACTAGACGTTGCATCACGGCGAGACCCAATGTCGAGGATAATCAGCAGCCTAAGCACTCTCAATCGACGGTGCGTTGTGCTACATCATTGTCTGGGTATTTATCACAGCCGCTCTCACCCTCTACACGACGGTGTTCGGCAACTCAATGTTGCGGCGAGACCCAATGTTGAGGATAATCAGCAGCCTAAGCACTCTCAATCGACGGTGCGTTGTGCTACATCATCGCCAGGCAGGTAAAACAGCAGATCTCCTCTCCGGGGGCCCCCCCACGGCAAGGGATCCGCACTGCCAGCTATCGAACCACCCCCCGGGAGGTCGATGAAGCAGAACGTACCCCTAGCCTCCCTGTCTCGGTCCCTGGGAGCCTGACAAGAGCTTCCCAAACCGTCACGGTGACTACGGGATACGATCCGTCTCGGCTACGCAATCCAACTCCCCAGACCCCGCCCAAGTTTCGGGGCATCCTCTCAAACCTCAGTCAGTGGCAAGGATGCTCCCGTGCTTCGGGCCGAGGTCGCCACCCCTCTGGAGAGGAAGCGATCGTGCTCGTCCCTCTAGCCGAGATGTTCAACGGGTTTTACAACCTGTACTTCATCGTCCCCCAAAAAAGTGGGAGTTGCTAGATCTGCGTACACTGAACAGGCACCTACACAAGCTGCCGTTCAGGATGCTCACGCAGAAGCGCATCCTGATGTCTATCAGATGTCAAGATTGGTTCATGGCAATCGACCTGAAGGACGCTTACTTTCATGTCTCGATTCTCCCTCGTCATTGCCCGTTCCTACGGTTCGCTTTCGAGGGTCGGGCATATCAGTACAGAGTTCTCCCTTTCGGTCTGTCCCTGTCCCCATGAGTCTTCACAAAGATAGTGGAAGCCGCCCTCACTCCCCTCAGGGAGAGAGGTTTGCAGGTACTAAAACTATCTTGACGACTGGCTCATTTGACACACTCGCAAGATCTGTTATGTACACACAGGGACCTAGTGCTTCGGCACCTAGATCGATTGGGACTACAGGTCAACCGAGAAAAGGGCAAGCTCCCCCCTGTGCAGAGCATCCTCTTTCTTGGTATGGAACTCAGTGTCTCCATTAGAGCGCGACTGACTACAGAGCGCGCTCAGTCAGTGTTGAACTGCTTGGAACATTTCAAGCAGTCAGCGGTCCCCCTG
Source organism: Triplophysa rosa (assembly GCF_024868665.1). Classification (NCBI taxonomy): domain Eukaryota; kingdom Metazoa; phylum Chordata; class Actinopteri; order Cypriniformes; family Nemacheilidae; genus Triplophysa; species Triplophysa rosa. The sequence continues at coordinate 11,614,647 of NC_079905.1, read as the reverse complement.
AAACAATTTCAGAGGCTCCTGGGCACATGACATCCTTGGTGGGGGTGATACCCCTCGGGTTGATGCACATGAGACCGCTCCAACACTGGCTACAGAGTGGAGTTCCCTGGAGAGTGTGTCACACTGGCAGTAGGCGGATGGTGATTACGCCTCTCTGCCGACGCACCCTAACCCCTTGGTCTTCAATGACCTTTCTACGGACAGGGTCCCTCTCGGGCAGGTCACGAGGCATGTCGTGGTGACGACAGACGCCTCCCTGCAGGGTTGGGGTGCCGTGTGCAACGGGCACGCAGTGTCGGGGCAATGGACGGGCCCCCGCCTGCGCGGGCATATTAACTGCCTAGAGTTGTTAGATGTGCTACTTGCACTGAAGGGGCTACAACCTCTCGTGCAGGACAAGCACGTGCTGGTCCGGTTGGATAGCACAACTGCCGTAGCGTATATCAACCGCCAGGGTGGCGTTCGCTCACAGCAGCTAACACGACTCGCCCGACGCCTCCTCCTGTGGAGTCCGCAGGTGATCAGCTCCATGCGAGTCACACATATCCCAGGCGACCTGAATCAGACAGCCGATGCGCTCTCTCGTCAGTTGAGTGGCGACTCCACCCTCGCGCAGTCCAGCTCAATTGGGTACAGTTTGGGCAGGCTCCGGTAGACCTGTTTGCCTCCCTGGACACCACCCATTGCCCGCTAGGGTACTCCCCATCCGAGGCCCCCCTCGGCACGGATGCTCTAGCTCACAGCTGGCCGTGGGACAAGCGGAAGTACGCCTTCCCCCCAGTGAGCCTCATTGCACAGATCCGGTGCAAGGTTAAGGGAAGAGTAGCATCAAGTGCTACTAGTGCGCCGTACTGGCCCAACCGGACTTGGTTCTCGGAGCTAATGCTCTTGACGACAGCTCCCCCCTGGCCGATTCCCCTGACGAAGGCCCTGCTTTCCCAGGGGAAGGGCACGTTATGGCATCCCAGGCCAGACCTCTGGAACTTCCATGTCTGGCCTCTGGATGGGACGAGGAGATCCTGAGTTGCCTACCCCCTGCAGTTAAGACCATCACTCAGGCTAGGGCCCTGGCCACTAGGCGGCTATACGCCTATAAGTGGCGCCTCTTCTCATCCTGGTGCTCTTCTCGAAGAGAAGACCCGCGGAGTTGCTCGATCGGGAACGTGCTGTCCTTCCAGAGACTCGAGAGTAATCTCTCCCCTTCCACACTGAACGTGAATGTAGCCGCCATTGCCGCTTATAACGACCCAGTTGCTGGTAAGTCTCGAGGACAGCACAACCTGATCATTAGGTTCCTAAGGGGCGCGAGAAGGCTACCACCTCGTCCACGCTCCGTCCCCCATTTGAGGAAGTAGCGCTTACCCAGTGGCCTTACGGTACCGGGCGGCTTCTCGCTGTTAGAGAAACAAGGCCCGTCGCCAGTGAGGGCCGAAGGCAGGGGCCTTCCCACCTTCAAAAGAAGCTCTGGGACCCCCTACCTATCCACTAGGTTACAATTTCGCGTTAGCACTCACGGCTGACACGCCCAGGCCAGTCACCGTCGCTTCGCTAAAGATTGTGACAGGGCACAGCGTCGTGGCGTTTTCCATGGGAACCCCATCTGTCGATTCGACACAACGTCGAGAGACCGACAGAAAGGGAACGTCTTGGTTACGGATGTAACCTCAGTTCCCTGATGGAGGGAACGAGACATTGTGTCCCTTATGCCATAACGCGTGCTGCCCGCTGCAGCAGTCGTGAGAGGTCTCAGGCTCCTCAGAACAAAGGTGAATGAATGCAGCACGCCTTCTCCCTTTTATACCCGGATATCCGGGGGCGGAGTCCAGCATGCAAATTTCAAATTTGCAAATTTTTATGTTATTTTAACTCAGAATTATGTTCCTGTTTTTAACAAACAATCTATTAAGTATATTTATGAAAATAATTTATTTTCATAAAATCTACTAAGGCACATAATCATTTTTTTCAGTACTAACTATTAATAAGCACCAAATTAGGAATTTATTGAGGCAAAAGTCATAGTTAATGGTTTGTTAATAGCAAGAATTTGACCTTAAAATAAAGTGTGACCAACATCAATCATTGACTTGTAATTTAATCTTTGCTGGGTTTTTTCAACCCAAAATGCTGGGTTGTTTCACCCATTGTTGGGTAAAATATAAACATTTTCTGGGTTAATTTAACCCAACCCAACGGTTGGGTCCGTCCCTTTCTGACCGAACACTGGGTTGAAAATAACCCAGCATTTTTTGTTGTTTATGTTGTTGTAAAATATCTTATATGCACATAATATCTTTGCATTCTGACTTTTTACGTGAACATTTATCCAGGCATTTGGCAGACATTTGAATCTAAACTGACTCATAGTGCATTCAAGGTACAGTATACTCTACATATTATCGGTATGTGTTTTCTGTGAATTGAACCCATGATTTTCTGCTGCTAATGCAATTCTCTACTAAATTGTACTATATAGGTTGAGATTGTTCTATATCTATATTCTGCTGTCTTTAAGTCTAATATCTATAATTAATACTATTAAGTTCCCCAAGTTGTTTATGTTGTTTGGCAACCATAGTTGGCTAATGAACATTCTTGATGTTTTGTTTTAGTATAGTAATTAAGTTTTCTAAATTGGTGCCTTATAATATTAAAAATCATCATGGCTTGAATTACAAGTGAGATTTCTGTATAAATTGCTTTTTGCATTGTGTTTAACTCAATCCCTAAAATGTAAGAATGGGTTTATGAAGAATTATAATTTACTCGTGTTTCATACGCTCATAGCTGATTGCTTTATTGTACCATTAAGAGCAAACCTCATTCTGTATTATGGGATCATGCACCATTTAGGTTGATGTAGTTAGTTCATCGACTGAATTTAGAAAGTGCTCAGAACGAGCGTAACAGTCAATTTCATGACTGCACCCCATGGCCCCATTTCCAATCAAATAAAATTACAACATGCTGTACATCAATTGTCAAGTGCTTCTTTCGCATATGGATGGCAAAAATGTGAGCTGGTTAGTGCAGTGGAGGCATTATCCTGTACAGTATGTGGCATCACTTTACAGAGGGGAAACGTGCATAAGCCAAGCCATGACTTACTGTACGGACCTACAGTAAATGATTTGAACCATGAAAGGTCATTTACTTTAAACCATGCGCACAGATGGAGCTCACCATCCCCCCCACTGGTCTTTTAGAGTTGGCCACATGTCCTGTTGCACTCTAGATTTATTTTCTCTAATCCAGATCTTGTTGGATAAAAAACTGACACATATCACTTCAATCAACCTGTTGTGTTAAAGTTTCAGTTAAATGCAGCTGTGGGCTGCTCTTGTCATGGTAAGCCTCTGAGAACAGAGCAATCCACTTCAGTCCTCTTGCATTTGATTCCTATCTACCGCCTAATCTTTAGGCTTTCATGACTCATGCAGTTTTAAATTCACGCAGAAACAAACATGCACACCCTCCATAACTGTACAAGTGCAAGTAATAGAGGGTAGGCGACTGCCTGTTATGCTGTAATAAATTAGGATGTAAGAATCAAACTACTGGGTTATGGTGGGCACCCATTCACTTCTATTGTATGGACACAAAACCAATGCAAGTGAATGGGTGCTGCCGTTATTTGGTTACCAACATTCTTCAAAATATCTTCTTTTGTGTTCTGCAGAAGAAAGTTATACAGGTTTAAATGGACAAGAATATGAGTAAATGATGACGAAACTTACATTTTTGGGTGAACTTTCACTTTAACTTTTGACTTTCTCTCTTGTATCAAGCAGTCTCACAACTCCACACAGCTGACTATAAATTGTTTAGTTTTGTGTGAAATAATGAAATATTGTTTACTGCTTGCTTTCTTCTGTCAACAATCGCACAAACTTAATTGTTGTATTTATGTTATTTTTATCCATTTATTGATTGCTAAAAATACCCAGCATGTTCATCTTGGCTCATTTTCTTTGCTTCTTTTAAATTCATTGAAAATATCTGTTCACAATAAAGTGACATTTTGTTGTTTTTAGAACCCTTGCCAGTTGTCAGTATTAACAGGTTGACATTCTTAATCTGGCACGCTGATGCTTCACAAAAAGTCTTCTTACCGTTTGCTATGCTAAGGGGTTGTGTTTAACACATGCTGTCGTTTAGCATGTTGTTTATCTAATCCGTCTTTATAATTTCACTTAATCCTCAACAGTTTGTTAAAGCAATAATCCACAATTCCCAGTTTTCCTAATTACTCCGGCTTGCTTGTAATCATTTTTCTTTGGATCATAGCTAACACTTCTGAAAGAACATTTATTTTGTCTATATATACATGCATACTGTATATAAAATATCTTATATTGTTCAAATTTAAAGGTGCTGTGTGTCATTTTTTTGGAGGATCTATTGACAGAAATGCAATATAATATACAGAACTATGTGTTGAGAAGTGTATAAAGACCTTACATAATGAAGTGTTATGTTTTTATTACCTTAGAATGAGCTATTTCTATCTACATACACCGCGGGTCCCCTTGCATTGAATTCACCATTTTGTTTCTACAGTAGCCCTAAACAGACAAACTGCTCAGAATGCGTTTTGTAAATACATTATCTCCTTCGGTAAAGAGCCAAAAACATGACGACATCTTAGTCTTGTGAGAGCCACCGTAGTGCTTCGAAAGGGAAGGTTGAGCGGTGGAGGCTGTGTTTAAGGCATCATAAATTGATTTGGATTGTCTTTACACAGTGTTTGTCAATAGATTTTTGTCCTTGGTTACAGAGTCTAGGTTAAAGGTCGGAAGGTGTAGTACATAACATGTGTAACATCTTTTAAGCCTCTGTGTTCCAAGTAAATCTTTATTTAGAGCAGGATTGGCACAGTTCATGTGACTGTTCAGCCAAGCATGCCTCAGCTATAGTCTGTACTATAAGCTAAATTTAGTAGGCAAGTGTGTGCTGTTCCTCCAGCTTTGTGATCAGACACCACATATAGCCTCTAAGGGCTTTTTGCAGAACTGTGTGTGAACCTACAATCTCTCCCACAAACCAGCTGTGCTTCTGTGTGGCCTCGGCATTCGAGTCTTCACACATGCACACACACACCGCCAAATTACTAGTGCAGTATTAGCATTTGTCTGGTCAAGCTATCAACGCCCGAATCCACACTACAAACAATCAAGAAAACGGTAATGAATTTGCCACAGCTTACTAGAACAAAGGCGCAAATTAAACATTTAATCGTTTAATTGTTTTGTTGTCTTAGGAGGAGAAGAAACAGATTTGTTTAATTACGCAATTACGTTGATTAAACTCAATTTTCTCCTTTTGATTTTCTAATTCGGCTGTGGCAGGGGGTGAAGATGAAAAGAAAGGTTAGTCTTGACTCGGGATTACAACATATGCTGACGTGATGTGTGCGGGATGTTAATCAAAGCAACATTGCGATGCCAACAAACCCGGAGTCTCCACAGGGCCACATGCTGACAAACGTGACCCCTGCGGTCACTGACTCACAATTTCCTCTCTCTCTACACATCTCTTTCCTTTATCGTAGCCAAATCCAATCATGTAGCCCGTCCGCCCCCTGCTCCGTGCTGATGTCATTAATCTGAAGGGCATATATCCTGAACGATTTCCTTCTCACTTCCTTCCCTTTAACTTTGGATCGCTGTGTGTCTTTGTTTATCTTCTCCCTCTATCTCTCCAGCTCTAGTTTTTGTGGTTCCCCGTCATCTTTGGTATTCAAGACTGCTGTGATAAAACTCGGTCCTTGGCCTGCTGGAGCTATGTGCACCTTTAATAATTTACACTATGTAGTGACATTTAAACATTTACTGTAAATAGTGGTAGTTACATTAGCAAGATCAAGTAAATAAAAGCAATGGGTGTTTATCTGGGGTGAATGCTCATTTTATTTTGCAGTTTAACTAACATACATTTAAAGATTTTCTAAACAGTACATTATGGGTATACAGTTTATCTGTTCCCAGAGAATCAAAAACATGATGATGACATCGTCATTTCAGCTACAGGAACCACTTGACCTGTTCTGTATGACACTTTCATCATTCATCTATTTTGGTGTCTGATGTCATGGACAGACATTTATAAGCAAGTCAATGGTCTACATGACCTATTGGGCTATTACAAACGAAATCCTTCAAGATAGCCGTCACGTTACCTTGTTTAGATGACATAAGGTTTATGATCACAGAACAGTTGAGTGCATGTGTACGTGTGTTGATGATGAAGGTGATCTTCTCTAAACATCCTGAAGGGCAACCTGACCTGAAATAAATCTTGCTTTGGCAGAGAAGCTCAAAACGCTGTCCTGTTTTGATTCTGCAAGCATTTATTTAACTACCCCTCCATGGTGTTAAGATTTGGTTATGAAATGTACAATGTGTATTTTTTGGAGGATCTATTGACAGAAATGCAATATAATATACATAACTATGTCTTCAGAGGTGTATAAAGACCTTGCATGCTGAAGAGTTATGTTTTTATTACTGTAAATTGAGCTATTTCTAACTATATACACCGCGGGTCCCATATGGGAGAGGTTGCAATTGTTAGTTGCAATTTGCGACCTCACCACTAGATGCCGCTGAAATGGCACACTGGACCTTTAAGATTTGATCATTAAGATATGTAAGATGTAATATAAGTTATCTAAGATTTAACTTAAAAGCTGTTTTTATGAACATATTGTAGCTTGGGACTTCATTTTAAATGAAGAGCTTCATTTTGTGCAGGGAGTTGCATTACGAAGTTGCATACGAAGATGTATTTCTGCAAGGTAAAAAGGGCTATTTTATTGTTATTCTTCGCATTTTCTCAATAAATATCCTTAACACAAGATCAAATTTACTTGAGATGCAAAATTAAGTAAAGTAATAAAACTCACAGAAAACATTTTGAATTACGTTCACCCCACTGACATAAATCCAACAACACCATAAATCTAACACGGTTTGTTTAGGACAATTTGCTTACAACAGAAAACTTAATATAAGACTTGTATTCTCTGAAAACAAGTTTTATTATCCTACTCAATTTTGCTTTCAAGTAAATGTATCTTGTTTAAAGAATGTTCACATACTTCTATTGCAAAATGAGACAAACACACTGACGAAGCAAAGCACATTGCAGTGTTTATGTAGATGTGTTTGTGTAGGAAGAGTCCAAATAGATTCCTTTGTCTCACGCAGTATTTTTGTGTACAGGCAGCTCGAGGTCTGACCAGGCACGCTGTCACACCCATCCAGATTAAGGCGCTTCTTTATTGTACGTTCACAGAACAGAATGGCACTGTTCTTTCACAAACAAAGAGAGGATGTGACCAGCTCCCTGCATGCAGCCAGTGGGCACATATCTCCACCCGGCCCAAACTGATCTGGTGTCAGTTGAGAATCTCATTTGTCTTTTTATGGCTGCCTCTGGCTGGCCTGAGGACTGATGAGTTGGAAACCTCGTTTTGGTAAAAAACGTATTTCTCCAGAGGCCAAAATAACAATAATGTAAAATAACAATGTGCCACTTATCTCTATACACATACTCTATATGCTCAATGTTTACTTTTGTAGTATTATTAAGATGTATTAAAGCGACTGTATTCTTACAGTGGCTTAATGACGAATGGTTACCAGACTCCATTTTACACACCTCTATTTTTATAAAAACATGTCATTTGTAAGAAATAGCTATTCACCGACAGCTCAAGCAGGTGGTCATGCCACCTCTCTGCATGAAGTTATATGGACTGAAGTCCTCTTTGTCTCCTACATGAATTTACACACACGCTCAACAGTGAATGATAAATGTGTCGAGGCCTTTTCAGCAAGGGGCTGGAATCCATCATGCCACTTATTCTCCGTGTGAAATGGGCATATTTTCCAGTGGCCGAGTGCTTCATTCAGGTTCATTCATGCAGTCCTTACACACACAAGCACGCAGAATTCTTGTTTTGCTTTATAAATGATTTATAAAGATACATTTTCTTGTTTCTATGTAAATTACACTTATTTTCTGGCAGGAATTTAGCTGCTTTAAGCAGCTCTGCCTCTCCGATGGGCATGGGCATGTTTAGTAGAGTCAACAGCACCGATCACAACCTTGTTTGACCACAAACCAGCAATCTGAAGTGTAGCTGTCCCAAGATGACCAATGGCATCATTTTGTCTGTAAACATCAATGGATCATGCATTTAGTTTTTTTTTACACATTGTAATGTGTGTTAGATCCCGTGCTTTAAACGTCTTAAAGCTTAATCCCTAAAAAGCAATGACCTAAAAAGTGACATAAGATGCTTTTAAGTCATTTTTACCCTTCCCCAGAGTGAAGTTGATGATGCTGAAAAAAGTGGTCGCAATTGCGCTCTCATGGGCTTTCACCGACTGCGTGTTGCATCGACATCCTTAATGAAGCGTGTAATGTCTCATCTTAATAGTGAAGCACCTACCGCTCACTGCGCTTTTATGAAAGATACGAGAGTCGTTTTAAATTCCTAGTATCACTTTTCCTGCTCTTGTGTTGAACAAAATAGTTTCACAATAACTGTTTTGCAAGCCATTCTGACACTGAAGCCTTCAAATCTCAGTACCCCTCACTTATTTTCTACAGAGAACACAGGTTTGTTTTTTAGCTGTGGATGTATCCGCAGCTCAGCTTCTTTATCTTGAAACCTTTTTGTGAACGACGCATTCTTTTGACAAGAACGTCCTTGAATTTGACAGTTACACAAACACTTCTGAGAGATTCTGCAGCATCTTCTGGCTTCGTTTTTCTTAATAGAGATGTTTTTTGTTACGCGTCATAGTTGAGCTTTTTGGAGCATTTTGTATTGTAATAGGTTAACAGATTTACTCCTAGATTACTAATCATATAAGCACATTGTGTCATTTTGATGATTTTTCCCTGAAAATTCAGTTTGACTTGCTTCTAATGTACATTTTTTTAAATAAATTATAATCATTTTATATTGTTATTTTTTATAATATAGATTTTCCCTCAAATTGTTTTGTAATGTTAAAAAATAGTAGGTGAGAATATTAATAATTATTAAATTATATTAGATAACCGCAATACAGCATTGCTCGGTAGTGTTGTCAGACTGTTATGCATCTTCCTGATTTTAAGTGTAATAGGCTACACAGATTTGCCAAGATATGAAAGCAAAGCAAAAGGCCCAATTGTCTGAGCTTTGTTATGCTTGCTGTATTTAAACGCTTGGATTGTCTTCTAATTTTTTTTCAGATAAATTTGATCATGAACATCTTTAGGTAATGATTGCTAGATCTACACAGAGAAAAGGCCTCCATATGAAAGAGCATCCGCTGAGCAGTAATTTTTTCTGGGTCACCCTTTGGTGCACGGTATTATCCTTGAATTAGAGATTATTGAGATTGTTACTGTACCTCTCAAAGGTCTTCATTTATTACTTTAGCATCATGTTTATACATCATTGTTCACTCTGTGCCATCAATTAACTGATATTATGATTCTTGACAACTGCAAAATACTCTAAAATCAACAATTAAGTTTGTGTGAAGGGTTTTGTGGCAAATAGATGATGCTGTAATCTCTGATAAAGTCTTTATATCTTCTTTGATCAAAGCAAAGATCATTTATAGATAACAAAATAAATAAAATATTATTTCTCTGCCACAAGGTGTTGTTCAGTAGATGTCTTTTATTGAATGTCTTGGTAAAAGTATGAACAGTATGAACAGTTCATGATGTTTATTTCATATATCAACATAATATAACTTCAATATTTCTCTGTGGGACGTAGATAAAGCCAGGCTGTCCTCATCTAAGTGATTCACGAACTGATATTGTTCCTGATAAAAACTGCAGTGATTTATGTATTTTTTTACACTGACAGCAAATCCTCATGCAATTTAATGAAATAGCGTTTTCTCTCTGTAATCGTGCAGATCTATGTTTGCAACGCGTGACCTTTTCATTGGCTTTTCCTGGTTGTTCATCATGGAGTGTGTGAATGCCCAGCATGCTGCTGTTTTCCAAAGCCTCTGTATTCAGCCAAGCTGGTTGGAGCAACATTTCATGCTGTTTTACATTTTCCCTGGTAAATGCCAGCTTTAGCTGGCCCACCTGGCACCGCAAGACATTACCAAATTGGGAACGGGCACAGCGAAGGCGATGCCGATGAGAAATCTTATTTATCAGGAAATTATTTTAAAGTCGCTCCTCCCTTTCCCCTGGTGTCTCTCTGTGTTGTGTTTTCCTCCATCGTCTGACAGTAGACTGCATAATCTTGTATGTGAATAATATAATAACAATAAAATAATATGAGTCATAACCTTGGGCAGTCACTTCGATAGCGGTTGCTTTAAGCAAAGGAAAATGTCATTGAGAAAATGATAACATTTGTTGTCATAATACATTTCTTGCCCATAAGAGAAATTTGGGCTTGGTGTTAATTTTATGCGTATACTAAAAAATCTGTAGATTTACTATCGGAGGGTTTTGAAATATAAGGGATATAGACAGTATCAATGTGTACTTTAAACTGAACTTGAACTGCATCTGAAAAGCATGTTTAGATATACATCTGTGAAGGGAAAATCATATTGTGTGTGTATTAGCAGATAATAAACAGCAGTGAGTGGCAGGTGGATGAATGGACAGGAGGAGATTGATGAGCACTGTCAGTAATGCCCTGAGGCTGTAGATCTAACAGCCGGAGCAGAAACCCTCAAACAAATTATTCTTATCTGCTATAAACCTCCACTTCACCTTATCATCCATCCCCTTTTCCTTTTCTCGTTGTCAATTACTCCTCTTTTTAAATTCTCTCCACTACATATATATATATATATACTGTATTATTTTAAGTTTCAGAATTATTGTACTTAACAAATGACTTATGTGACCCTGCCTATGAAAACGCAGCTAAAGTCATTTTTATAACTTACTGTTACATAACATCATTCTACATAAATGTAAAGAACATTCTGTAAACAATATATGCCTGATATATTTATTATTGACAAACCAAGGCCTTTTCAAAGATTGAAAACAGTGAAATTAAAGGTCGAATGTGTATTTTTTTGGAGGCTCTATTGACAGAAATGCAATATAATATACATAACTATGTCTTCAGAGATGTATAAAGAGCTTACATAATGAAGCGTCATTTTTTTATTACCTTAGAATGAGCTATTTCTATCTACATAAACCACAGGTCCCCTTACATGGAATTCACAATGTTGTTTCTACAGTAGCCCTAAACAGAGAAACTTCTCTATAGAACGCAATTCATGAATACGTTATCTCCTTCGGCAAAGAAGCGAAAACGTGATGACAACTTAGTTCTGTGTCAGCCTTCGTAACGCTTTGCAAGGGAAGGGTGGAGTGAGCCATTGGATGCAATTCACAACACTCACTGCTAGATGCCGCTAAAATCTCCACATTGCTCCTTTAATGCTTGAAATCCAACTTTGATGATTTCACAGACAGGGTCACTTAGTGTAATAGGCAGAAATCAGGTCATCCCACACTACACAAAAAAAATACCAATATTGTATATTTACATGCCTTTCAAAACTTTAGTTTTTATTGGTTTTATTACCTTCAGGACTTACACTAGAGACATGACACCATTGGTTTTAACAGTACAGGTGGAAATAATATGCATTTCCCATCTTTCTAAAACGTTCGTTCATGACTCTGTTGGTGTTTCTTTGAAATTCTGGCCGGTCTGCATGCTGTACCGCTGTATGTGTCCCTGGTGTCCCGTGGCCTGTGGATGACCACATCACCCTGTGACATGCTCGTAAATTCTGAGCACCTGCAGCTGCAGGCGTGAATGAAGAAGCTCTCGCCCGCTCTCTCCGGGGTGCTCCATTATGCTTCCTCTACATGCTGTTGTTCATGCGGTAGAGCTCTGGTTAAGCCCATAACATGCTTGAATGTTACACGCTCAAGTGTTTACTTGTGTGAAAAAGGAGAGGGATTTTCATCTTCCTCTTTGCACTCAAAAACCAAATTGCTGTTGAAAATTAGAGTTCACAGTAACTAGCCATGTGACGCTTGTGGAAAGTCGTAAATTGTCAGCCACCAATTTTTATTAATTCAGATTCTTGTACTTAAAAGGGTTGTAGAGAGAAAGAAAACTGATTCTGCAAATACACTTACCATACAAGCGTCACTTTCCAGTATTTGAGGACAATCGGTTTGTGGTGATGCTTGTCTGCTGTACGTGAAGCAGTTTATGGTGGTCGGTATTGATCTCTATTGACTTGGTCCTTGTGGTCGTAGCTGTTGGCTAATTCAGTCCGCTACTTCTTCCGATGAGATTTACATCGGCCTGTTTCGTCTTTATCGAGTGGAGTCATAAAGCATGACTTCAAATGGCCTGCATTTCTCCGTGCTAAATCACCCTTTGGCCCAACCACTTAATGAGGAAGGTAACTGAGCCATGAATGAAGCGCTGTGATCTCAGAGAGAGCTTTTAAAAGAGAATCTGTGAGAGAAAAGCTCAGCAATGCTGCACAAACAAATGAAATGACTTCAGGTAAATATATGGAATATAATCTTAAAGAAATAGTTCGAGCAAAAATAAAAAAAATCGATGTCATTTAAAACCTTTTGGAACACAAAAGAAGATATTTTGAGAAATGTCCCAGTGGTTTTGTGTCCATACAATGGAAGTCGGTGTTCTTTGTTTGTCAGCTTTCTTCAAAATATCTTCTTTTTTGTTGTGCAGAAGAAAGAACAGTCATACAGGTTTGGAGTGACGTGAGTAAATAAGTTTTGGGTAAACTATCCCTTTAAGGCTAGCAATGGGTCACTGTGATTTACTAGTTCTCTAACTAGTTTGTTGTTTTAACATTTTCTTTTTGCTTTGTTTCACTGCATTAATTCCCTTTAAAGGGATAGTTCACTCAAAAATGAAAACTTCTGTCAAGTTGTTCCATACTTGTATAAAGTTTGTTGTTGTGCTGAACACAAAGAAAGACATTTAGAAGAATGCTTGTAACCAAACAGTTCTGGGGCACCATTGACTATCATAGTACAAAAAATACCATGGTAGTCAATAGTGCCCCAGAACGGTTTGGTTACAAGCATTCTTCCAAATATCTTCTTTTGTGTTTAACAGAACAAAGAAATGAATACAGGTTTGGAACAACTCCAGTAAATGATGGCTTAATTTTTGTTTTGGGGTGAACAGTCCCTTATTAAATTCATCCACTCAAGCGCTGCCGTTTTCTTTTTTGCATTGTGTTTTTAAGACATCATGTCACATTAAAAAGTTTCGAGGTCACTGCACTTTCGTTTCACTTCCATTTGAAAAGATGTATTTTTGCACATCCCTGCCTTAAGACTTCATCTCTCTCTATAAAATACTGTTGCAGATTTGTGACCTCAGCAAGTTCAGTCAAACTGAATTTCGGTGTCTTGTCAGCGCACTTTGATTTATGGCCTCAGACCATGTTTCCATGTTTTTAGTGTTCTGTAGAGACTGAAATGCTGTGGATAGTGAGATGGAGAGGAGAGAAAAACAAGAAAGGGGGGGAATGGTGTAAGGCTGTTTTTTAGCTTTGAATGACCCATCCCCCTGAGTTGTCCCTCTTCGTGTATCTATTTCTGCTTCTTTCTGTATATTCCCTGTACCACACTAACACCTCCACACAAATACGTCTTGAGTTAAATCCATCAGTCAAATCAGCACCCAACTACTGCACCTCCCCGGAGTGCTTTGAATTATAGTGTCCATGGGAATATGGGAGTATTGATTCAGGCAATGGACATTTGACTCTGCGTATCCTGTTTTTAGTCATTTTAATGCTTTAAGTGCATGTAGGCTGCAGACATTAATTATGACCCGCACAGGAAGTGAAAGCGGATCAAGTTATTGAACTTGTGCACAAATCAGGATTGACATCAGTTTAATCCTGTTGACTTTGTCTTAGTCAAACTGAAATGATTGCTTATTTCTCTCTTTTGTGTGAATGTTTTAGGGCCGTGGGGTAGGTGTATGGGCAGTGAGTGCGGTCCGGGCGGAAGTCAAAGCCGAGCGGTGTGGTGTGCCCACTCTGAAGGCTGGACAACATTGCACACCAACTGCCTGCAGTCGGAACGGCCCAGCAACCAACAGAGCTGCTTCCGCGTGTGCGATTGGCACAAGGAGCTGTACGACTGGCAGCTAGGGGCATGGAATCAGTGCGTGCCAGTGTCCATGCGCAGCGCGGGTGTGCCAAGGCCAGCGGTGTGCACGCGGGGCGAGGAGGGCATCCAGACGCGAGAGGTTGGCTGTGTGCACAAGGCGGACGGCGTGCCTGCCGAAGACGCCATCTGCGAGTACTTCGAGCCCAAGCCACGGTTAGAGCAGGCCTGCCTTATCCCCTGCCCACGTGACTGCGTGGTTTCTGAATTCTCCCCATGGACTTCCTGCTCCAAGAGTTGCGGGATGGGTCTGCAGAACCGCCTACGTTCCGTTGTGGCCCCACCTCTCTTTGGCGGTTCTGCTTGCCCGAACCTCACAGAGTTCCACACCTGCCAGCCGGGTCCCTGCGAGGGGGAGGAGAGCTTGCACAGTCTAAGGGTGGGTCCTTGGGGCCCCTGCACTGCCCCTGCACCCATACGCCAGACCCGTGAAACCCGTGAAGGCCGAGTACCGAAAGCAGAACGGAAAGCGAAAAGGGAGCGCCAGGCGAGGCCGGACCGCCAAGCGAGGCCGGACCGCCAAGCGAGGCAGGATCGTCAGGCCAAGCGGCGCAAGAACAAAGAGAAAAAGGAGTTGAAGGAAAACAAAGGGGAACGTTTGAAGGACAGGGTGAGGGAGAAAGGGAAGGTTAGGGATCCAGAGACTCGAGAGCTCATTAAAAAGAAAAGGACAAGGAATCGGCAGAATCGGCAGGGGTTGAAATCCTGGGACCTGCAGGTGGGATACCAGACCCGGGAGGTGACGTGTGTGCACCGGAGCGGAAGCACAGCGGCGCTCAGGTCAGCCTCATTTTCTTCACATCTTGGGTTTATGCGTGACATATGAATTTTTATTCTTGTAGATGCGGGTTTCTGGGCAAGGAATTGTGATTTTCTTAGCTATGCTAATACTTGATAAAACATCTTGTTCTTTTGTAATAACTTAAACTATATTAAAACTCCATCTCTGGGTCATTCCTAATGCTAAGATGAAGACTTATGGGGTGTTAAATGGAAAGTTCACCCAAAAAATGAAAATTCTGTCATAATTTACTCATCCTCAGGTTGTTCCAAACCTGTATCAATTTATTTATTTTATTGAACAAAAAGGAAGATATTTGGAAGAATGTCAGTAACCAAACTGTTCTCATCCCACATTTACTGCAATAGTAATGAAAATAAATATTGTGGGAGTCAATGAGGATGAGAACTGTTTGGTTACTGACATTTTTCCAAAAATCTTCCTTTGTGTTTAGCAGAACAAAGAACTTTATACAGGTTTAAAACAATCTGAGGGTGAGTAAATGATGACAGAGTTTTCATTTTTGGGTGAACTATCACTTCAAAACTTTTGAAAAAATGAAATATACTCACTGTTTTATTGTATAGTTCATTATATTTTTTGATGGTTCATAGCTGTCCACCCACCAGCAGTTTTTTTCTGCTCCTCTCTGCGCTGTGGTGTGGTTTCTGATAGCTCATAGGATTGTGTCCTGTGTGTATGTGTGATAACTTACAATCGAATGCACAGGCAGCACTAATGTCTGTTTTCGAGCACAGGGATATGACAAGCCAAGGTTCAACGGGACACCTTTACTGACATGAGCCTGCAGTGCAATATGGTCCTTTACAGAAACACACAAGAGCCTCCATTCCATGCTCAAGGCATTACGCTTGTATGCTGTATTTTCTACAGACGCTGTCAAGTTTCTGAATAATTTCTTATTCTCCCTTTCCTACAAGTTAACAAGACGGTTCAGAGAAGAACATGCTGTGCTGACATATTCTGACAGCTTTTAATATTTATTGTGTGCTTTGTTTCCTAATACATACCCAGTTCGTATAGATAAATGTATTTTCTTCATTCTCTTTCAATTCTTTAGTGGACTTACATAACAGAATGCAGAGAAGCTGGTCTGAAACATTTATTTAATCTGGTTCCTATCAATCTTTTTCTATTTAGTAAGAAAACCAGAGGAGGTTTCAGAGAATCTGTCAGTCGACAGTAGATTTAACATGGAGAAATTATGAAGCCATCCTCTTGTGTCCATATAATGACCCAAAACGCTGGCTACCCATCATTACATTACCTTATTAGTGCCAAAGCCTGCCCAGAATGCACTTGTATTGAACAAAACCAAAGATTTAATGCAAATTTTCATTTGAAGAGCATTTGACTAACTATCGCTACGGCTACAGCCTGGAACGATTAGGAGTCCTGTGTGATATTGCATTACATGTTATCTTAGCCTAACTTTGAGAGCCTGAAGATTGGCACAGCACATATCATACAGTATATAATCCAATGCATTTGTGTCCTCAATCTGTCATAATTGACGAATGGTTACCACAGAAACGTTGCTTTATCTACTTTAAAAATTGTCAAGTGGCATGGAAATGTCACCACAATCCCTTTAAACTGGTAGAGTGAACTGCTGAAGCCCAGCGTATACATCAACATCCTCTTTGATTCTGTTAGGGCTTCTTTCATGCTCGCCATGTCTTTCCATTCGAGAGTCAGAATAGGGACTTCTCATATCTGCCTTTATGTGTTGTTAAAAGGGATTAGCAAAGGAAGATGGGCGAAAGATGCAAACTTTCCCCGCAGTTCAGTACATTACAGCTACTCATTGACTTCACAGATGGCTGGAATCCCCAAAGAGGCTTAGCTGATTCTGATGAGCGCGTTAATGCGCCGCCCGCCCTGGATCAAATGTATGGCAAGATCATAAAGGAGAATCTTGGGCAATAAACCAAAATTATTAATTTGATTATTATAAAATGGATAGTTGTGATCATTTTTTAATTATAAAAAGTGCAGATAGTTATTCATACACTGTAAAAAATAATTTTTTGGGTTAACTTAAAAAATAAGTTAATTCAAATTAAAAATATTAGTTAAATAAATAATACATTTCATGCAAACTCGTTGTGTTAACTAATATTATTAAATTGAATTACTTCAACGTTTTAACGTTTTTTTATTTTTTTAAGTTGAACCAACATTTATTTTTTACAGTTTAAAATATTAATACATATTAATATTTTAAACTGTAAAAAATATAAAAGTCGTAAATTACCGTAAATGCGGTCAACGGCACGTTTTCTCGCAATTATTTTATTGTTTTAAAAATAATGAATTATAAAAAATTAATAATACATTTTGTTTATTGAACATTGACTTATTTTATTAATTATTTTAGTTGTATTAGTTTTATTAATATCATTTTATTCATTATTTTTATTTTATTTCAGTAATAATTTGGTTGCCACAGTAATAATAAGACCAGAATCTGTCATTTTTCAGCTGTTGCTTTTATTTCATGTCTGGAAAATCGTGGAAATGAAGATATTATAGAATTTGTAATAGACATCTAAAGGTGTAGTTTAAAGTCTTAAACAGCCAAATGTGTAATAAAGATCTCCACATCGCTTTCATTTAGGTTATTATGGCCCGGTAAAACCAACTAGGCTTTGGATTTCTTCAGCTGGCAAATAAAGTTGCGTTTGCATGTCTTATATGAGCTCTTGTGTGGACAACAGACCCAGCCACATTAACCTTCAACACAAAGTCATCGCAGAAAACAAGCATTTGGTGTCTTTTAATTAATATTCATGGAAATGGTTATTTTGATAAGTATCTAAATTGAATTGAATTTGGTATTGACTGCACTGAGAAAGACATTTATAAAGGTTGAGGAAACCACTGGTGAGAAATCGGGTCTAAGTGTAAGATAGTTATCTTTCTGATATTTTCTGCATATCCATAATGAATGTAATTGGATGGGATCAGTTGAGTACAGCATTATTTAATAATGTTTGCCTCTTTATAAAAACAGCAGAAGATAAAGTACAGCCTCCATAAGGCTCTTTAACCAAAGATGTTGCTGTAGTCTCAATTGTCTGTTTTACTTAAAGACGTATGTTTTCCAAGATTAAACAAATATTTTTCCTGTCCTAGTTTAATATGCAGAGACAACTGTACCTGTGAAAGCTCACAAGCGTACATTCCAACAAGAAACACCACCATGAATGCATGAGTGATAATGGCTGCCACAGCTTCCCTTTACATTTTGTTGGTTTACTTGTTTACTTAATGCATGTTGAGGCTGAATGATTTAAAACTGTAGGTTAAAGGAATATAATACAAGTTAAAATTGGCCCCGTTCTGAGCGTTCCTGATGTGGCTGTGGAGGTACATTAGAAACAAACATGGGTCTGTTATATTTTGTCTGTTAATTGATTTAAGGATTATGTTGTCATGTATGACTAACAGACTACTTTTCTTTCCCTACAGCCTTTGTAAACAGCAGACTCTTCCTGTTACGTATCAAGCCTGTGTTATATCCAAAGACTGCGAGGTGACTGACTGGTCAGACTGGTCAGCTTGCTCGAAGGAATGCTATGATCTGAACGGACGTAAGGGCCAGCGCACACGCACGCGACAGGTTCGGCAGTTCCATGTGGGTGGGGGTGCAGAGTGCCCTGAGCTGGAGGAGAGCGAGCCGTGTTCCCCACAGGGAGAGGGAATCCCTCCATGTGTGGTGTAAGTTCTGCATCTGTTCTACTTCATAATGGAGACAAAATCATTTTTTCCTCTGCTGTAGGGCCTACTGTAGCTCTCAAAATGACTCATTTTGAGTCATTTACTTATTCATTATTAAGATTTTTCATTTTAAATAATAGTTAACCATTTTAAACCATACAACGATTGAAACGTTTAATAATGGTAATTATGTTGTGACCAAAAACAATCAACCGTTATGTTTTATTTATATTGAGATGTCAGCTTGAGATGCTATTTAAACGGCATTGAAAGAGTTCCCATCTATTCTGGGCTTCATTACCCTATGTGGCATCATCCATCTGTGCTTTTGTATATCGTGAGCATGTTAAAACCCAGATGGAGGAGTTAAAGGGGGGAATTTAGGGAAGGCAGGCGTCCTGCCGGGGAAGATGGAGAGATGGCTGTATGCTGGTGGTTTGGCACACCGCCACTGTGGAGGAGATGAGCTGATGAATAGTGAATGTCTGAGAGGACAGGCGACATGCTGTCTAATCTGATCACCCCCACAGATGGGCTGGTCCGTTACCCATCACTCATCCCCTTACTGCACTGGATCTCACACATGGGAGAGCAGAACATGTGTCCCTCTGTTGTAGATGGAGGTCAACCCTGCTCCTGTGGAGCCAACCCGGGGTGTGTGCCGGGCCATGTTTCCTCATCAAACCCCATGTGTGCTTATACTTTTGTCACTAAGAATCCTTTACAGCAGGGCTTTATGACCAAATGTCACTCCAGAGTGAGATTCAGGTGCTCAGCCATGGCTTGTAATCATTAATCTTTAATATTCATCTAAAGTTTCTTAAAGGTCCAGTTCGTCCAAATCATTTTATTAGCAGGTTCTCACTCTCATGCCTCACTTTCTGCTTTCTGTCTCATGCTCACTTTCTCCTGGCTGTAGCTGTCTATAACACAAAAAAGAAAGAAGTGCGATTAAGCTCCAAACATTTTAATTAATAAGTAATTAATAAGCTCTATTTGAAGCTGTTTAATTTAATTATGAAGCAATAAAATTTGGGGGTAAAACTTTAGTATAAGGACCAATTCTCACTATTAACTAGTTGCTTATTAGCATGCATATTATTTGAATATTGGCTGTTTATTAGTACTTATAAAGCACATATTCTGCATGACCATATTCTGCATCCCTAATCCTACCCAATACCTAAACCTAACAACTATCATATCAACTATTAATAAGCACCAAATTAGGAGTTTATTGAGGCAGAAGTCGTTGTTAATGGTTTGTTAATAGCGAGAATTGGACCTTAAAATAAAGTGTGACCAAAATTTCCCTTATATTAAGAAAGAAATTTTCTTTAATGGACTGGAGTGTAGGAGTGAAATTTGAAACACATCAGCCATTAGACTTAATCTTGAACCTTGAAAAATGTGATTAGAGCAGTTGCTTTGCTGATGGTGTGCTATGCTAATATTGCTAATAACATATGCTAATAACATATACAATGTTGATATGCAATATGGATCATTCAAGGATCCTACACAAGAACCCAAATCTTTCTCACTTCATACACTGCACATATCTTAAAGGTCCAGTGTGTAATTATTTGAAGGATCTATTGACGGAAATTAAATGCAAGGAAATGTATAAAGACCTTCGATAATGAAGTGTTATGTTTTTATTACCTTAGAATGAGCTATTTCTATCTACATACACCGCGGGTCCCCTTACATGGAATTCACCATGTTGTTTCTACAGTAGCCCTAAACGGACAAACTGCTCTACAGAGCTCGTTTCGTAAATACGTTATCTCCTTCGAGAAAGAAGCAAAAACGTGACAGCATCTTAGTCCTGTGTCGGCCGCCGTAGTGCTTTAAATAGGAACGTTGGAGTAACAGTAGGTTGGAATTCGAAACGGCTAGATGCCGCTAAATTTCATACACTGGACCTTTAAGCAGGATACATAAATGAAAGGAAGGCTCTTGTCATCACAGTCAGTTGGAAATGGTCATGAAGCCAGGTTTAAGTTCTTTCGAATAACCTACAATTGGGTCAAAAAAGCACACATATGACACAGTCGCATACTCACCAACTTCCAGCTCAAGTCGTGAATATAGAAGCTTTGTGTTTCTAGGGTCAAACTTATTTCGTTTGTGGATGTGTAAGAGGTTTTTATTGTATTCAAAATAATTTTAGAAAAGAGCTACAAAATGTTTTCATTTTATTTACACAATAAATGAAAAGCAAGTCATGGTTTAGTTACGTGCATGACTACGGTCAAGCAGTGCCTTTTTTTAGATGTGCCTCTTGTAAAAGCTAGAAGCAGGTTGTGCTATACTTGAAGGTCAGTGGACATTTACACACAAATGCACATCAGCTCTTTCCTGCAAATTGTTGACTTTGCGTCAACCTTAAACCAATTTTGGCCTATTAATTCAATGAAGTATTCTTTCTAAGTAAGCCATTTAACAGTTTATTTTTGTAATGTTTTTCTGTGTGGTACTTTACTTCCAAACAGCAAAAAGACAGTGTTTGTTTAATGATTGTTCTGTACTGTTGCAACATTTCCATCCATGGCTCATCTTAAAGCTGTCTGTCAGGTTTTGTCACTAACATGATAAATCAAAACACAGCAGGCAAGATGTCAAATTCAATAAAGCTCAATAAATCTTTGACCGTACTTCATATCCTGACTCTGTCACAGCTTTTGATGTTTGAATTTTGGTGTGTTTTCACAAAATAACTACACTACCAGTCAAAGGCTGGTTTGGATGCTCTGGCGTACTCTGAACAGTTCAGCCAAAAAGAATAAATATTTATTTACTCTCAAGTGGTTCAAAAGCTGTATATGACTCTTTCTTCTGTGGAATACATAAGTAGATATTTTGAGAAATGTCTCAAAAGTTTTGTGTTCATACGAAAGAAGTCAATGGGGTCCAATGTTGTTTGGTTACCAACATTATTCAAAATTTTGGGTTCTGAAGAAGAATACAGGTTTGAAATGGCATGAGGCTGAATAAATAATAAAAATAGCAATTTTTGAGTGTACCATCCCTTTAAGCATTCAACTGTATTCCCTTTTTTAAGTTTTTTTTTCTTCAAATTTTGTGGTGGTGGTTGTAGTAGTATATATTTATAATTATTTATAACTCTTAAACAACAGGGTGACGTACAGTACAGTTCATTATTATTGTCACCCGTCCTTACAGCCTACAGAGGATAAATAAAGATAAGTGAGAGGTGTTAAGAGAACATTATATGCTCATCACCACACATCCGTTGGCTAAATTTGCCTCCCTCACTCTCTGCAGGTATAATTGGAAAAGCACAGAATGGAGCGATTGCAGGGTAGACGTGCTTCTCAGCCAACAGGACCGTCGTCGGAGCAACCAGACAGGGCTTTGCGGAGGCGGGGTTCAGACCAGAGAGGTCTACTGCGTTCAAGCGCCCACCGAAACCTCATCTAATCTTAGCTCACTCAAGAGCAAAGACGGTAAGAAAACATTTCTTTGAAACATTTTAAATGATCAGATTAAAACATGCATTGGTCGATAGTTCTGGAACTTATTTAAATTGGCTGTCATTTTGATAAAAACAGGCTTAAGATAGCTTGCATATATTTTTGCTTTTGAGAACCATACATTTTGATAACTTCGTGATCTTATGTATAAACAACAACAAATATTAATTTTTGAAGTAAAGGGGTCACACCTCAATTTGATAGACTAGCTTTACAGTAGGTTTACCCCGTCTATGCTCCCTTTTGTCATTCTTCCGTCAGGTTGAAAGTATAAATATGCCACCAACTTGATCCCAAAAATGCTCTGTAATTATTGTAAACACGCATGGTGTCCTTTTAGCATGTATTGTGTTGATGTCACTAAGCGATTTAAGATGCTACAAGTTGCAGTTCCTATTTTTCGGATCAGGTCACCTCTGCTCATGTACTGACTTGTAAGCTCACGGCAAGCTGTTAGACTGAGATCGGTTTATATCTGTATTGTGGTAAAACCGAAGCCAACATGTAATTGGATTGCTTTTTAAGGGCTGAAATTAGATCGCTAGGGGGGAATTAAGGAATAAAGAAGGCAGAGCAGTACAAATTAATGAGGCAGCTACTTTGGAATTTAAATGCTAATGCCATCACGCAGGTGCCGATACACCCAAACACACATTCTCTCTCTGGAGTAATGTGACAGAAACGCGCTGGTGCTGGTGCTGGGCCCGCTCTCGTTTTCAGGCCGACACTGAAACTCCCCTGCCATCTGCTCTGAAACACCGAGCGCTGACCTCCCAGGGAACTTATTCAAATGTCCACAGCTGTCCTCAAGCAGTCATTGGCCGGTTCGGCTTGGTCATGACATAAAAAGAAAGACAAAGCATGCAGCAAGCAGATGTCTTTTAGAAGTAAGGCAAATTTATATAGGCCAAAACACACAATGGGGTATTTAGGCCCTGATTTAATTAACGCTTGTTGTGTAAATACAGGGAAATGTTTCAGATTTGTTTCAAATGAGCAAAGTAGGTGTCTTGTTCGATTTTGCAGTGTTCTTTAATATGTTATTTGGAGCGTGCCTCTATAAAAGATTACATTACACAACGGTGTCTATGCAAATTAACTGAAAAGAAACAGTAACTGCATGTGCAAAATAACACGAGTGAAATGCAGGTATTAATCAGATTCGTGTCGTGCTCCATATGGTTGCTGTCACAGGAGAATATGTAAATGTCCCAGTGCTGCTGGATTACTGACACACTTAATATGCTTTCAAATGATTTCACGTGTGATTTTTGTAAGCAGTTTTTGTTTATTTGAAATGAAATTTACAGCACAGAATTATAAATGAACTCAAGATATTGTCATAGGCAAGCCTTGAAACGCATACCAGCTTACTCTGCTGTAACCGAAAATTATCTGATTTCTTATGTCATTCTTTTTTAATGATTTTAACACTGCTTTTTAACTCAGATTATGCCTCCCCTGGTGCGCATCTTTCCCCCAGTGCATGCTGGGAGATTTGACAGTTGTGGTTGAGAAACTGGTAGATGGTTTTGGTTTGAAATTTAGATTTTTCTTCTGTGTTACTGATACTGTGAACACAGTTTAACGTGTAAATATGTGCAAATCCAAAATTGTTTGTGGATATGTACTCTGTTAAATTATTTTACATTTATACAATGTACAAAACATTGCAAAAGCCTCCTTGAAATATATCTAACCATTTTTCACGGGTGAAATGTCAACCTTAAGATTACCAAAGGGTTTTACCATACGATAGGTCAGATGTCAGTATTTGGTAGTTTAAATACCCATGTGAAGTCTCTTTTAAAGGCTTTAAAACAATGTTTTTAAAGCATAGTTTTCCATAGTCATCCATATCCATAACGGTCCATATTCCTCGTAAATGGCTTGTGAAAATTTAAAAATGTGTATCTATTTTATGTTCTATAAAGAGCCATCCCTTCTCCAGTTGTTGGGCATTATTGATTCTGGTTTGTACATTTTAATTTACAGAAATGCTACAAAGTATCAAAAACAGATATCCTTTTCCGTCACATCCACAACGTGTTCAATTTTCAAACAGAAAACTCATGCATAGACTGATGTTTTTCTAATGTCTGGACTCATTCGGGGTTTAGTAAAATATAAACAGATTATTCAATATTGGTAATAAATACATTCTCTGAGAATTTATATTTCAGGTTTTAACTGAAAATGTCACGTTCAGAACCCAGGAATTGCCCAGTAGTAAATCTAGTAAAACTGCAACACACCCATTAAGTGCACCTCCGATTTGTGAGACTTCACCAGCATGGTTGCCTTTATTTGCAATGTTAACATACAGCCTTCCTGCCAGCGAGGATGTTTTGCCAGGCAGTGCTGGAATCCCGTAATGTGGCATTAAGGGAGCCACATGGCAGTGTCTGCTGCTCCTGCTGTGGAGGTGACGGGCCTGGTGTGCTGACAAGTCACACACTGACAGATGGAAGAAGTGTGTGAGATAAAGGAGCAGTGCACGAGCACCTGGTCTGCTTCTCACACTCCATTTCTCTGTTTCACACCCACACACATACGCAGTAACAACACAAACACCCTTTAAGCTTTTTCACAGCATGTCTAGCTCAGTCTTATTGTATGTGATGAATGTGGCAATTATGCTCATTATTATATCTTAAAGGGATATAGTTAACGTCAAAATGAATTTTCTCTCATCATTTACTCACCCTCTTGTCATTTCAAACCTGCACGACTTTCTTTCTTCCGCAAAACACAAAAGAAGATACTTTGAGGAATGTTGGTAAACACAAACCGTTGGTCCCTATTCACTTCTATTATATGGAAAATCAAAACCAAATACAAGTCAGTGGGGACCAGCATGATTCAGAATATTTTCTTTTGTGTTCTGCAGTGGAAAGAAAGTCACACCGTTTTGAAATGACAGGAGGGTGAGTAAATGATGACAGAATTTTCATTTTGGGTTACCTATTCCTTTTTGGTGATGGTGATTTTTTAATAGATTTTACTGAATTTTTTCCTACATTTATAAATAATAGCTGCAACAGTACAGTAAAAACGTTTCTTTGTCTTTTTAATTTATTACTTCTACCTGTTGTTTGGCTTTTATTTTTATTTTTTCTAGTCAGTCAGTCAATACATTCTAGATGTAATGGAATGTCCACACCTTTTATTATTTACTTGCCCTCATATTGTTTCAAACGTATATGACTTTCTTTTTCGCAACACAACAGTTAATTGAACAAACAACACAACAGAGACAATTTAATCAAGGCCCAGGGACATGATCACAGGGCCGTACATCTTTTTGCCGATGGTCTTGTTTGCTTTTTAAGCATTAAAATGAGTCATAATGCCATTGTATTAAATCCACACAACCGAATAAAGAAGTTGTATAGGAAGGAATGGACAAAGGAAGTCAAATGCGTTTGAAACAGGACATTGGGGGGGGGGAATAAATTATGTCGCTATTTTCATTTTGAGGTAAATATTATTTTTGCGATGGAAGCTGGTTCTTGAATTTTTCAGTTACCCTCCTCTTTTCGTGCTATTTTATGAGAAAACAGTGAACTTAACTCCGCGGAACCTTTACCTGCTCATGTCATATTTGGACCGTTATACACCATTATTCTGAATTTTTTTGTTGTTTTTATTATTTTTTTTAATTATTTTTGTTGTTTTGTTTTCTCATCCAAATATTTTTTAAGCAGGCCTACCTTTTTTTTGCATTCTCACAGAACACCTTTCTGCCAACATTTTGGGAAATTTTACGGATCACCTTATCAGAACCTTTTCACTCTCACTCTATCATCTTTCCCTGAGTCAAACATCTTTCTCATGTAACTGCTTCCTCTTTAATCAATGGAGACTCAATCAAGCACTTTTCCCCACAGGGAATTTACGACAAATTTGAGCGGATTTAAATTCAAACTCCACGTGATTGGACATTTCCAAGCGATTTGCCACCGGGTCTGTGGAATTATTCACAGGTATTTATATATGTTAAAGCCAGACAATAAAAGCATCAGGTCTGCGGTTAGCTCCAGACCAGAGGGACAGGGTGTTTTAAGAAGATTTAATCCAGTCATTCAGTTTCAGGGATCATATCAACAGTAAATCCTGCATGTAAATTGTTTCACGGACAACCACATTTTCCTGCCCTTTGCGTTTTCCAGTACAGTGTCAACCACATGCAACAGCCTCTCTATGTATGCCCATTTAAATTCATTATTTCTATAGGAATACGAAAGTGTTGTTTGCCTTCTGAATCCTGTTTCAATCATTCTGGGATTATGGCTTCCAAAACCGGTGTTATGAATTCCAAAGTGTCCGTTTACATATCAAAGACATCTTGTTTTCCTCTCTGCCAATGACGCATCCCATCCGGCTTTCTGATCTAGTGTTTGGGCCTGGGGAAGCTGTGCTTGATTTCCTCTCCCTGCGGGGAGCTTCAGACATTTAGACAACGGGGGAAAGCAGCTGCTGTCTCAATCTTTATCCATTAACACATCTCAGTTGCTGGAAAAAGAACCGAGAGCAGAATGTAACAACATTGCCGCGACCATTCATTCGATTCGCCTCGGTCATGTTGCTCCCCAGAAGGTAATGAATGCAGCACCCTGTTGTGGATCTTTATGAGATATTCAATAGCACGGCTTTGTTACAGGGCATCCATGCAGCGCCGCCCTGCAGGCAGGAGTAGTTATTGATGATGATGATGTTAGCAGGTAAACGTGTTGGGTGCTGTCAGACGGAGAGAGGGACTGTTGGGATACCGGTGCCATAATTAGGCCAGGTAGACCCTAGGTGGGAAACTGGAGACCATCTGGCCTCCAAGCGAGCCTTGTGCCACCCGAACAAGGTCAAACTGCAAGGAGAGGGTCATTAATCAGAGTGGGTTAACAGGGTGGTGAAAAGGGGAGATGCTGAGACAGGAAGTCAGACAGGTTTTTGTCCATCTCAGTGATACACTTGCTAAAATAATTATGCTAATGAGATAATAATGCAAGCATGCCAACGAAATCTATACTGGGCGGCCCATTCACTTCTGTTGTATAGACACAAAATCATCAATGCAAGTGAATGGGTACCGGCATTGTTTGGTAACCAACATTCTTCAAAATATCATAAAGTCATTCAGGTTTGAAATGACACGAGGGTGAGTAAATGATCATTTATGGGTGAACTATCCCTTTAAAGACCCACTGTGGTGAAAGTCAAGTTTTTAATGTTATTTATATATGTGATATTTTTATTGTGCTTTAAGACAAACCATGTGCAAATTTATCATTTTAAACCATTGTTGAATTTTTTCTTCATAAAACTGCAGTTGACCAAAGACAATTTAAAACATGCGGTTTGAAACTAACCCAGTTAATGACGTCATAACCTGTAACCAATCACATCAACTCATTTGACCCCTGTGGACCAATAAATATGCAAAGATGGCGCATAGATTCTGGCTAAAATGATCACTGCACTGCTGTGTCAGCTCTCAGTTTCACTTTTGAAACTGTTATTGAGTTGAGGCGGGGCTAATTTGCATATTCATGTAACTGTGTAAACTTAATGAAGCTGATTTACATTCAAGCTATTTTAACAAAGAAAAAATAATTTTCAGAAGAAAAAAATGAAATATGTAATTTTGATTGTTAAAGATTAGTTTTAAGGGATAAAATTATCGACCACAGGAGGACTGTTGAATAAGTTTGGTGCTAAATTAAATGGCGCAATTCTTGAGTAAATTCACATCTGATAACTGATATGCATCGCACAGAGTGTGTTTGTGGAAATAAGGAAATGGAACAGGGGTCATGCATTTGCAAGTCAATTCTTTTGCAAATCAATATCATCAATTTGACACTTTGACAGCTAATTTCATTTTACATCTCACTTTTGGAACGAAGAGTGAGTAAATTTAGCTCACTAAATTGAATGTTTCAGTGCACGTTTGTCCCAGCGGAGCACTTCACGAACCTTTTTAATTTCTATTTTAAACAAGCTCACGTGACTCATTTATAATTCTGCACAAATGTACCAGCACGGTCACCCAATCAATCATTCAGATCACTTTGAAAATGATGTGTTACGCAGATAATATTAGAATCAAAGCCTCACACCTTTTGGACACAGAGCAATTTGCATGTGAATGAAGTGAAGATCCGTCACGGGGTGTCATGACAGATATATTTGTGCGCTGACCTTGCAGGAAGTCAACTACAGCTTGGAGCTGTATGCACACACAGACACAGATACACAGGGTGCTAGTTACAGATAAAAGAAAAACAAAGACACAGGGTGCCTAGGGAGTTATCCAGGAAAACACGTGAAACCAAAGGCATTTGTCCGTTTGAGAAAGGTGTTTTCAGGTTACATTGTTGCATTATATTTAGATCATTATGTCATCAAAACTTAATTTTAGATTTTGAGCCATGACTAATGGCATACTGAAACACTCATG
The DNA here is from genome assembly GCF_024868665.1 of Triplophysa rosa. Taxonomy (NCBI): domain Eukaryota; kingdom Metazoa; phylum Chordata; class Actinopteri; order Cypriniformes; family Nemacheilidae; genus Triplophysa; species Triplophysa rosa. Next base: position 11,585,975 of record NC_079905.1, on the reverse strand, counting down.
TGGACAAAATTGGTCATTTGGTCAAATGTGGTCATTTTCTGATACAACTCCTCCTATAATTTTCTGTCCTTTGTGTAGAATTCTGACACAAAAGCCAATAAAAGGAATTAAATTACCTTTCAAAATCTACAAAATATGAGGAATTATATCGTCGCTGTCCTTCTGAAAGGATTCCAAAAGATTTCCAAATTTGCTGTTTTTCAGGAAACACTGTACTTTTCAAATGTTCAAATATTGTGTTGTCAAAGTTGCCAAGCACTTTTTTATACTTTTTATTGGTTAGATATTTGCAAAACCCAGTGACGAACATAAAGCGTGACTAATAATAATGATTTATGGCAAAAAATCACAAAATATGGAGATAAGATGTTTCAAAGAACAGCAGCTATATTCTTATCCCACATTGTTTTTCAGTTTATATAGAATGTCTTAATTTTTTTCAGCTTCCCGGCCGGTAAACGGTGACCTGTGTTTGGGTGTTCCTCCTAACACCACCCAGCTCTGCCATATTCCCTGTCCTGTGGAATGCGAGGTGTCTTCCTGGAGCGCCTGGGGTCCCTGCACCTTTGAAAACTGCCAAGATCAGTCCACAAAGAAAGGTGAGAGCAATTTCAACTTGAACTCTAAGCACTGTTTGTCTCTTACACTTCTGTTTGCAGAGCGGGACCTTCACCCATCTTGCTAGTTTAAAACAGAGCGGATCAATAGAATGTCCCCTTTCATTATAAATCTCATGAATTGTGTGCAGAACCCCTTTCAACACATAACTCAAACCACCCCCCTCGATCACCTCTATCTGCACCATCAGCGCCCGTAAGCTCACCGCCTGCTGGAGCAGAAGATTCATTCTCAATGGTTCATATAGCAGGTGCATTGATGAAAGTAGTAATAAAATGGCAAAATACAAAACATGTGATACAAATAAACTTTATATCCTGTGTGATTTAGCAGGATGCCTTTGTGTACTGATTTCTCCATGTAAATCGTGACAGTTGTTACTAGTGTATCAAAGGTGCTGGCACGCTGGCTGCTTTTCTGGTTAATTATGGCTGGGACAGCGACCCGTGCCATGACTAATGCATATTGACTCATCCCTAATGAAGCGACTCAAAGGGATGGGATGGAAGGAAATTCTCCACCATGCATCTTAATGATGGATTCCCTCGAAATCTGTCTTGCACTCTTTCTTGTTTCAAACGCCCACGCTGCATACTTTACAGCAAAAACCTCATTATTCAGGGATATGTGGTAAAAGAGAATAGTGTATTTACAGCCTGGAGGGAATGGAACAATGTACATCAGTGATTAATAACTAAACTCATCATTCATTGTTACATTTTGGATGCAAGGTTGGCAAAATCTTGCAGTTCATAATTAAAAATGTGAATTGCATTGGGCGTACTCCACATGATTGAATTTTAAATGGGAATGACAAGTAGTGGAGTTTGAATATATTTCATTTGTATTCGAAAATGTGACCCTGTTTGTGAAATCCAAGTTACAGGTCCAGTGTACATTATGAAATGTAGCGGCATCTCGTGGTGAGGTTGCGAATTGCAACCACCGGCTCACTCCACCGCTCACCCCTCCCTTTCGAAGCGCTTCGATGGCTGACACAGGACTAAGATTTCGTCACATTTTCACTTCTTTGCAGAAGGAGATTTTTTTTCGTTAAAGTCTCAAAATCTATTTGAGATACGAGCATTTTATGAGATTAATGTCATAAAGTCATCTAAACATAATTTAATATATTTCATTTAATATATAAACATAATTAACTCTAAACGTTTCTTGGTCAATATTAAGATATCATGGTTATATTTTCATAGAATTGCGTAATGATATTATGTAGAAAACTGAAATCGCATAAAAAATGTGTTTTAACAAGCAGAGTCATACATTTCGCAAAACTGAAACCGTAGTTTGACTTAATTTGACATTGAAAACTTCAAAAAGTGTAACCATGGTTCATAAAATGGATGTTCTACAGGTTATTAAAATATATACATTTATTCTGAATTTTTCCTGACATTTAAAATGTAAAATTGGTATATTCGAATTTAAACATTGACTATTTACCCCTAATATTTCTTGTTGTACCCCATTTGTTGTGTATATAATAACATCCTCCAGGGGTAGCTAACTGCTAAATTGTACTAATTATCAGATTAACGTTCCACAATTTATCTCTTCCTTTTCAATTTGAATATTGCAATTCTGCGTCCTATTTGCTACCTGAATGCAAATTCAAATGTAGGAGTTGAACACCTCATCAATTCAGTCTCAAAAGGTGCACAAGCCTTGCGCACGCCCAAGTCAACTACAACTGCTAAAACCAGTGCTGTCTAACCCTCCACTTCTGATGGATGCGAGATATAAATTGTACCATGTCATTATGACAGAGAGGCTGTTATATATTGGTAATCTTTATTATAGCCTGCACAAGGTAGAGAAAGAAGCCTGATATGGGATAAAGAACAAATTACCAGTGACATCTCAAGCAATAATGTGTCGTTGTGCACCTGGGTGTGATGACCCATGAGATGTGGATGAGATTTCTCGGCGGCTGTGGCTTTTGTCGTTTTTTTTTTTATTAACAGGGGGTCATATGAAATCCAGTATCCTGCTTTGTCTGATAAAGAGACACACACACACCTGAGGGCTGAGTGACTGAATGTGATACAATCCTCTTACACATGCCCCCACCTCTCCCGACCACAATGAGCTCTCTGCTGACCTTCTGATTAAATAAAGCCAGGAGGAGAGCCAGAGACAGAAGTAATCAGAGAAAGGGACGATGCCGGCATCTCGGCCTAACTCCTTAAGGCCCCCCACACCCATATTACCTTATCAGTCCCAGACAGCAGTGTGGATTAAACCAGAAGCCAGGGGCCGGCAACGGAATGGGGTTTACGTGTAGGTGACCTTGGGCAGGCCCGAGTCCTTTCTATTGCCCTTTAATGGGAATACCCCCGGAGTCAAAGCCTCTTCAGTATTAATGGATTGCTGAATGCATTAGGTGCTTTGGTGAAAATTAAGCGTGATGAGGAAAGAATAATAATATTCATTATGATGAGCTGCTCCAGTAATTTCCGTCATCTGCTGCACTTAATGGACTGATACGTTAAATGAAATATTGCGGTTATTGCTCAATGGCACACTGTGACAGTTAAGAGGGCTTTGTGCTTCCACTGGTCATGTCAGCCGGTTAAATCAATAGATTAGTCGAAAAGCTGAAAAATGATTTCTTTACTGAGCATGTGAAGGTAGAAAGATATCAAGCCAAGTCAATTAATGACCTGGCTATACTGTACATGCCTCCCTCAAACACATGGTTGGGCTTTTAGAGCAGTATAGATCTAACGTATAGATCTAACAGCATTTATTTATCTTTGTTCATGTTTATGTTAGCATTTACTAATACAGTTTGAAGTTGTAACCGCGTTAACATTAGGTAATACACAATAAACTTACATGACCAATTGTCTTGCCATTAACTACATTAACAAAGATTAAAGGGATAGTTCACCCCCCAAAAATTGTCATTTCAAACCTGTATGACTTACTTTCTTCTACAGAACACAAAAGGAGATATTTTGAAGCATGTTGGTAACCGAAAGGTGGAGGGTACCTATTGACTTGCATTGGTTTTGTGTCTTAATAGAAGTGAATGGGCACTGCCGTTGTTCGGACCAACATTCTTCAAATATCTTCTTTTGTGTTCTCCAGAAGAAAGAAAGTCATACAGGTTTGAAATGGCAAGAGGGTGAGTAAATGAGGACAGAACTATCACTGTAGTGCTCAGTTTATGTTGGCTAATGCATTTACTACAGACCTTATTGAAAAGTCTCACTGAATTAATGTTCTTTGAATGCAATATAAATCGTGTCAATGTAAGTAATATAAAAAAAAAAAAAAAAATTGCTATGTAACTTGGTTCCCTTTCTGTCGGTCTCTCAACGTTGTGTCGAACCGACAGATGGGGTTCGTCCCTGAGAACCAATCGCTTCCGACTACTTAGAAAAGGCCAATGAAAATTGGCGAATGAAATTTGCATGCCGGACTCCGCCCCCGGAAATCCGGGTATAAAAGGGAGATGGCGTGCTTCATTCATTCACCTTTTGTTCTTCGGAGCCTTCGCTTATGAAGATCAACTCTCGCTACTACTTAGCAACTCGAGATTGCCGGTTCTACGACGTGGTGCAGCGGACGGTCCCTTCCTGCGGCGACTTCCCCTGGGCGTCTCGGCGGTTCCAGAGGTGTTCGAGCTAGCAGACGGTGCCACACCGTCTGCATTCTAAAAGAGCAAATTTCTCCAGCGTGGCATGTCCTGCTGTTCTCGTGGGTGCAACACACTCATCGACGAGGGGGACGGACACGAGGTCTGCTTCCAGTACGCTGGGGCAGCCCTTGTGGATACGTCCTGCCCGCACTGCGGGCGGTTGACGATTCAGACGTTGCGTCACAGGTGGCTGTGTTCCCACGGGGCTCAGCCACCACCTCGTCTGCTTCCCGTTCCGTGACGGCAGGACTACTGCCCTGCCGCCCGCTACGGCGAGCAGCGAGGGTGATATGAGGATTACTGTGAGCACTAATCCGTCAGCCACTGGCTCGCGGACCGTTCGCACCTCGTCTTGCTCGTCTGACCGTTCCCTATGAGATGGTCCCACCGTCTTGTTCCTCAATCACGTATCGGACATGGTACGTGATGATGAGATGTCTGTTGCAGCATCGGAGGGTGACTTACTGGCATCAGACTCCGATGATTCCTTGAAGCTCCCTCCCTCGGGGGGTCGAGATCAGGAAGAAGCGGACGTCGAAATGTCAGCCATGCTTTCCCGGGCCGCCGGCGTTGGGTTGCAGTACCCGCACTGCCTCTCCCAATGCTCGCGGCTGGATACATGGTACCTCGGGTTTGAGAGCGGCTCCATGCCGTACTCGTCCCAGTGCAGTGTTTCCCCGGAAGTGCATGAGGAACATAGTACGACCTGGAACGCCCCCTTCGGCGTGTGCACGTCAACTAGTTCCATCACCCTTTCTTCCCTCGATGGTGGGGCAGCTAGAGGATACGTCGAGTCCCCCTGGGGCTCGACCTAGATTCCCGTCCAAAGCACGTAGGCTTTTGGCATCCAGGATGTCGAGAGCTTACTCTGCTGCGGGCCAAGCTGTCCCCTCTCTCCACGCTATGGCCATCCTGCAATCCAAGGCGTTCAGAGATTCCACAAGGGTAAGACCGACCCAGCGCTTATGCAGGAACTCCACGCCGTCACCGACCTCGCTCTACGGGCGACCAACGTGACCGCGCGGGCCCTGGGTCAGGCGATGTCCACACATGTGGTCCAGGAGAGACACCTCTGGCCAAACCTTGCACAGATGGGTTGCGAGAAAGTCTCCTTTCTCGACGAACCCATCTCGCAAGGGTGGGCTGTTTGGTGATACTGCCGAGCCACAGTTCTCGACAGTAAAAGTAGCAGACAGAGGATATCAAGCCTATCCTCCCCCGCCGCGACTCGGCTTCCCCCTGGCCGTCGAGATCCCGTGCACCCTCTGCTTCCCAGCAGCCCTGGTCCTCTTCGACACTCCGGTTCCGGCCCCCCGGGAGACGTCGAAGAGGAGACCACCACCCCATCAGCAGCTGCGGCAGAAGCCGTAGCGGCCCTCATGGGAAGACCCGAGGGAGATCGAGAACACCTTTTGGGCCCGACCCCAGCCATTCCATTGCTGGTTGGTCGATCCGGAACGGTTCCTGCCCCGTCCCAACTACCCACTTCTAAAGGTTTTTCCTCTCTCTCTCTGGGTGTTTATCACAGCCGCTCTCACCCTCTACACGATGGTGTTCGGCAACTCGACGTTGCGTCTTGGCGAGGCGCAACATCGAATGTACATTGCAGCCCTCAGCACTCTCAAATCGACAGTGCGTGGAGCTGCATAGCCAGGCAGGCGAACCAGCAGAGCCAGTCTTCTTCCCGGGGGCCCGCCCCCGGCGAGAGACCCGCACTGCCAGCCATCGAACCACCCCCCGGGGGGTCGATGAAGCACATCGTACCTTTAGTCCCCCTGTCGCGGTCCCTGGGAGCTTGGCTCGAGCTTCCCACACCGTCACGGTGGCTGAGGAGAACGATCCGTCTCGGCTACGCGATCCAGTTCGCCAGAAACACGCCCAAGTTCCGGGGCATCCTCGCCACCTCGGTCAGAGGCCGGGATGCTCCCGTACTTCTGGCGAAGGGTGCGATCGAGTCCGTCCCCCTAGCCGAGATGTCCAAGGGGTTTTACAGCCCCTACTTCATCGTCCCCAAAAAAGGCGGGGGGTGCGCCCTATCCTAGATCTGCGTACCCTGAACAGACACCTGCACAAGCTGCTGTTCAGGATGCTCACGCAGAAGCGCATCCTGACATCTGTCTCGACATCTTTCATGTCTCGATTCTCCCTCGTCATCGCCCGTTCCTATGGTTCGCTTTCGAGGGTCAGGCATATCAGTACAGAGTCATCCCCTTTGGTCTGTCTCTGTCTCCACAAGTCTTTACGAAGATCGTGGAAGCTGCCCTCTCTCCCCTCAGGGAGAAGGGTGTGCGGGTACTCAACTATCTCGACGACTGGCTTATCTTGGCACACTCACGAGATCTGTTGTGCACACAGGGACCTGGTGCTCCGGCACCTAGATCGATTGGGGCTACAGGTCAACCGAGAGAAGAGCAAGCTCTCCCCTGTGCAGATCATCCTCTATCTTGGTATGGAACTCAACTCTGTCACCATGACAGCGCGACTGTCCACAGCACGCGCCCAGTCGGTGGTGAACTGCCTGGATCATTTCAAGCAGTCAGCGGTTCCCCTGAAACTATTTCAGAGGCTCCTGGGACACATGGCATCCTCGGCGGCTGTGATACCCCTCGGGTTGATGCACATGAGACCGCTCCAACACTGGCTTCAGAGTCGAGTTCCCTGGAGAGCGTGGCACACCGGCAGCAGGTGGATGGTGATTACGCCTCTCTACCGATGCACCCTAACCCCTTGGTCTTCCATGACCTTCCTTCGGGCAGGGGTTCCCCTAGGGCAGGTTACGAGGCATGTCGTGGTGACGACGGACGCCTCCCTGCAGGGTTGGGGTGCAGTGTGCAATGGGCACGCAGTGTCGGGGCTTTGGACGGGCCCCCGCCTGCGCTGGCATATCAATTGCCTAGAGTTGTGGACCGTGCTACTCGCACTGAAGAGGCTGCAACCTCTCGTGCAGGCCAAGCACTTGCTGGTCCGATCGGACAGCACTACTGCAGTAGCGTATATCTATCGTCAGGGTGGCGTTCGCTCACTGCAGTTAACACGACTCGACGCCTCCTCCGGTGGAGTCAGCAGGTGACCTGCTCCCTGCGTGCCACGTATATCCCAGGCGACCTGAACCAGACAGCCGATGCGCTCTCTCGTCAGTCGACGCCTCACGGAGAGTGGTGACTCCACCCCCACGCAGTCCAGCTCATTTGGGTGCAGTTCGGGCAGGCCCAGGTAGACCTGTTCGCCTCCCTCGAAACCACCCATTGCCCACTTTGGTACTCTCTGACCGAGGGTCCCCTCGGCACGGATGCCCTAGCGCACAGCTGGCCGCGGGACAAGCGGAAGTACGCCTTCCCCCCAGTGAGCCTCATTGCACAGACCCTGTGCAAGGTCAGGGAAGAGGAGCAGCAAGTGTTACTCGTTGCGCCACACTGGCCCAACCGGACTTGGTTCTCGGAGCTAATGCTCTTGACGACAGCTCCCCCCTGGCCGATTCCCCTGATGAAGGACCTGCTTTCCCAGGGGAAGGGCACGTTATGGCATCCCAGGCCAGACCTCTGGAACCTCTATGTCTGGCCTCTGGACGGGACGAGGAGATCCTGAGTGGTCTGCCCCCAGCGGTGGTAGAAACCATTTCTCAGGCAAGGGCACCATCCACTAGGCGACTGTACGCCTACAAGTGGCGCCTCTTCTCGACCTGGTGTGCTTCTCGAGGAGAAGACCCACGGAGTTGTGCGATCGGGTCCGTGCTGTCCTTCCTACAAGAGAGACTCGAGACTAACCTCTCCCCCTCCACACTGAAAGTGTATGTAGCCGCCATTGCCGCTCATCACAACTCAGTTGCTGGGAAGTCTCTAGGGCAGCACGACCTGGTCATTAGGTTCCTAAGGGGCGCTAGGAGGCGGAATCCGCCTCGTCCGTGCTCCATATACCCTCTTGGGACCTGGATGTAATCCTGACAGGTCTCAACAGGCCCCCCTTCGAGCCCCTAGGGGATGCCGCTCTTCCTCATCTCACGATGAAGACGGTTCTCCTTATGGCGCTCGCCTCCATCAAGAGGGTAGGGGACCTACAGGCATTCTCCGTGTCCCCTGACTGCCTAGAGTTCAGACCCAGGGATTCTCACGTTATCCTGAGACCTCGGCCCGGCTACGTGCCCAAGGTTCCCACCGCTCCTTTTCGGGACCAGGTGGTGAACTTACAGGCGCTCCCCACTGGGGAGGAAGACCCAACCCCGTCCGTGTTGTGTCCAGTACGCGCGCTGCGCCTTTACTTAGACCGCAGAGCTTCAGGAGCTCGGATCAGCTCTTTGTCTGTTTCGGAGGTCAGCAGAAGGGGGAGAGCTGTCTCCAAGCAGAGGTTGGCCCACTGGATTGTGGATGCTGTCAAGGCAGCTTACCAATCCCTAAATCGCCCGTGGGCACTGGCACGTGGCGCCTCTCTCACAGACATATGCAGAGCTGCGGGTTGGGTTACACCCAACACCTTCGCGAGGTTCTACAACCTCCGCGTAGAGCCGGTGTCAGCCTGCGTCCTGCATGGCAACATGTAGGACCGGCAACTGGTAGGGTGTACGCCTATATTGGTTCTTTTCCCCCTCTCTCGAGTGGGTCAGTATACCGATCCAGCCTCCCTTCTTTCCCCACTGGGTGAAGAACAGGCACTCCATCCATCACTAAGCAAGCACCTTCTGGGGCGGGCTGGGCAGAGCAGCCCTGCCCCTTAGGCCGGGTTCCCAGAGTTATTCGCATCATAGCTCTAACCGGACCTAGTGCTACCAGACTTTGCAACCCCCCAGTAGGGCGGTTCCGTCTGATGTATCCTCATGTTGGTTCTCACCTTGGTAACCCATGACCTCCCCAGGTGGACCTCCACCTCGCGGTTTACTCTTCAGCCGCACTTTATTCCCATGAGTTCTCCCCTATCGGTGAGACCATGTGGTATCTCCACTAGACTCCTCCCTGCGGTAGGATGTGATCTCTGTAGCGCATCCCCCACTTGAGGAAGTAGCGCTTACCCAGTGGCCTTACGGTTCCGGGCGGCTTCTCGCTGTTAGAGAAACAAGGCTGCCGCCTGGGAGGCCGAAGGTAGGGGCCTTCCCACCTTTCAAGGAAGCTCTGGGACCCCCTACCTACCCACTGGTAGGTTACAATTTCGCGGTAGCGCTCTCGGCTGACACGCCCAGGCCTGTCACCGTCGCTTTGTTGAGATTGTGACAGGGCACAGTGTTATGGCGTTTTCCATTGGAACCCCATCTGTCGGTTCGACACAACGTCGAGAGACCGACAGAAAAGGAACGTCTCGGTTATGTTTGTAACCTTGGTTCCCTGATGGAGGGAACAAGACATTGTGTCCTCCTTGCCACAACACGTGCTGTCCTCTGCAGCAGTCGTGAGAGGTCTCAGGCTCCTCAGAACAAAGGTGAATGAATGAAGCACGCAGTCTCCCTTTTATACCCGGATTTCCGGGGGCGGAGTCCGGCATGCAAATTTCATTCGCCAATTTACATTGGCCTTTTCTAAGTAGTCGGAAGCGATTGGTTCTCAGGGACGAACCCCATCTGTCGGTTCGACACAACGTCTCGTTCCCTCCATCAGGGAACCGAGGTTACAAACGTAACTGAGACGTTATCGCTAAAGCATCTTACTGTCAATGTGTAAAACTGTATTGACTTACAGTCAAATGGCACTAGCATGATTTTGACTCTGATCTGTACATCTCTCCAGGCTTCAAACTGAGGAAAAGGAACATCATAAATGAGCCCACAGGTGGGACGGGAAACTGCCCCCACCTGACCGAAGCCATTCCCTGCGAGGAGCCCAGTTGTTACGATTGGTTGGTTGTGAAATTGGAGGAGTGTGTTCCAGACAATGACAAAGTATGCGGGCCAGGAACCCAGAACCCACAAGTACAATGTGTCAACAGTGATGGTAAGTGATACACACACCGGCCATCTGCATTATACGGGCCTGTTAATTTTGTGGCACGTTTAATCGTTTAGGCTAATTAAAAATCTTTTGCTTAAATGGCTTTTGCGTTTAAGGGTCGTGTTCAGACGTGTAGAATGCAAATAAACCCAGATTGTTTTGTTCTTGTACAGCTGGGTCCATTCTTGAACTCTATCCGTGGGGCTTATGTTCTGGATTTATGCCCAATTGTAGTAATTGCTGTTTTTGCCCTGGCGGCTGGTTGTAGTTTTCTGTTGTTACAGAGGCCAGAGGGGAAATTCAGAGCTTTAAGAAGTGGCTTTTAGCCTGTTTAACACAAAGCCACATGTGTTGAGGTAGTCTAATTTGTAACTAGATCAAACACCTTAAACTATCCTATGGCATCAAACCAACACCAGAGCCATCAGGAAAATACAGTTCACATGGGCACATGTCCGTGCCTGGAACTACTACAAATAGCTTGCATTTTGTCTGAAGTGGATAAACAACGCTGTCATTTAAATACACTGTCAAACAAATAAAGCATATTGACATGTACATTTATACATTTATCAGACATTTTGATCCAAAGCAACTTACAAATCATTGTAATTTATCAAGCCATGTTTACAAGTATGAAGCACAAAATGCCTATAGATGTTTAAGCTCTGAGAGGTTCGATAATAATGAGATATAATAATAGGTATAAAAAGAATAATTAGAATAATTAGTATAGTCTTTATACAGTCTTGAACATCACAGATATTGAAGACAAATATCTATTTTAAATTTATATGTTATATCTATGTCATATATCTATGTTGTACTAAGTGTTTTAATGGGATTTTGGTGGCTCGCCGGTTGATGTGGAAGCGAAATTCAGCGCCGCAAAACCACGGCTCTAATTCATCCAATCTAATTAATTTCATATAATAGAAAGCAGAGCGTAGCTGAGTGACTATTTTAACAGAGAATAAAATGAACACTTACTAGAGAAATGGAAAGTCTGCCGTCAACAAATAAAATGGATTGATTCACTGCGGCTTAACGAAAATAATTAACCTTAAATTATAGTGGATAATATGAGGTACAAGCAGAATATTTCGCTTTTTAAACAGGACCACCAGCTCTGTGACTTCCTTCTCTTTGCTGTTAATATCTCATCTCGAGGTGCGGCACGACTCGCATTAATAAATCAATTACGGGCGCGTGCCGTAATTCTATTTTACATCCTCGCATTTCACTCCTTGTTCCAGTCAATTTCAGCGTGCGGACATGGCAATTACTGCGACATTCCTGAACCTCAGCTTTTACATTGCTAATGAGGACTCGGGGGAGAGACTGAGAGAGAGAGAGTGTGTGTGTGCGTGCGTGCGTGCGTGCGTGCGTGCGTGCGTGCGTGCGTGTGTGCGCGCAACTCAATCAGGTTTGTAAGGCTCATAATCAGCAGTCCTATTCACAGCAGCTGAAGGTATCATACTCCCATACTGTCACCACGGAGACGACTACCACATCCCCCCAGTTCTCTTATGAATCTTTTACATAGTTACCTGGAGACACCTTACTTGGCACATCATATGCAGTGACTATGTTTTATATACAGTAGGGGAATGGATATATTTTTGTAGCCCATAGAATATGCACTGAACATTTTAATTATCAGTAATCGTCACTTGCCAGCTAACTAAACGAGCAGATCACATGGTTTTAGTCCTGAAATAAATTTAGTTTTGAGTATCAAAATGACCTGGGATGTCATGTACGTGCAATATATGGGTAGTTGACAAGTATGCCATACAAAAATTAAGAAAGCAAATTGTTAATAATATATTATTTAATATTGTTAATATTTGTCATATAAAATAGCATAAGAGAGATTTATCTTCATTGTTAGTTTTTTTCTAAATTGTTTCTGTCACACCATAGGACCCATTTACACATTTATTTGTCAACTACTCATATACAGTAGTGGCCAAAAGCGTTGTCCAGCTTTGGACAAATTGACATCTTATCTCTCTATTCAAATGTATTATTAAAGATGCATTAAACATAATTGAAGTTAATAACTACTTCAAGTAGTTACAAGGTAGTTCAAGTAAATAATTTAGGTCAAAAGGGTAAAGCCGACAAAAAGTTTGAAAACCTCAAGGGTTAGGAAGCAATATCTTTAGCCTGGCATGAAAACAATGCAATTTGGTCTTGTGAGATGATCTCTTATTAACTAATTAATAGCAAAATAAACCATATGAGAGTGTATGCCATACAGATAACAGATAGGAAGAAGTACATGTTCACAGTCACCCGTATATAAAAACTAAAACATCCTTTCAATCCATAAATACCAAAAATTAATAGAAAAAACGCATGGTTCCCTCTAAAAATATGTTGGGTTATTTCAGCCCATCGTTGGGTCAAAAATGGACAAACCCAACTGTTGGGTTGTAATTAACCTACGCTGGGTTGTTTCAACCCAAATGCTGGGTTCTTTTAACCCATTGTTGAATCAAATAAAAAAACATTCTTGGGGTTAATTTAACCCAACAGTTGGGTTTGTCCATTTTGTGACCAAACAATGAGTTAAAATAACCCAATAGTGTTGGCATGATCTTGACACTAAATAAAAATGAGCAATCTACATACTATTTATTCCTGCTACATCTACCTAAAAGTAGAAATAACATTTTTGATTTACAATTCTCAGTAGAGTCCACAGCAGTAAAGAACCTCATCCATTACTCCATCACTTTCTAGCCATAGGCTTGCTGCAACACGTTGACCCATTTAAGTCCAGATACCTGGCTGCTGTGAGAAATAATATGATTTGTTCAAGGTCACCTCTCTCTTTGTCCTGCCTTGCAGACAAGCACATGGTAAATATGTTATTCTAGCACCGGCCATATAAATTAAATTGGCTCCACGTGTCCCTCAGAATCATTCTGCATTTAGCTGAACTCTCCCTCATTAACTTAGAGCCATTAAGCCTCATCACATTGTGACAGCGCTCGATGGAGGAAATGTCAGGTGCCGTCTGGTAGTTTTCCATCAGGGGACAGTCAGATGCAGGTGAGGTTTAACACATCTGAGATGTTTAAAGGGTGGACGTGCAGCCGTTATTACATTTGTCCCAGCGGGTACTCACTGAGTGATTCATGGAGACGGTTTATTTGTTTTTTCTCGACAAAGTTTTCCTTACTTATTCTTTGATTAATTAGTAACGAAATCTAGATTGAGCTGTTAGCGTGAAACATGATGGTTGGCTTCTAGCTGGTTTTAAGCTGATCTAAGATGAAAAGAGTTTTCTGAAGGGAATTTGTGTTTTAAAAGATATTTGGCCACAGCCACTTTCTATTTGTCTTGTAAGATCTCTATTGTTAAATCAGACCCTCAAAAAGGCACATGAGCATGTGTAATGGACCGTAATGATTTTCGTCCCGACGTGGAATGTTTTCGCTTGATGTGAGGACGTCTAACTCTTTCCCACCCCCAGTTTCAAGCACTCCTCATTGTTCCCCAGTGCATCCCCTCTTCTCTGCGTTATTGATCTCTGTTGTCTGGTGCTGATGAGAATGGATCTGTTGTGTCTCATGGGGTCCCACGGTGTCATCTGACTCGGTGGGTTTTCTGTCACTGTGGGCTATTTTCAGGGGTGGAGTTTGCCGATCGATACGGGGGCTGGTGCGCCGGCCACAGCGGGGTTGGTGTCCTAAAATTGGCTCTTTGAATGACCTCTATGAAGAAATCTACTGTTTTGCTCTCTTGTTTTTGTTTTTGTTTCTGACATAGAGGTGACAGCGTAACCTTGAGTGTAAAGTGTAAATGTTTGCTTTTACATTTACGTTGATGTATAAGGTGATATAAAATGAAAGTTCACTTGTACAGGTACTGAACTTCTACCTAACACTGTTGAGTATCAAATGCGATCATTCAATCTATGAGTGTGTAAACTAATATTTATTAATGGGAAATCCATGAGAGTGCATAAGTGTGAGCGTGGGTGTTTTGCCATGAATGTTTGTGTGCTTACAGTCTGGCATAGAGTAGAAATAACGGCTTGGCACTGGATCACGTGCACTGTGTGAATTCTCCTCGTGGGTAGATTTATTTACGCACAGTGACAAGTGGATTAATGTTCACACAATTTAACACAATGTCAAATCACTGAGGTTTCACTTTGCTTTTGCTTTTTTTTAATCCTGTAGGTGAATTTCTTGTACTGCAAAACAGCGGATGATTTTACTTTATAATTTATCAGGTGTTTAGGCCCTTTTATTACCATATGGTTTAATAAGTTATACAGTTCTATATCCCCAGTAGCATCAAAAAAGAGCTTGCTAAAGTTCCCATTATTGCACATAAAGAATATATAAACGCATGTGTTTTGTCTGCTTTCAGGTGAATATGTGGACAGGCAGCTGTGTCGGGATGCCATCCTTCCCATGCCGTCGCTGTGTGAGGTGCCTTGTCCAAAAGACTGTGTGCTCAGTCCCTGGACGTCCTGGTCCCTGTGTTCCAACACCTGCTCGGGGAAGAACACAGAGGGCAAACAGACCCGATCACGTTCAATCCTGGCTTACAATGCTGGTGAAGGTAACAGTGTTAACATTTACAAACTGCTTCCACAACCCTCCCAAACATGGTTTCTTACTTTGCTAAAAACTAATGATGGGTATGATGGTACTTGTTAAGTGATTGTAGCGGCATGCATATGGACAACGTGGGATTTAATTTATTTGGAAAACTTGAATCTACTTTGTATCGCGCAGGTGAACGCTTCAACTCAGCTTTGATGATTATAATGGGAGCAGTTTCATTTGATTATATGCAAACTATGAACTTTGTGTAACTGTACTGTAGGTTGTTTACGGT
The DNA here is from genome assembly GCF_024868665.1 of Triplophysa rosa. Lineage (NCBI taxonomy): Eukaryota > Metazoa > Chordata > Actinopteri > Cypriniformes > Nemacheilidae > Triplophysa > Triplophysa rosa. The sequence continues at coordinate 11,570,918 of NC_079905.1, read as the reverse complement.
TGCTTGGTGATATTGGACAATTAATATACTGTCAAATTCAACTTTAGATGTGGCTTATTCAATTCGAATTCGTAAAATAAATGTTCTTAAAGAATTACAAACAAAAGACTCATTTTGCACCGGCTCCAAATTTAGCACTCATATATTATTATTATTTTTTTTTTCATTTTTTCACAGAAGAAAACTCAAATTAGGCAAGTTATATTTCTGGGTAATAACTTATATATATTTACATATTTATTTTTGTTGTATTATAATTATATAATATATATGCATTGCATGTGAACAATTGTTATGTATATATTGTGTATTTTATATTATACATTTACAGTATATAATATTATTGACAATATTAGTGTTTTTACAAAATCAGTCATTGACAATATTCGTATTAACACAAAATCAGTCAATTATTGACAATATTAGTATACAGTATCAATCAATTATTGGCAATATTGGCATTAATACAGTATCAATTCATTTTTGTCCATAGTAGTATTAATACATTATCAATCAATTATTGGCAATATTAGTATTAATACGTTATCAATCAATTTGTTGCCAATATTAGGATTAATACAATATCAATGGGTCATTTACAATATTAGTATTAATACAAATAATCAATGTTAATATTTTCACTATTTTTGACAATATCAGTACATTGTGTCTCCGCTATGTGTTGCCCTAATTGAAGATTTCAGTCACACAGTTGTTTAAATAGACATGAACAGATTATGACTAGCAAAAAGCACTTCCCTCCCTTGTGCTAGTAAAGCAATCTTCCATGTGAGAAGACTGATAAAAAAGCTTTCTATCAGAATGTAATGTGCATCTCCGAGCCTTAAGTGATTCAAACCTCAGGTGAGCTCAGGCTGAGTGTGTCTGATCTGTAATAGACTAATGCTCAAGTGAGTGCTCGTAGGCTAAAACCTCTCCTTTGCCTCTTCTACCCACTCGCCCATATTCCATTTCCACATATATGCAGCTTGAGGAAACTGGAGGAATGACCGAGCTAACAGCTTGGTTTTCTTCAGCATCACATCATTTTTATGGTCACGCTAGCACTAGAAATACTCAGACAGAGCGCATCAGAATCAAAGGCAGTGTTCGATGCATGTGTGGAGTGCGGCTGTATTATGTGTTTACTTTCAGCTTGAATGTTCGGCCACATATGCGCAATGATGAGTTCTGCCCTGTGGCGAATTCCGCTATGTGCTGCGATCTAAGGTTATTAGCTTTCAGATGGTTCAGGAGACGACGCACAAATTGATGATAAGCGTCTAAGAAAGCAGGTGTGTGATAGCAGTAGCATGAAGTTCAGTCGATACAGCCCTGCTTGCCATCTGCGTCAGTGTGAGGTGATGGAGAGAGTTTCATTAGCATGTCTGTGTAGTTCATGAATAATGGAGTTAAACTGTGGCCGCTTGGCCGATAAGAAGCCGATATAACACAATTACAGTAAATGAGAGACATACAGAAAATTGGTCAAACTAAATGAACAATTATTGTGTACTTTATTATGTGGCTAGTTATAACATGTTGCTTAGCGTTAAAACAATCATTGACATAGCGTTTATCTCGGGCAGCTAAATGTAGCTAAACATAAATAGAATGTATAGGAATGTATAGAAATAAATGTAACACACTATAGAGTGGCCAAACAGAAAAAAATGTCATCAGATTGTAAACGTATTGATTCATGCAGTTAATTAAAAATTTCAAAATATCGACCCAATATAGACTTTTCATTGGATGCACGTGCCTAGTCCGAAGTTCATTTCTGGTCTATGTTTGTTGCTCAGCTTCGCTAGTTGCTAATAATATAACTATTTATATTTTATTTAATTTATATTAATATAAATGTATATTACTATTTTATTGTATAATAATTGTATTAAATAAACCGTTGGTTGAATATTATTGTATATTAATTTTATTAAATGAACAATTGGCTGAATAGAGGTTTTCACGACGCGTCATCAATCTGGAAGTCGGCCATGTTGGAGGCATTGAACGTAAACACTACTATTGAACTTAATGGATATCGCAGATATTGCTGGAGAGAAAAAAAAATCTTCTTCAGAAATAACTGAAAATAAAGTGCTTTAATGCAAGTCATTACACCTGAGAATCGCTATAGCCATGTGCTATAACATCACGTGCAGTATAATTCATTATTTTCTACTCTTGACTTCACTCACGAGTCAGTAGTATTTAACGTTACTGTGTGTAGTTAATTTAACTTAACTATTCTACATGGATGTAGACACACACACACACACACACACACACACACATTCATGGGTAAAGAATCACTGTAACACAGTTAAGAGGCACGCTGTTTTATTAAATAACTTGGAGGTGATTTAGTTAAAAGGGACCAGACTGTCAGCGTGTGTATGTGTGTGATTAAACTGTGATTTTTTTTTTAAACAAAAAACTTCCAAAAGTTTTCTATGAGGATAAGGTTTAGGGGTAGGACTTGATTGGCGAACAAAATAAGTAGTTCACTACGTCGGGATGAGAAATATAGGAAATTGGGTCGTCAGTCCTTATATGTATGTGATGTTACTGCATATGGCCATTGTGATTCCTGTTAACCACCTATTAACTTTAGTTTGTCAAAATATCGCGCCCTTTCCTGCTTACCAAGTCCTTCTCTATATGATTTAGCAGCTTCCACACGTTTTTTTCCGTGATTTAGACATCATAAATTAGTAGAACAACATCTTATGTAGTACAGTAACCGTGCAATCCATGCTGTTATTTAGATCCAAGTATCTCCAATATGGCCGCGCATCCAGGTAATCTGACATCACACACTTGCAGACTTTTTGAAAGTTTGCAGAGAAAAACACACAACGCGATAAAATCTGCAGACTAGCGCAGACTTTCTGCAACAAGTTCAGACTGAAAATCTGGGCAAAAGTCCTGTCGTGTATTCCAGCCTTTACTACTTTTTCTTAAAATAACACATGAAAATTCTGCTTGACGTAATGAAAGAAATTGGGTGGTGATTGTCTACTATTCCTGTAAATCGCTTGAACACCTTTTTTTTAATTTGCTACCTGTGTTAATTTTATTAAAATAAAATAATTACATTTTAGTGCATGCAAATACAAAATGTTCCAATAAAGATGTGTCAGAAAATGTCACTGTCTGAGTGGAGAGCATGAATTTAACGGAGGCGCTGTTGCGTCCCATACCAAGAGATTAACACAACGCTAGATGAGGATGACTACATGAACTGCAACTCTTTGTGGTGCAAGGAACATGCAATTATACGCTGAGCTGTGTTCAGACTCACTTTTGTAATTGCACAAAGGATTAATCTTCATGTGAGACACAGGTCAATAAATAACCAGAGGGAGTGATAATCCCTATTTGAAACAATGTGATTGTCATGCTGGTTTCTGAAGCTCTGCTAATGCGCTGTCCTGGCGTGCCCGGAAACACTATGAGAAGCTTTGATGTTAAATAACCTCCCCTGTTGTATTTTATTTTTATATGATTGTGTCTACCTAGCAGCTCACAGCAAGTGTTTTTTACCTGTGTAATGGAGTGTGTGATAATAGTTGATAACCCTTTTATAGATGAGTAGCTGAAGGACTTTGCGCTGCATTGGTACAAAGGATAAGTCAATTATTCATTATTTTAGGTGCTACTAAAAACAGGCTCTGCTTTTTTCCTCATTCACTGGTTTAACATTTTCTCATTGATTGCTGTATCGGTTGTCAATGCACACCGTTGAGATAATAGCTGACCACTCCGTAGGGATTTTTTTGTTTTGCATGATTGTGGCTTTTCCAAAAAACAGGCAGTGCTTGGTAAATAATTTGGACATCCAGTATCTTTAACGGTCATGGTTGCATTACCCTTGTGGATTTGACATTTCTCATAGTTCATCCGGGCCACTCACTGGGTCAAATATAGCCACAATACCACACTGCTTGTGTGCAAAGTATATATTTATACACTTGCGTATGAAAAATACAACATGACACCAGATGTAAAAACGATAAGAATAATAGTCATAATAATAGTCATAGTTATTCATCAGGAGCGGAATAAAACAGCTTTACCATAAATTACGTATAGGATTGTCAAATATTAGATCAACCCCCAGTTGATTTTTCAAAGGTTAAAGTTTGGTCTAAATGATCAAGAATTCACCTTCCAACCTTTTTTATCTTCTAGGTGGGGGTCAGTGCCCCAACAGCAGTGCCCTGCAGGAGGTGCGCGGCTGTAATGATCATCCCTGCACTGTGTACCACTGGCAGACGGGACCCTGGGGTCAGTGCATAGAGGACACCTCTGTTCCCTCTGCCAACAGCTCGCTGGGCCGCGCCGGAGCTGGAGTCGCCAGTAATGAGGCCTTCTGTTCAGTAGGAATGCAGACGCGCAAAGTCATCTGTGTCCGGGTCAATGTGGGCCAGGTGCCACCAAAAAAGTATGTTTTTGTGTTCAAATGTTTTTGCATTATATCCGTAATTTGATTGATTTTTTTGTGCGTGTTGTAACACTGAAAACTAAGAAGCCTTGAATGAATTGAATTGCTTGATGTATTGATTGTATTTGTTATTAATTGTTTAAGCATTATTTACATTTTTTTCACCGTCTGACAAGGTTACAAATGCTATTTTTAATAGGTATAATTAGATCCTCATACTTTTTTATTTCTTCCCTTTATTCATTGTCTAGCCTAACAATGAGTGCGTTTACATGCACAGTCTTACTCCAATTATGCTTAATAAGCTGATAACAAGTAGGTCATGTAAACGCGTAAAACGTTTTTCTTTTATCGGGGAAAGCTCATAAACGGCGTAAGCAAAACCCGCTCGGCAGAGGTAGGTATTTTCCCATTACTCCGATTTCGCGCTGCATGTAAACGCCTTTACCTGTCTTCTCTCAGTTTTGTTTATGCGCATGTCTGACAGCGCAATAGTAAAAGTCCCAAACGGAAGTAACAGTAAAATTATGCATAAAAGTCTGCTCTCCAGTCATGCAGTTGATGTAGAAACGTCAAAATGAAAAAGTATTCTGCGGACATTACAAGAGATATAAAAAAACAGTTTCTGACCGTTTTCCCGCTGCATTTTTAATGACTAAACAGACTATCGATGGTGACGTCACCGCACGCGAGAAACCTGGCAAGTCTCAAACTTCCATATAAACGCGGTTTTCTCTCATCCGGTATTTAAGGTAGATAGATCCGGTCTTCCCCGCAAGGCGTCAAATGGGGTGGGAATGTGTTTATTTATTTTGTTTAATAGCTGCATTGTTCTGTCAGTGACTGTAAAAACAAGATGTCTGGCTCAGGGACCCCATGCTGGAAATGGCAATGAGGCACACTTTCTTTCTACCAGGGGTTATTCATGCGCTGGGCTTTGCCCGCTAATCTACATGTTCACATACGCACGCAGATTTGCAGACACGGGCTGCATGCTGATCATCATAAGATGGGGATTTTGTGTGAAAGGGACAGGAATGACATGGCGGTGTGAATAGGAAATGTCATATGTTCAAGGCATCCTACTGTATACATCCACTATTCTTTTTGAAAAGAAAAATATTTTGCATTCTTGCATTTAATTTAATTGACTGATTCACTAATTGAATTAATAAAAACAATTGTATTGAAATTAAATAACTAAAAATGAATTTTGGTTTGGCATGTCCCCTTTTTTCTTTTTATTCCAGTATGCACTTGTTGTGGCATGTACTTTGATGCATACAAAACCTCACGCCAACATCATTTGCGAATGTTTCAAATAACATCTTGTATGATAAAAGCTTGGAAAATCATGGTCTTGTACAAAGAAGTTAATACGGCTGTGCTTGTTCGGATACTAGCCACCTAGGAATAGTGCACATTCCTAAATAGTTCCTCATTATGTTTCATATTATTTCTTGTTTCAAATCTAAACCTTATTTTCAGTGTTTGGTTTAGGATAAGCATGTGCCTGTTTTGTTGTGTTTGTGTAGGTGTCCCGAGAGCCTACGTCCAGACACAGTAAGACCATGTCTCCTGCCCTGTAAGAGAGACTGTATCGTCACTCCATACAGCGACTGGACCCCCTGCCCCACCGCATGCCATACAGGTGCTGTTCTGCTTCTTAAAACAAACTTGAAGTACAGCTGGATAAATGACTCAATGTTTAATTTATTGCATTAATGTAGGCATATTCCACATTTTTCGTGCAGTTCTTTATCTTTTTTCATCAACTGAAGAATATAAATTATAATCCAAAGGAAAGTTTATAGTTCTTTGTGCTGTAGTATTTTGTTGACTTGACTACTTTTTTTGTATTGTACTTTCCATTAGATTTTTTTGTTCCCACATTATGAACACAATAAAGATGCATTGTTGCTTGGCAACCCAGTCTATAGGAACCAGAACAAATATTATAATAAGCAGCCAATATCAGAGCAATTTGTTATATAAGGCGAACTTGTGCTGCATTGCAATTGCTTGTTAAAACCATTTATAACTGTGAATGTCACACTTGAGCGTGTTTGAAATATTGTAATGCCTTTGAAAGAGCATCAGCTTGAGAGATACTGTATTGGGCATGTTTTATCCTGCACTTGTTTTTTTGCCTTTGTTTTCTTCTGTAGCTGATTATATTGAAATGTATGTGGTTTGACCTGTTTTTTTTTTTTAGAAAGCAACCCACAGGCAAATATATAATCATTTACCCACCCTCTTGTCATTTTAAACCTGTATGACTTAATTTCTTCCGCAGAACACAAAAGAAGATATTTCGAAGAAAGTTGGTAACCGGCACCCAGTGAATGAATGAGTGCTGGCACTGTTCAGTTACCAACTTTCTTCAAAATGTCTTCTTTTGTGTTCTGCGGAAGAAAGAAAGTCCTTTAAAGAACACAGAGAGTTTCCTAAAGTCTCCTTGTTCTCAGTTGTAGCTCATGCATATATAACCCAGAAATCCCACGTCTCTCTAAGAGTTTCAGAAGAGATCTGTGCAGTGTCACAAACTGCTCAGTTTTGCCAAGATAATCTACAATCAAAAATCAAATTCCAGTATAAACTCGATATGAAATTTCTCATCACGTCCAAAGTGATCTGTGCTTTTCTATTCCCTTTTCCCTGAGCAACAACAGAGCAACCTCTGCGCCATAAAATTTTCATTTGAGGAAGCAAAGTGGCTCAGTGCTACAAAATGAAAACAAATAATCCAGAACGAGACGCACATGTTTGTCAATGTCTTTGCCTAGTGAAAAACTTGAGAGTATGAATCACTCTAACGAGTTTATTTGAAAGAGAACATCTGTGCATCGTGGTTTCGTTTTTATCATTTCTAAATAGAGTCTAATATTGTACTCATTAATCCACAAAGCAGATGGCACTGCCATTTCCGAAGTATTAAGGCTGAGGTCGGCTGCAAACCTTGTTAACTGTAACACAGTCATGCAGAAACTAATGGCTGGAATACACTACAAGATTTTTGGAATCTGAAAAGATTTTTTTAAAACTAGACATCATACACTTTTTTGAAAGTTTCGGATAGAAACACACTAACTGATCAAATCTGCAGACTGTCACAGACTTTTCAAAACAAGTCCAGACTGAAAATCTGAGCAAAAGTCTTGTAGTGTATTTCAGCCCTAATGTGCTGATTCGATGCTCTCTACAATTCTCTGTTTATGTGTTACTGTTTTATATTTTCTGTTCATCTTCTCTAGCGTATTTAGGTGGTACCATCAAAAAGAAGCAATCCAGGAAACGCATCATAATTCAGCTTCCAGCTAATGGAGGCCAGGACTGTCCAGAAGTTCTCTTCCAGGAAAAGGAATGTGATGCTGCCTCTGTTTGTCCAGGCTACAGGTAAACATAACGTCAAAATCGGTAACACTTAACTTAAAGCATATATGTATACCGCATTATAAAAGTAGTTTTATGTTTTAATTATGCCTTGTAATGCACCTTATATTGTCTCATGAATAATTGTAACTACAGTTTATGCATTATACCACTTATCAATTCATTGTTACACTTCGCATTTTTATTTTGGTTATAATTCTGTAGAACAACATTTAATGTATTACAACAAACATTATGAACAATTATAATCCATCATACCATTTAATAACCCTTAATAATTTAACTTACCTCAAAATCTAATTCCTGAAGTCATGCCAATGTAGGATACACACACTTTATTATAAAAATGTTATAAAAAGCTCTCAATAACTTGAAATTAAATCTGTTCCGCAGGTGGAAAACTCACAAGTGGAGAAGGTGTCAGCTGGTGCCATGGAGCGTTCGGCAGGACAGCCCCGGAGCTCAGGAGACCTGTGGACCAGGACTACAAGCAAGAGGTTAATAACTGCTTAAAAGATGCTACATCTTTCAATGATGTTTGTCAAAACTACTTTGTAGATGCTTTGCTTCTCATCGCAGCTGGGGAGATGCGTTTACGTGTTGTAAATGCATGAGATTGGTGAAAATGTGATCTGTAACTGAGAATTGGCATCAAAGCTCTTCTGCAGGCTCTTTACAAATAACATTAATCACTGTGTAAATGCCTTCAGATGCAACTAAATGATTCAGAAGCTCTCTGAAGTAGTCGAAAGATTAACCTTTTGCTCCAACTCTCACCATAAATACTTTAGGGGTTTTAACGCTGGCCTACTACTGTGGAATGAATAAAAATATACTTGAAAATGAAAGATGAGATTCTTTGATTATAGGCTTGCAGACTGTGAATGTTGCCACGAGGCGATGAGCATCTCTAATCGAGGTTTATTTACTGGAATAGTTCTGAAAGGGCGTTTTCACACCTGTGTATCGATTGCTTTGTTCCGAAACCGGGGGTTAAATCGCTACAATATTGCAATTTATTTTAGTTCGGTTCACATTCACAAGGCAATATTTCCAAACGGACCAAACTTTGTTAATAAAAGTCACGTGCGTGTAAACTCTCCTTCGATTGGTCAGAGCGCATCTGTTTATTTTCCGGCCGGTAACGCGAGTGATAATGAGCGTCAGCTGCGCGTTGCACCGGTCTCGCGTCTCTCACGGCGGAGCTCGGGAAGAATAAAAGGAGGAGAAGGACGAGAGAGAACCAGGCCTGGATTTTATGTTATGTTTTATTATGTTTGTGTGGCCGGCAGTCGACCGTGAGGGAGCTGTCAGCACTTTACTTTCATTTTGTTGTTTGTTTATTTTATTAAAAGTTTGGTTTAACATTTGCAGGTTCCCGCCTCCTTCCTTCCTTACTGTGAACATTGTTACAGGGCTCTATTAGCAAAACAATCCCTTTTGCATCATGCAACTTTACGTAATTACCCATCATACATTGTGATACAGTCTGGTTCGTTGGGTCGGATGGCTTTCACATGTCTAGCGAACCGCTCCAGAGTTCGTTTGCAATCGGGCCGAGACCCGATTGTTTTGTGGCGGATCCTAGCGTGATTGCTGTGTTCACATATGACTAAATGAACCGAACCAAGAGAGAAAACGCACCAGGTTCCGAAACAAACCCTTATGTGTGAAAACGCCCAAAGTCTGATTATATGGGAAGGTTTACATTTTTGGAAAATTGAGGACGCAAAAAGGAGAAATTTCCCATCATGGATGACCCATGAACTGTCTCACAAAAGTGGATATGACTCAAAAGAAAATGCCAGAAGATCGTCTGTAAATGTTTCACAGACTTACATTATAACCACAACGCAAAGATGGTCAATAGATATCAAGATAAGCAGCACTTTACAGCACAGCCTGCATTAGCGACCATTACTCGTAATAGTATCCCGCAGCACACAGACACGGCTGAAGAAGCAATCCAATACAGTTGCTTTCACACTGATTCAACAAAATGCGTCTGGATCCGTTCGGCTCGAGTCAATAGGCATTAAACTGCCCTCTCGTGTAATCCATCACAAGATGCTTATCTTTATTCAATATCTGCGACTTTATTGGTGAGAGAAGGCTGATCCTCATCACCGTCAGCCATTGAAATGAAGAGTTTTGTTAGCGGATGGTATTTTTCTTATTGTGAGTTTAGTTCCATTTCTAATCTTTCTTTTTTCGTTTTCAGCTGTCTCTTGTAAGAAGGTGGATGGTGGAGCATCAGATGTAGCGGCGTGTCTGAAGTTTGCTGGTCCTATGCCTCAGCTCACTCAGTCATGTCAACTTCCGTGTCAAGATGACTGCCAGCTAACCAGCTGGTCCAAATTCTCATCATGTGCAGCTGATTGTGTAGGTGTTCGGTCCAGGAAAAGGATGCTTGTTGGTAAGCTCTGGTTCTGGACATTTCATCAGCATTTCTAGATGTATTGTGGTCATTTCAGTCCAATGTTTGTTGAATTTCAACAAAATCAAACCTCAGGAGTGATATAAAGTCGTTCAACAGCAATGTGAAAGACTGACAGCATGACAAGACACATGAAAAAAATCCAGGCTATCACATAGAAAGATAAATTTGTAAACTTTATCTAAATACATGTACAAAATGACTGTTATATTGCTCAAAAGTGAATATGAACTTGTTTTCTTTGAAGTATTTGAGGTCTAAAAAATACAGAGCATCTTTTCTGTTATTTTGACCTGTTTCTCCAGTTTTCATTTTCTGCAAATAAATGCAAATAGAAACAATATTTATGTTTGAAATTTGGGAGAAATATTGTTAGTAGTTCACAGAATGAAACAAATATGATCATTTTAACTAAACACATACTTATAAATATAATTCAGAAAATAATTTTGAAATATTCTCTTATTTTTTTCCGCAGCTGTATATTACTACAATACAGCATCAAAATAAATATTTTAACTTGATGTGTAAATCATTTTACAATGGTAGAGATTAATTAAAAGGCAAAGTTAATCTACAAAAAAAAATCTTTCATAATTTATTCACCCTCATAATCATTCAAAACATGTTTCTTTCTTCTGTGGAACACAAAAGAAGATATTTTGAGAAATGTCTTTTTGTTCATACAATGGAAGTATGTGGGCCAATGTTGTTTAGTTTTTGAACGTTGGTGTTTGGTTGAATCTTCTTTTGTGTTCTGGAGAAGAAAGAAACTCATACAAGTTTGGAATGGATAAAGACATTTTTTTTGGATGACCTGCCCTTTAAATAAACCTTATCTGATACAAAGACTTGAGCTAAATGGCATCAATGAGACATGTGATTGAATCTCACCTGAGGCAGGAATGTGACTTAACCTTTATTGTAAAGTTCTGTGAGGAGATCAGTTGGTGATTTAGAAGGTTACAAAACACATTGTGTGTCCCAAACACTGCCCTTACTAAAACTATAATGTTTACATGGAATTAGACCATACTCTGTTTGAATGGGTATTAATTCTTTGTTAGCAGAAAGACTTCAAATTACAAAAGAGCGAGATAGCAATGCAGGACTTTGAATTTTATTACTTTGAATTTTTATTAACCATTATAAAACAAATGAAAATAAAATAAACTGCATTATTTGATGCTGTGACTTTGAACTTCACCTTTCTAAACAACTGTGTTGATATGATTTATGCCCTCAGGTAAAAGCAAAAAAAGGGAACAATGTAAAAACACACAGATATACCCTCTAAGCGAGACGCAGTACTGCCCGTGCAACAAGTACAACGCCCAGCCTGTGGGAAACTGGTCGGACTGCATACTGCCCGAGGGTGGACGTGTAGAGGGGCTTTTGGGGATGAAAGTACAAGGTGATATCAAGGAATGTGGCCAGGGCTACCGGTATCAAGCTATGGTGTGTTATGACCAAGACAACCGACTCGTGGAGACATCACGCTGCAACAGTCACGGTGGGTTGACAGACATCAGTGTTTACACTTTTTGGTCATGCAGTTACGTTTGGTTTGTTTATGCATGGGAAAAATTACACATGGTTTTGTTTTATTGACATTCATTATTGACCATTTGGGGTATTTAAGTGATAGTTCACTGAAAAATGAAAATTCTGTCATCATTTACTCACCCTCTTGTCATTTCGAACCTGTATGACTTTCTTTCTTCCGCAGAACACAAACGAAGATATTTTGAAGACAGTTGGTAACCAAACAGCACTGCCCCCCATTCACTTCTACTGTATAGACACAAAACCAATGCAAGTGAATGGGGGCCAGTTAACGACATTCTTCAAAATATCTTCTTTTGTGTTCTGCGGAAGAAAGAAAGTCAAACAGGTTTGAAATGATAGGAAGGTGAGTAAATGATGACAGAATTTGTATTTTTCTGGTGAACTATCACTTTAAGAAAGATATTCGAACACAATGCATGTTAAAATCAATCCTTGAATTAAGACAGTAAAGATCTTACGTATGCGTCACACCTACTGATGGTCAAAACAAAATCAATGTTGAAAATATGGAGTGCTCTGCAACAGTGTTCATCGTCTAATTCTGCTCGGGGACCTCTCACAAACCTCCAAAAGCAAAGGAGCTCAGAAAGGAGCATTTAGCAATCCCTTCCACTCAACACAAGATTAGGCTGCGGAAAACTACAGCACTAGATCAAAGCGCGGGCAATGTTTTGGGCCACGCAGTAGCTCAGTGACGTTAAGAACTATGTCTTTAAGAGTCACGATCTCCTAGTATGGATTGTACGTGCTCAGCTTGAGGCCTCTGAGACGCTCAAAGACTTGGCATCACTGGTGTGATGGTGTGCTGACGGAGGCAGGGCATTTCTCTCTCGCTCACTCTCTCTCCCTTCCTTCTCTTCCTGCCGCCTCTGAGACATCCCTCACTCCAGTCAGATGCCCAACTCTGCACAATTTGAAGTATGGTTCTGTTTTGTGAAACTGTCAGATTGATGTGTTGCCCGAGGCGATTTGTTAGTGGGGATTTAGTGTGTTTTCAATCCATCTATGGGAAGAGATGTTTCTTATATAGCACTGGGTTCAAAAGTGCAAGTGGATACAGTTAGTATTAGATGATGACATTTTTTTACGTGTGTATTTGCGTATATAGGATTTTTTATTTTAAGGCACAAACTGTGGAAGACCGAGAAACAAGGGAAAATAAGCCATTATCATTTTTTACGTTCACTTTGTATCTTTTACCGTTTGCTGAAAAATTTAGTAGTCAACCACAAAAAAATATTGATACTTTCAGCCGGTCACAGGTAGGGTTGTCACGTTTATCAAATTTGACCATAAATTGTCTTCTAAATAATAGCAATTATGGGAATTGCGTGTTTTAAGGCTTTGACAATTTTTGTGATCAATTGTCACACAAATGGTATGATCCCACTTGTATTAATTCCATGATTATAACACAAACAAAATATCTGAAAGTTCATCTCCAATGAGAACGAGTTGAGTGATAATAGCTTTTAACTAAGAGTTATCTACTTCTAGTTAAACACATGGAAAAATGACTTCCATGTATAATTATCAATATAATAAATTATTATCTGTATTTTCCTGAGTAATGCATGTGATGCTTTAATGGATCAATGAGTTCAGTTGAGACCACTGCACTGTATTCATTCTTTTTAACAAGCGCCTTTCGTTCCTAGAAGGCAGAAGTAATTTAGGCTTCCCATTTGTCCATAGACAGGATGTCAAGGCAAATGTCAGGATCAGCCAGGGAGCAAATGAGATTTCTTACTGTGTGCTTTGACATCATAACCAGCAACCAGAAATGGTCTTTTTGTGTCTTTCTGCAAGCTCTGACAATTTTTGTTATTGAATTTGTTACTTTGTTATGTGGGTGATCTTTTGATTTAATTACAAAATATCTCTCCCGTCGCTGCTTTTTCAACACCAATCTCCAATAACGTTTTTGTTCTACTATAAACTATAGTTTTCAGTCAGATTTTCAGTATTTCGTGAAAATTATATTTATAGGAGCAGTGCATCACAATTGAGACTCCGCCCCCTCTTTTTGAATGTCATTGCTGTCCTTTCAAAACCTTTAATGTTTAAATGAGCTGTTTTTCAGCAATTCTTTTTTTAAATGGTTAAATACTGTGTTGTCAAATGTGACAAGTAGTTTGTAATAGTAGTAATATTAGTTTTTGCTAAACCCAGTGACAAACATAAAGGGTGACTAATAATAATGATTTATGGCAAAAAAAATCACGAAATATGAAGATACAAGGTTTCAGAATGACAGCAGAGATATGTTCCTATAGACCATTTACACAACCCAAATATGAAGCACTTCCTGTATCCGTTTTTTAGCACTACACAAACAGTAAAATAAAATACAACCAACTGAATTGTTAATATCAAATGAACTTAATTATAATTAAATTAATTATATTTTTGAACTGGTTTGACTTATTATACTGTAGATACACAAATTAATTCAATTGCACTTTTACAGGGTACATTGAAGAAGCCTGTATCATTCCCTGCCCGTCTGACTGTAAACTCAGCGAGTGGTCAAACTGGTCACGCTGCAGCAAATCATGCGGCAGTGGGGTGAAAGTACGATCAAAGTGGCTTCGAGAGAAACCGTATAACGGTGGAAGACCCTGCCCTAAACTTGACCATGTTAACCAGGTACAGTATGTAGAAGATCTACATTCATTTATAGACCCTTAATGGTGTCGGATAAGTGCTTGTCTTGTTTTAATGATTCATTAGCAGGCTGTTATAAATACTTAATCAAAAGAACAAACAGAATTACGTTTCATTAATGCACAGAAATAAGCCTGCTTATATGTTAATATCATGGGATAATGTGTTCTACATCACAGCATTATGATTTTTTTAAGATTGTAAAATTAACACAATGTGTATTTGCAAAGCTTTCAAAGATCTACCATCTTTATTTTCCATGTTCTTTTGATCTCACCATCGGGGGCATCCTGCCACAGGCCCAGGTAAATATCTATAAAAAATATTTTTATCATTATTAGTTTTAAAAGTATTTATTTAAATTATTACAAGTCATACTTTCACTTCTCATAATAAGTTTTGCTTATTAATGAATACAAATATGTTTACATCATTTTAACCCAAGATCTTAATAAATATATGTCTTCTGCATGCAGTAACCCAAGGATTCAGAAACATTCTGATAACTGTTATATTATATTGTATTTCTCATGAATATTAATTAGGTGATGTGATGTTCAAACAGTAGTCCTAACTGGTTTGCTCAAAGGAGAAACTGGGCGTTAACTGTTGCGAATTCATTGCACATTCATTCAGTTCACTACCAAAGTGGTCTTAAAGTTTCTATATGCAGAAATATATGCTATTCTCACTGCAAATCAAACCTCTTAAACTGTAATGTTTAATCAACAAAAACTCAACTTCCTAGTCATTTCTATAGCCCTGTTGTAATCTTTGTGTTGTCTCTTCAGGTGTATGAAGTGGTGCCGTGTCTGAGTGACTGTAGTCAGTATGTTTGGGTGGCTGAACCGTGGAGCGTCTGGAAGGTCAGTAATGTCGATCTGAAGGAGAACTGCGGGGAAGGTGTACAGACGAGAAAAATCAGGTAAGACATATTTAAACATGCTGTTCTCTAGGAAGTTCATGTTAGTTTAATAAAATCTTTGTAACAGATTATTTGTTTTATGTATGTAAAGGTGCATGCAAAACACTGTGGATGGGCCTTCAGACCCTGTGGAGGACTATCTGTGTGATCCCGAGGAGATGCCTCTTGGAGCCAGAGAGAGCAAGCTTCCCTGTCCAGAGGATTGTGTTCTTATGGACTGGATTCCTTGGAGTCGATGTTCACTGGTGAGAAAACACATTGATCAGTTACATGCCTGTGAACTCTAATGTGTGATTTAGCACACAATCCTACTGCCCCCCAAAGTGTTGTAATGGGTAATTCAGCCCTGTTTTAATTTTTCACACAGTATGGTGCTTATGATGAGGCTGAGCTTAAAGTCCGGGTAAAGAGAATTCTGAGAATTGTTTCTAAACACATAATAGATGTTAGAAATGTATTGCTGAAACACATTACAAAGACTCAAAAGTATGTAGTACTGAATTGTGGAGTTAAACCGTTAAACAGTTTTTCACCAATTCTCTGTACAGGATTTTTTGGGCGGGGCTAAAACGGGGGATCGATGACGCAACGGAGCGTCCGAGCATGCATGGCCCCTCCCCATATCACGTATTCATATAATTCACATACAGCCTACCGGGCTGGAGACTCAGGTTGAATAAATCGAGTGGGCGTGGTTTCAGCGCCAACAGCGGACACGCCCCCAGCGTTTGAGAAGTCCTGCTTATTTGTCCAAGATATTGATAACTTATTTTATTTACTTGGATGTTTTTTTCTCCATTCGCATTTGGCTGGGTGGTTAATAACACACTTTTCTGTTGTGTGACAAACTCAGAACACATTTTTTAGGGTCACTTTACTCGGATTTTAACGTTTTTCAATGCACATGTGCCCTGAACGCCTTTGTCTGGAACTTAAAGGGATAGTTCACCTTAAAATTCTTATAATTATTCGACTCAAGACATTCTAAACATGTATGGCTTTCTTTCTTCTGTGGAACACAAAAGAAGATCGTTTGAGAAATGTCTCTGGTTTTGTGTCCATACAGTGGAAGTCAATGGGGGCCAGCGTTGTTTGGTTACCACCATTCTTCAAAATAACTTTTTTGTGCTCTGCGAAAGTAATGTTCAAACATTAAGTCATGCAGGTTTGGAATGACATGATGGAGAGTGAATGATTCAAGACTTTTTATTTTTGGGTGAGCTCCATCTTTGGGTTCCTTTAAACCCTTGGATTGGCCTTGAACCCTTGGAGGGTTTATGCCAGAATTGGCATTTATCATTTCCTATTTAGAAGGATTTGAGAGGCAGCAGCTGGGCCATTCGAACGCTGTTTATTTCTTGGTCAGCAGTAAACCGGCTATCTGTAAATACAGAAGAGAAAAAGCGGTGAGGGT
The DNA here is from genome assembly GCF_024868665.1 of Triplophysa rosa. Lineage (NCBI taxonomy): Eukaryota > Metazoa > Chordata > Actinopteri > Cypriniformes > Nemacheilidae > Triplophysa > Triplophysa rosa. The sequence continues at coordinate 11,554,060 of NC_079905.1, read as the reverse complement.
AATAGGTTTAGATTATGGTGGTGGTTGGTTTCTTGGAGCGCTTCATCTTGCCGGTGGGTAGTGAGCTCGCACATTAAACAGTCAGCAGTGGCATAAGTGTTTACGGGCCATTTTGAGGATTCTCTCAGGGGTGGTAGTGGCGTGGGGGGTTTTCTCGTGTCTCTCTCAGTGTGATTTCCCGGCGTGCTGCCACCGAACTGCAAGGAAAGCTAATTGCCATGGATACCGAGAGTATCCCTGCTGAGAAAATGCAGGAATTTATTTTCCTGCCAACATCTACAACGGCAAAGAAAATACAAAGGCAAAATTCATCCAGCGTGCATATGCTGAACATTTGAAGACGTCCTTTCTTTCACTGAATAGATTGTTTGTTTGTTTTGTTGTTCATTTTATCATCAAGCTCTATATTTTTTATTGAAGCCGTGTAACATGAACAGTACAAGGCAGAGAGCCGCCAGCCCTATACGTCAACCCGGGGATGATGGGAAACAGTGTCCTTCAACTACAGAAAGGGAAACATGCATCCTAAACACAAACTGCTACCATTACTCCTATAATATTACAGGTAACTATTGATAAATACTGTATAGATGGTTTCAAAGCTTCTGTGGCCCAAACTTAACTTCTGGTACACATCCGAAAAGAATAGTCGCTGCAGATAACAAGCAAAAGAAATAACATAGGAAGTTAAACGTATGTCTAGCCAGTATTAATTTGGGTTACCAGTTACTTCACTAAACACCACCCATTCACGAATTGTTCATCATTTAATAAAATGAACATACAATAAATATGATCAAATTGTTAATATAATATACGCTAGAATATTGATTCCCTACAGGAATCACTCAGATCTGATTTGCTGGCTTATAAACTATGAAATGCTTAGAAGTGTTCTGTTAAATGTTATGGATAATCATTTTTGTTTATAATATTACACATCCAGACTGGAGCACGTGTCAGCTGAGCGACAGAGCTGTGTGTGGGGTTGGATTCAAAACACGCATGCTGGACTGTGTTCGCAGTGATGGCAAGTCAGTGGACCTCAAGTTTTGTGAGGAGGTGCGGTAATATTGTTTCACCTTACAATATTTATCTACATGAAATTACAGTAGTTACAAATCGTCGCTGCCACTTTACAAGAAATGAAAAAAACGATTTTTAAAAAATTCATGAAATACTTTGTTTTCAATGTTAACAAGCTCTCTTTAATACTTTCTTTTGGTTAAATATTTGCAAAATCCACAGAAAATCATCAAGAGTGACCTATAGTAATGATTTATGAATAAAAATATGTAAAATGGAGATTCAAGTCAAATTGTATATATACAAAATTGACTTTGTATAGTGCATGAATACATCATTTCACTAATTTTTATATATGGATAAATGACACTAATGGTCTTTTATCTCAAGCTGTGTTTACGCTCCACTCTCTCCCGTACAGTATATATCTAACTAAATGTATTTTCTGTTATGGTAGCTTGGTCTTGAGAAGAAATGGCAGATGAACGCTTCCTGTGTGGTCGAGTGCCCCGTCAACTGCCAGCTGTCTGATTGGTCGTCTTGGTCCGAATGCTCCCACACCTGTGGTCTTGCAGGTAGACTAACACCTCAAGACACTAAAGCTCTGCTTGTTGGATACGAGCCAACACATACTCAACATTTTACAGGTTCAGAGTGATTAAATTTGTCCGGCTTGGTTAATTCACACTCTCAGCAGTCCCGGTTAGAATTAGTTTGACAGCCTCCATCAGACAATTTCAAAAGCCTCGGGAGGGCTGTTGGGTCTCGCGGTCCAAAACGTTAGTCTTTGATGTCAGCTACTGTGACTGGTTCCTCAAATTGCAGGTTTTGGGGAATTACGCTGAGCTTTTAGCTGTCTTGTAGAATTACCAGAGCATTGGCTGAAACCACTGAAAAAATGTATGGTGCGAGAGCAATCGTGTTATCGTCCAAAACCAGTGTTTGAACAGAGGATAATGATGTCCTTCGGTGTAATTCCATCTGCTACCACGATTGATTAGGGGGCCATTATGTTTGTGTGCTCCGGGCCTTTGAGACCACTACACAAGGTCTTTGAAAGCCAATGGCCAGCAACTGATAGACCAAACCCTGCTGCTTTGTGAAACCTATACTGGCTTAGTTCATTGTACCATCTTTAATCTCTCCCCAGGCGGGGGATTCTCACAGAGATAGAGAATCAGAAGGTAATCTGTAGCTCCTAACAGAAAAAAATTGTCTTCATGCTTGTGCGTGGAATAGCCAACATGAATGCAAAGGACTCGGGAATCAAGCTTGGGTTTATTTGTTTATTTTGTCAAACAAGCCAAACAAATACAGCAATGCAATTGTAAGAAACCGTGGCCATGAAGTCCAAAACAACAAATCGCAAAACTAATAACAAATCTGATCAATTTCGAAATTACAGTCTGAAAACACAATATCAAATCTAAAAACAAACTGACAAAACATAAAACACATCAACAAATCCGGAAACAGAATTCAAGTCAGAAAATGCAACGACAGATTGGATAGTTACTGCTAATTGGATAATTGGACTCCTGTCAATCAAGACATCCAGGAAGTACGTTCAATGTTACTATAAGGAAGGACATTCATATGCTTTATAGAGCATATTCAACGATTTATGTTTTAAAGGCAACCATAGTACGCAGAGCCAAAAACGAAATGCATAGTCTTATCCTACAATGCAGATTTTTTTGGCACAAAAAAAACTCAAATGGACTCACTCGGTATCAAACCTAAACCCGTCACTTACCAGTCACACATTGTTTGCACCGTAGCCACCAGTAGAGAAATGACAAACATGCAGAAAAGGATGAAAAAGAAGAGAGAAACAGAACAAACGTGGATATGAGCAATCCCTACGGCTAGAAACCCACACAAAGCCTAGCAAGCGCTTGTGTGTGTAGAGTTTTCCCAATAGAAGTCGGCATATAAAAAGAAGAAACAAAGAGCTTGGGAGTTGATTTGGTTTGTGGTTGTTGGAAAGCAGGGAGCTTCACAGAGGCTTCTCCGGGGGAAAGGCCATCACGGCAGGCTGCGGCAAAGATGAATTGCATGTGGTACAACTAGCTTCGGGCAGCGCGCCGGCCGGGGACCGGGCTGTGATCATGCTGAACATTAAGTGCCTCACTGTGCCATGTGAGCTTGTGTGCATCCAACTTGTTTTCATAATAACAGGTAGTGTATACCGTTCGCCCGCCAGTGCGGAGGCCATTTTCTTCCTTGGATGGTAATTTTATGTCTGTTAAAAACAACACAGAGGGCTTGGTGACCTTTGCCAGAAGACATATGCAGAGGTGCACAGGCGACAAGAGCCATTTAGTGGTTCGAGTTAGTGGACGCTATTTAAAAGTCATGTAGTCATTGGTCTATATTTTAAGTTAACAGTATGCTGTTATGAAAACTTAGATACACTTATTGTAATTCCAAGTTTGTGTGTTTTAAGCAGGTGAATATACATTGTAATTTCATCTAGTAATTCTCAAGCTTTATAATGGTTTTTGTATTTAGTTCTTTGTTTTACCGTCGCCATGCGAAATATGCATTCTGGTAAGAAAAGGGTGTGGTTGATTCTTGCTTGTGCATTTCCCACTAGGCTTCCTGACTAATTGACAGAGTTTTATGGCAACCGTCCCCTGGGCGCCAGTCTTAAACAGCTGGATGCCTTCTGCCTGAAAGACTCCGCACTCTATTTCTCTCCATCCCTCTTTACAACCCCGGGGAATCGATTTAAGAAAATCAAGAGAGAGAGAGAGAGAGAGAGAGAGAGATGAATATTCAAAGTGGTTTCCGGGCCTGGAAGTAGGCTTGAAAATGCCTGGCAGATTAAGTTATTCACAGAAGGGAAGGAACATTACTCCACAGAAAAGGAATAATTTTAGGTCACACATTTTTGGTTCTCCTTAGGGGAAGGATTGAGTTACCTGAGATGGTGCGCGTGTAACGCGAGAAGATTCACTTACGGTAAAAGCCCTTATTTCATTCCTCAGGTCATTCTGATGGAGGTTAGAGCGCAAAATAACCGTCATAGTACATATAAGGAGCCTGAGGAAAACAAGGGCGTTGGGCTTTCAATGTTTGAGTGAATTGAAAATAACATTTTTCATTTCTTATTAAAAAAATATATACTATGTCTTTTTATATTTTTTATATATTTATATTTTTAGTTTAATTATATATTTTAGTGTAGTTTTTTATGTATATATTTTCTTACCGGGATAACTTTGTTTATGGTTTGTACAGTTGGGGACAAAAATATTATCCCCCTTGGTAAATATGAGCAAAGTATGCTGTGAAAACAAATCTGCAGTGTTTCTCCTTTTGATCTTTTATTTTAAAAATTCACAAAAATCCAATGTTTCATTGAAATAAAACAATTGAAAGTGGGGGAAAATCACATTATAAAATAAATGTTTTTTTCTGTAATACACTCAGGCCACAATTATTAGCCCCCCCAGAAATTCTTACGAGTGAAACATCTCTCAAGTATATTTTCATTGATTGATTTCTTAGCACACCAAGGTGACTAGAAACATGATGATGTTCAGTCATTACTTATTTTTGCACAGGAGAATAAATATTAAGTAACACAAAGCCCAAACCCCCTTAATCATTCATCACAATGGGTAAAACCAAAGAATATAGATCTGATGGGCAACAAACGATTTTTGAGATACACAAAATAGAAAGAAGCTTTAAAGAAATAGTTAAAACAATAACAATTCTAATTTCCAACATCAGGGCAATGAGCATGAAGTTTTAATCAACTGGAGATGTTGCAAATCTGCGTGAAAGAGAATGTGTGTCTATATTGTCAATGCACAGTGAGGAGAAGAATTATTTGAGTGGCCAAAGACTCTCCAAAGACCACAGATGGAGAATTGCAGAAATTTGTTTAATTTTGGGGACAGAAAGCATTTAATAAAAATAAAGGAAAACTGCACCTCCATCACCAAGTTGTTTGGGACACTGTTCAAGAAACCAATCTTCTGCTCTCATGCAAAAATAAACTCCACCATATTAATTTGCCATACTGGAACTTCAACCAAGACTGGGTTCTATGGCCATATGAAATTTTGGCAGCAAGAACACAAGATAAGTTTTGTGCACACAGGGATAAAAAAGTGCCCCGTGTCCACATTTAAATATACTGCCGTAACTTCATTGTTATGGACCGCATTTTATATCAGAGGTTCTGTACATCTTGTTCAGATACATGGCATCATGGATTATATTAAATACCAACAGATAAAAAAATCAAAACCTGACTTGCTCTGCTAGAAATCTTATAATGGGTCGTGGTTAGATCTTCCATCAGCACATTGGTTCAAAACAAACATTCAAATCAACAAAAAAATGACTCACTGAGCACAAAGTCAAGATCCTGCCATAGTCATTTCAATTCCCTAAACTGAACACTATTGAAAATGAGTGGGATGAACTGAAGAAGAGGCAGCACCAACATTTGAAGGATCTGGAGAAATTCTGTATGGTGGAATAGTCTAAGATCACTTGTCATGTATTCTTCAACCTCATCGGACATTATAAGAGAAGACTCAGATCTGTTTTTCTTGCAAATAAAGGTAGCAAAACGAATTAAATGAAGGGGGCTAATAATTGTGGCCAGTGTATGTTAGAGAAAAACATTTATTTCATAATGTGATTACCCCCTACTTTAAATTGTTTTACTTCAATTGAAACATTGCATTTAAAAAAATAAAAGATTAAAAGGAGAAATACTGCAGATTTGTTTTCACAGCATTCTTTGCTCATATTTACCAAGGGGGCTAATATTTTTGTCCCCAACTGTTTATGTTTATAACTGTGTATTATACAAATAAAATATTAAATCTTGAAGCATCAAATGTTTTAAAGTCGGCATGAAACGGAAAAAAAACAATTGTCTTCGTTTCCGTATCGTGAAGTATATCCAAGTAAAACGGCTTCTGAAATGAGAAAAAAAATTTGGACGGGACCTGATTTTGTCCATGGAGAACTAATTGGATCGTTGTCAAGTGCTAATTGCTAATCGCTACTATCTTTTCACGGGAAGAAGTGATTCTCCGATAGCCCCGCCCTCACAAAAATTCTCGTGACAGGAAGTAAAGAGAAGTGATTAAAGTTCCTGTGAACCGGATGTTGCAATCGTTTTTACTTCCATATTTTGACACATTTCAGAGTGAAATGGAATGTCTAATTAGAAAAATAGTGGGCGTGGATTTCGTCTTTCTCTGATTGGATGTATAAAAACAGGCGTTGCATTTTGAAATGGAACTGGCAGCAGACTGACAGTTGAAGGGGAAGAGTTAACGGATGCTCCGCCCAAGCAGTCTAACATACGTCATTTAAGATGTATAGTCATTACAAGAAAGAAGTGCATTTGCAGATTTTAACTAAAGATTATGAGGGCACACAAATTTTTAAAAGAGAATGACCTACATTGATAAACTATTTACAATAAACGCTGCAATATTTCATGAAAAAATAGGCATTGTAATTTTTTATTTCACTGGGACTTTAAAGATCATGAGGTACATGAAAAAAAATACATCACAGATAAGTCATTTATAAAACACTTTAATATTCCATAAAAAAATTAGAGTTGTCCATTTTATTTTCACAATGACTTTAAAACTTGAATGTCATGTTAGACTGCAACACCTTCTGTAGCTCACCTGATTTAACACCAGCTTCATGGCTTTGTTTCTCAGGGAATACATACAAGTCAGTTTAGAGACAAAACTTCTGCCAAATGTGTGATTGTAAGTCTGTCTTTATCATAGGAAAGCTCTGGAGAAGAAGAAACGTGATCCAGGCCTCTCAGGGAGATGGACGACCATGTTCCTCACAGCTGGAACAGTGGAAACCCTGTCCTGTGAAACCCTGCTACAGCTGGAGATACAGCGCTTGGTCACCTTGCAAATCTGAGGTGCATTTCTCACTTTTCTTTAGTAACGCAAAGCAATACAAACCTGCATTTTAGAGATATTTTAAGATCTTGCCCTAACAACAAGCACTTGATTCTCTATTTGGCATGACATTTTTACAAGGTTTCATCTTACCTGAGGCACACATCCCTTCAGCAAACCAACAGCGTTCATGTCATCCGCAGGAATGTTTAGGTATATTTAGAACACACTCTAGCTTTGCCCTTTCTGGAGCATTTCTGCTGTCATCTTCCCTTCTGTCTGTCTGGCTTTTAGGGCCCAATGGGAGGTTTAATTAAAGACAACAGACACAAGACACAGCCTCTCTCTCTCTCTCTCTCTCTCTCTCTCTTCTCCCCCCGCCCCCTACACTACATGCCTCCATCACTGAGGAGAATGTGAGCAGATATTGACTCTGCTCTTTGTTCTCCGCTGCCTGTCTCCAAGTCTGTGACATCCCTCAGCAGTCTCATGCAGCATTGCCTCTCACTTGTGCCTTATGATTTAAGACACTTTCAGCAGGAATGAAAAAATAACGTTGGGAGCTGACAGTGCAGAGCATGATGGAAAGCACTGTGTTGCATCAAAACAGGACTCCATCCCTGCTCATTCCCAGAACTTGCTGAAATACCAGCCTAGGCCCGCATGAGTGTCTGCTCTGGTTCAAGCTGGTTTTGGTGGACCGGCATAGCCAAATCGTTCACAAAAGAAAGCTGATTAACCAACACGTTTTTCTGATAAAGTTGGGTAGGAAGACACCAGCAAACGTTTTGCGTACTGACAGCCATGTTGTCAAAATCCCTGTCTTGCATTCACACCTATCTGCAAAGATGACTTAAACATGCCAGGCCAGTAGTTGGCGATGTCACTGTGTAAAGAAACACGTAATGGGCATGACATCACAGTTTTCAAGTGAGAATTTTTGTAGTTTACACAGTGGCCATGGTGGCGTTGTTTTTAAAAAATAGTACTTTGAAACCCATTTCCAAGAGTTTGCATTTTCAGGCCTCCAAAACTCGGTTATATAAATGAACGGCTAAAGCGCATAAACAGTTTTCAGTTTTTAGTCAAATCTGTGTCGTGTATAAGTTCTACAAAGTTTCATCTTTTACCACAGTCTTTTTATCTGTTTGTTTAGGGTGCACAGTGTGGAGACGGATTGCGCTTCAGGAACATCTCCTGCTTCGTGTCTGATGGTTCGGGGAGGGATCTGGGCAGTATGGTGGATGAGGAACTGTGTGGTGATCTAGAGCAAACGGTGGATGGAGACAAGCAGATCATCCTGGAGGAGTCTTGCACAGTACCCTGCCCAGGTAACAGCTACCGCTGTACTGACTGAAACTGTACCACACTGATGTGAATCCTCAACAACTTTAACGTAAACTGATAACTTCTAAATTAAATGCTGTGTTCGGTCTTTCTACGGCAAGTTAAAATTTACCTCAGATTACCTAGCTCATGCATCAAAGCATCCAAACAACTCAACGCTAGCCTGTGGGAGTGCATTAAAGCGAGTTTACAAGCTTGTGTTGCTCTTTCTGGCAGCTCGCTTTTAAATCAGACAGACCTACTTTGGCATAAAAGACGGCAAGGCTTTTATGAGATGCTGTGAAAAATATTCCCTGGGATATCACACGGCTACATTTCAACAACCTCATATGCCGCAGTATTGCATCATACAGCCGTCTGTAGTGCAATTCAGTGCTGCTTCCTGTATTACCTCATTTCAGACTTCCTGTCAAGAGTTATTTTACCTCAGTTTTATTGGAACAAAACAACAGGCGTTCTGTTCACACAGTCGTCTCGTTTCAGAAAGTGTGAGTGACAGATATAAGGACAACATTTGACATGTTTTGATTGATAGAAGAGTAGAGCGATGGAGTTTTGTACAATGGGGTAGTGACAATAATGATACACCAGCATTTTTTTTTCAGAAAGTCATCCTACTCTGACCTTTGACCCCGTCAATTTTTATTTTCAAAGCTTAGAACTCAGGCACAAACTGTTTCACCCCGATCACCCCGATCCAGCTGTGACCTACCGCTGCGCTTTCGCAATGTCTTCTTCTGTCTCTTTACCTCACGCACACATTTGCACGTGTGTATTCGTTCCTAGGATTACAAGCACACTGGAGAGAAGCTTCTGGCATTTCCTTTGCACAAGGGCTCTGATAATAATGCCAGGATTATGGCGTTATAGAAGGACAACTTAACGAATAATTAATATTCTAGGATATATTCACAAATCAGCATTGATGTTAGAGTAGGACAGACTGACCTAGTTCTATGGAAAACCCTTGAGACCAAACACATAAAATAAAAAAATGGGATTTGAGTTTTAAGCGTTCTTAATATTCTTGACAAAAACTCAAAACTCCTTCAGCTAAAACAGTTAGCTGTGGGGAAAAAAACTTTGCAAAAACTTCAACTTGTTTAACTTTGTGGAGAAAGTTATGATATGGCATGGAAATCCGGGGGAGTGGGGGCGGAGACTGTGCTTTGTCTTGACTCCGCCTTAATTAAAGCACTTAAACATGCTGTGTAATTTTTTGGAGGCTCTATTGACAGAAAAGCAATATAATATACATAACTTTGTCTTAGTGTATAAAGACCTTACCTAATGAAGCGTTATGTTTTTATTACCTTAGAATGAGTTATTTCTATCTACATACACCACAGGTCCCCTTACAGGGAATCCGCCATGTTGTTTCTACAGTAGCCCTAAACAAACAACCTGCTCTACAGAACGCGTTTTGTAAATATGTTACCTGCTTCAGCAAAGAAGTAAAAATGTCATCTTAGTCGTGTGTCAGGGAGGGGTGACGTGAGCCTTTGGTTGCAATTCACAACCTCACCGCTAGATGTCGCTAAATTCTATACACTGGTCCTTTAATGAATCAGCCATTACAAGCGTCTCTGTGTTCTGTAGGCGAGTGTTACCTGACGGATTGGACCGTGTGGAGCCTGTGTCAACTGAGCTGTATCAGCGGGGACGATTTGGGCTTCGGTTCCGTGCAGGTGCGCTCTCGTGCCGTTTTAGCTCAAGAACCCGAGAATCTCCTACAGTGTCCAGAACAAGAATGGGAAGCCAGGCCATGTACAGGTGAGTCCAAAACCACGATCAGTTACATAAGGACCACTATTAAATTTACGTTTACATTACATTCTTCTTAAAAATCTATTTTTAAGAATTCTATTTATGTGTTTTAAGATGGCCAGTGTTATGAGTACAAATGGATGACTGGTCCATGGAAAGGCTCATCTCGCCAGGTCTGGTGCCAGCGCTCAGATGGATTAAACGTCACAGGTATGTGCGCATGCGTGCTGATCTCTCTAAACCTCTAAAATAATCCTAAATTGTGTGTATCTTTTTAAAAATATGATGGATTAGGAGCAGCCACACGTGCAGAAGGAAAAATCTTAAACCAGACTACGCTAGTTTTTCTGGTTTTAGAGGGTTTTTAGAGGTGATGGACTAGCTTTCATAGACAGGGAGACAGATAGTTTGCTGTTTTTTCCATCATGAAGCTGTTACTAGACAAGCTGTTACTTTTTATCTAGAAGCACAGACGTCTGCTGTCAATATTTAGAGAAGAAAAACATGTTTTTCTCTGAAACCATTACTGTGAGAAAACTGTCAATATTCTCTCTCAAAGAGTGTGTAATGAGTGACTGTTGTTTGAGATAACGTTGACGTCCTGTGCTGTCGTTTCCTGTCAGACATTTTTATGTACATTATTGAAACAAGCTTTTAATCCATGACAGTGTCACACCCACATCTTAATACCATTCAACTTTATGCCAGCTGTCCTCCCGTGGATGTATTAATATGCATATTTTTCTCAGTCTATATCTGTTTTGTTGCAAGCATGCAAATGTGTGGGGCGTGTCCTTGTCTCTTATAACATCACTGAGAAGAAATACATTTAAACCGAGATTAGTTTAATAATGAGATTGATTTAACCTGAGATTTGTTCTGAGTTCTGGAATGCTGTATTTATGGCAAATAGGAGCTTGTCCTCCGTATGATTTTCAAATGTTTATTTGTCCTCCGTGCCCAGCCATCCAAACTGACCTCGTTCCAGATGGCACACATGAGTCTGATTGGCAGATCATTGCAGCAGAAGCTGTAAGACTGTAACCAATCCCTCTAAAGCAACCCGCTCTCCGTTTATGAATATGCATGAGCTATATTAAGGTGTGCGGCAAAATAAATATTCATAAATGCTGCTAATTGGTCACCATGTTTCTGAAATTGCTTACAGTTTATGGTGAACCTTTTATATATATATATATATATATAAGTAGTTATTTGGTTGGGTGGTTAGCTTGTTTGTTTGCTAGAAAATAGTTAGTTAGGGTTAGAAAATTGGTTAGTTGGCTTGTTAGCCTAGCTAGCAAGCTTTAAAAAATGAAACAATCAGTATATGAAATAGGGGTGTCACATAATACTGTTTTTTACAATAACGATATTTTGTTAATTCTACACATATCGTAATAATGTAAACAATTCAGCACCCATTTAAACATTTTCGGTAAGAGTCACGATGGTTACAAACTCTCTTTGTACCCCCATACATTTTGATTACGATTCATTGACTAAATAAAAGGAAAAAAAGAAAAGATTTTGACAGTTAGCATCATTTATTTCTTTTAAAAACATGTTTATAGTGTTATCGAGAATTATTTTAGCCACTATAATCGTAAAGTGAAATTATGATATTGTGACAGTCCTAATTTAAATGAACTTTTTACTCCCCAATGTGACTTCTAGACTTTTAAGTTACCGAACATTAAGAACTTCTAGACGCTGAAATGTGTTTAAGGTGAACAAATGAAGAGTTCAGATACAAAAGCCTCTAAGTTCTGTCTGATGTTTTTCTTCTAAAATTATCATTTTTATCAAGCTTCGATGTTTATATTAAAAGTTATGTCCCTTTATGGGCAAAGAGGATGTTTTCATTGCCATTACAGTGAAGTCACTGATCCTAAAAATTTTGAAATGGCACTTAAAGGCTTTTGCGTCTGAACTCTTCAAATAAATGCAAAGAAAATCAAACACCACCTTGAACAAAGAAACCTGTGTTTCTATAAAGCATACAAATCGACTGGATAGTCCAGGGTCTGCTGAAAATGGAAAGATATGCTTCTTTGTTCCTCTGCTATATTTTATCAATATTCATATATATATATATCATTTCATTCATTCATTTGGAAGACGCTTTTATCCAAAGCGACTTACAAGTAGGAAAGCATATAAACATTTTTTCAACACGCTAAACAGTAGCGTTAGTTTACAAGGCCATGCTGCTAGGAGGTTTCAAGATGGAGTAAGCAAAGGAGAGAATGAACAACAATAATAATAATATATATATATATATTTTTGGACAGACAGACAGACAGTCAGACAGTTATTGGTTAGTCAAATAACTGCGGAACAGGTATGTTTTGAGCTGTTTTTTGAAAGTTGTGAAGGATGCTGCAGTTCAGGTGGAGGGTGGCAGTTTATTCACTATTCATATTGACTGAGTTGAGTATGTGCGCTAACTCTACATAAATTACATAAACTCACCAGCAAATGAGTGAACGTGATTTGTGAAACATAACCGGCCAATCTGGCTAATGATTTGTTACCTGTGTGTACCTTGTATGTACTTGTGTGTGATGCTCTGATGCAGGCAAACTGCATAGACATTCAATGCAAGATTAGATTCCTGCCAGAAGAGGGGGAAAAGGGAAAAACTACAGGAAGGTATAATGGGAATGAAACGTGAGAACCAGTTAAAAAAGGCTTTTACGGGTTATAAGAGGTAGATCTGATCTGAAAAACTTTGTTGCTTTTTGGTTGCTTAATGTTGCTATACAACTCTGCTATATTAATTAATATTCATATATATAATTAGTATTCATATTGACCGAGTTGAGTATGTGCGCTAAATCTACATAATTGCATAAACTCAACAGCAAATGAGTGAACATGATTTGTGAAAGATAACCGGCCAATCTGGCTAGTGATTTGTTACCTACCACAGGTCATTTTTTACCTGCAATCGGTGGGTTGGCGGGTGTTAACCCTTAACAAAACAAAACCTTAATGATGATATGAAAGCTTTCATAACTTCAAAATGACAATTTGTTCCAAAGATCTTTGATTTACACTAGCTATGGATGACACAGATATAGTGTTGGCTGTCACTTGAACAATTGTCATCAGGACTGGCAGCGGCCGGCATTAGGGAGCAGTTCTATATCGCCGCTCTCATTGTTGATTGGGTGTATTGATTCATCCCAGCTTAGAGAAAATAAAACCCCTGTATTGGCCGCTGGCTGCCCATTTCAGTGCTTTTATAGATTCTGTGGATTCCCACAGGCTACGGTTTAGAGAGGAAGATAGAAAGTGAGGGAGCGGAGAAACGGCAGAGAGAGGAATTTTCTCATAGTGTACCTTCAGACTGAAGACACAAGCATCCTAAGAAGAGGATCATTTTTAATTTTGCTCTTCAGGGCTTCAAATCAGCTCTAGATTTTCATATGGGGCTTAGGAGGAGTGAAGCCCATGTCTGCTTATACTGTGTATAGTCAGTCAGTCATGTGATAAATCTATGATATATGATGTGCCTTGAGATTTCTTTTATTTATGTTATAATTACTCTGCATAGTTATGCATATAGCCTGAGGTATTTAAATATAGTATACAATGATATTATAAAAATGAAAAATATGACATTTATGCATTTGTTAATGCCATTGGTTTTCTAGTTGAACATCATAACAAGCCTCGGTTTGAAGGGAAGGATGAAAGGGATTGAACTATGTTTTGCACTACTTTACATTTCCAGTAAAAGAGAAAGAAACTGAAAGATAGCAAAAAAGGATTGTGAGGAAAAAACACAGAACCCTTTGATGTCTTTGCCTCCAGAACAATATACTGACTGTTAATGTGCTCGCATTGGTGCGTGTTTTTGTACATAAAAAGCTGAATTTTGACCTCTTTTCCTGCAGGTGGATGCCCATTGACAAGTGAGCCTGTGTCGGACAGGTCATGTGACCCAGCCTGCGACAAACCCCGCTCATACTGCACAGAGGTTAGTGTGCGTATACTTGTGCGTATACTTGTATGTACTTGTGTATGATGCTCTGATGCAAGCAAACTGCATAGACATTCAATGCAAGACTAGATTCCCGCCAGAAGAGGGGGAAAAGGGAAAAACTACAGGAAGGTATAATGGGAATGAAATGTGAGAACCAGTTAAAAAAGGCTATTACAGGTTCTAAGAGGTAGATCTGATGTCCACTTATAAGTTTTTATAAAGAACTTTAGATGGAAAAACTCAAGTTCAGGTCTGATTTATAATCAATTTAATGTTTTTTTTTGCTGAGAAATGTAAGCGTTAGATCTACGCATGGAGCCAGTTTTATCACACAGACCGTGACCAATGTCAGGAGATATTAGAAGCAGTCATGCTGCATGACTGGACACTGCATATATTGTTATGAAAAACAGCTCCGTTTTGCTGCCGTTGGTGTGTTTGAGTGTTTTTATGCTTACGTGCACGTGTAAGGTCTGCTAAATGCATTATTTACGTGATTATGGGAAAAGACAGCATAGATTGACATACCGGTTGCTAGATCAGTATGGGTTTGCTGTTATGTCAATGCACTTTTTATGATCCTGTTATTTCCATAAGGAATATGTAAATACATACACAGAAATGCTTTTACCTACTATTATCTCAGTCCTTTGATGATAATCCTATGGATTGTAAATGTTCATTGTGAGCTGCTGTATTTGTCCTCTGGTGTGTTTCATAACATGTCTTGCACGAGTGGTTACAAGCGTATCTGAATCCGGTCTCCCACTGTGTAGTGAAACCCTTTACTGGGGGTTTACAGACTACATTCATATCAGATCTGTAGCTTTATCGTGTCCCGCTCTCTTGTACCCACATTTGGAGATGCAAATGCCCCAGTGCGTTCTGGTCATCCCTTGAGTGTGCCGTTCTGAGAAGGGCTGCGTTCTTGTGCGTAGCCGATTATCCTTCCAAGATTGTTGTGGGAATAAGAGACCCCCGCAAACTGCACAGGGAAATACGCGTTCAGGCAGTGGTTGCAGACAAACATGTAAAGAAACGTGCTATGGTCTGTCTTGGCAACACCCACTAAAATAGCACAGAGGAAAAAATGAGAAGTATGTTGAAATCACAGCTAGATGTGACAGAAGTATTTTTAGCATTTATTTACACCTATTTGAACTGAAGGAAGAACAGCGACACTGGTAAGTAGGAAGTTAACAGCGATGCTCACAGGAGACTGAAATGGAATTCAATTAACAGCTGGTTCAAAGCAAAGACAAAGGCTGAAAATATAAAGTACATGGTTTTTACTTTGAAGAACTAATGATTGATCTTGTCCTATTTTATTTAGTCCCGTATAGCCAGATTTTTACTAACCCTGCTAAATGTGGTCCACACGGCACCTTATTCAGGCCACCCAACCACCCACTTTGACAGGAAGAGGCCAAAACAACCAACTACAAATTGTTTTGTTTTGGACATTTTGGGTGGGTTTATCTGAAATAGACTTTGTGGTCAAAAATAATAACTGCCGGGGTGTGGTGGGGTGGATTGCTTATATATATTAACTTGATTCTGTAAATTGTGAAAACAATAAATATATTGATAAAAAATACAAAAGAAACTGGCCAGAAGTAATAAGTACCATTTATTTCACAGACATAACTGTAAACAAGAGGTGGACAGTACTTCAGTATTTATATCTGTACATTATCCGATTCTTTACTGTAAATGTTTTTACTTTGGAAAAATTTGACTCCACTTAATTATAAAGCATACTGTATCATACTTTTTACCCAACTTCTTTTCTTAAATACATTTTAATTTGTGTTTTTACCTTTAATATTAGTACATTATTCAACAACTGTTGAATACAAGAGTAAAAGTAAGAAAATATTCGATTTTTAACATTCTCAAGTATTAAAGGAAAAAGAATCGCCATGCATTTATGAAATATAGGCCCGGTTTCACAGACACGGCTTAGCTTAAGCCAGGACTATGCCTTAGTTGAATTAAGATATTTATTTCGCTTTTATAAAAATGCCTTAGAAGAATACATTACTGGTGAGCATCTTGAGACATAACGATGGCACTGATATATTTTAAGATATTTCTGGGCAAGTTATATTCAGTTAAGACATGTCACACATTCATTTTAGTCTGGGACTAGCTTTAAACCTTGTCTGTGAAACCGGGCCATAGTGAAGTTAAAAGCATGCTTGAATTTTTTTCTAAAATAAAACCACTCTGAAAAAGTGCAGACACTTAAAACTATACTTGATATTATCAATTTAACATGTTTTTCTCGCTTAGAATTTTCAGTGATGTGTTACTACTAACATGCTGACATGACTGTAAGCCTTTAAAATATCAACATGTATGATAATCAGACTAAAACGGCACACTTTTACAGGATATATCGGTTGATGATTATTTTATAACTGATGCAATGGCTCCCCCTGCAGGCCGGTGTATGCGGCTGTAAGGAAGGCTACACTGAGGTGATGACATCGGACGGCGTGTTGGACCAGTGCACAGTCATACCAGTGCTGGAGATACCGACTGCAGGTGACAGCAAGGCTGACGTGAAGACCATCAGAGCTCTCAACCCCACCCAGCCCACCATTAACCTGCCAGGCCGCTCCGGACGCACTTGGTTCCTGCAGCCCTTCGGACCTGGTAAGTTCGTGGATTAGAAGTGCTTGTGCTTCTATTAAATAATAGAGTTTGTTTGATATAGGAGTTTTATATTAGATTTTACAAATAGAGACTAATATTGCTAAACCGCTTTTACAGCTTGTTTCAGTCACTTTAAAATATGCAGATCCAAACCACATTAAAGCTAGCTGAAAACAGTCTTGGTCATTTTATTCCTGTTGCCTCGGGTGTAAACAGGTAGAGATCCAGTTGTGTATTTGTGTTGATGTGTGTGCGTCTACACAGATGGCAAACTGAAGACCTGGGTGTATGGTGTAGCAGCTGGAGCTTTTGTACTGCTTGTATTCATTGTCTCTATGACTTACTTAGCCTGGTAAGAACAGTTTTTCTAACAACACTCAAGACACTCATTTCATCCTTTCATAACTCTTCTGTTTTATTCTATTCATCTTAATCATGTTTTTATATTAACCATTTAAGTTCTTTTCATTCATTTTACTCACCTTTGTTTCCCAACCCCTTCATATCTGTCAGTTTTTGTATTCTGGCCCGGAGCTCTCCTCTGAGCCCGGATCCTTCCACACCTTCTGTGGTTTGGGTCGGACCCAACGACCAAGAGCTGATTTATACCTGTCCTGACTGTCAGAGCAGCTAGAGCTCTCAGCTCTGTCCCCTCCCATATGGCCTTGGTCTCTGGCCAGTCATGTCCTTCACATTTGCCTTCACACTGTCACATGTGCCTTTCTGACCAATCACGAGGAGCTGTTTGGAGGTGAGCAGGTAGAACTTCTAAAAATGAGGTTTAGTAGTCTAGATTTATCATTACTGTAGATTTAGTTATATAGACAGTAGTGGCAAAAGTGACGCTTGCGGGGAATAACTATGAAAATATGAGGGGTACGATGGACAAAACATTGATCTTGAAATATATTTGTTGGACAAAGATATTTGGCAAAAAGACAAATTATAGCATATCAGGGAATATAGGTATATAAATTCAAAATGAAAACTGTGTCATCATTTACTCACCCTATTGTCTTTTTAAACCTGTTTGATTTTCTTTCTTCTGCAAAACACAAAAGAAGATATTTTGAATAATGTTGGTAACCAAAACCCATCGGTCCACATTCACTTCTATTGTATGGACACAAAAGCAATGCAAGTCAATGGGGACCAACTGTTTTTATGTAACCAACATTCTTCTAAATATCTTCTTTTGTGTTACGCAGAAGAAAGTAAGTCATATAGGTTTGGATGACAGGAGGGCGTGTAAATAATGACAGAATTTTCATTTTGAAGGTGAACTATCCCTTTAAATTGCATTATGCATACTAAAATGTTACTGTACCTTTAATAGTAAATTTGAATAGAGCAAACACATTAATTGTCCAGGGTTGGACATCACATGCCCACTACTGTATAGATCTGGTTGATGAATGGCTTCAGGTGGCACATTTTGGCAAATGTTTCAGTCAGTTTCTATACCCACACTGCCCCCTAATGGTCACACTTAGCATTACATGATCATCCATGAAATCCAAACATTCTGCTCAGTTCTGCTTCTGATCATGTGCTCACCCTCATGTTGTATTATAGTACTTCTAGTTACTATATTATATGTAGTATTTTAGGGATTGAGTCACCGTTTACTCTCACTGTATGAAAACAACTTCAGTGAAAGTTAATAGTGACTGAGGCGTCCGTCTCTAACCTTTAAATCAGGGGTGTCCAAAGTCAGTCCTGGAGGGCCAGTGTCCTGCAAAGTTTAGCTTCAACCCTAATCAAACACACCTGAACAGCTAATCAAGGTCTCACAAAGCAGACTAGAAACTTCCAAACAGGTGTGTTGAGCCAAGTTGGAGCTAAACTCTGTAGGACAGTGGCCCTCCAGGACCGACATTGGACACCCCTGCTTTAAATGATGACAAAACTTTCATTTTTGGGTGTATTGTCCCTCTGATGAATATTTCTGCATTCTTTTATTACATTACATATTCATTTGCATTAGTCATAATACCTCAGATATGTTTGTACTTTATAGTAGTTTTACCCATTACATTGAATGAAACGGTTCTGACTGGTTACTTTTGAGTTAAGGTCATGACACTGGGGTTTAGAGGATGTTATACTGACATGTGTCCCTGTCTCTGTGTTGTAGTACTCATTAAGGTAAGTCAGGGATGCAGTTTTCAGTGAGCTGGAATACGCTCTGGCTATTTCCCTGTTCCCTCCATCGCTATAGCATATACTGTGCTACCTGTTAAAGTCAGCATGGAAGAAAATGACTAACCAGTTTACTAGCTTCTGTGTCAAAATTCAGCTTGTCATTAATATAGTTCATAAGACATTGCACATTTAGTGAAATGACAAATGTGCAGTGTATAATTTTATTGTGCTATACGCTACGCTACAGCTTTTTCATTAGTTATTAACTAAATGCATGGCAACCAGCAGCAGTGCATGAACCATTAGCAACATCAAGTGCTCACAAGAACCACCAAACACAACCCAAAGTATCTATGCAAAGCATTTCACTATTATGAAGTGATAAGAAACCTTGACAAACACACTTGTTTTATAAATGCAAAGCGAGTCTTTATAATTTAGTTACATCCTGGTTGTTTTAAGGCAATTGTTGTTGCTTAACATGACATCAGTGTTTTGTGTTTCCACAGCAAAAAGCCAAAGAAGCCCCAGAGGAGACAGATGAACAACAGACTCAAGCCTCTGACGCTGGCTTACGATGGCGACGCCGACATGTAGCGCGACCGCATTCGCCTGTGCCGCAGATCACGATCGGGAACAGCCTCAAACCAGAAGACTCGAACAGACTCGAGCAAACTCACCGATTGCTTTTTATTAGACGCAAACGAAACCTCAGAGAGAGACTCTGCCCGTGTTTATATAATATTCCCCCTCCTTTTTTACGTTAATGTTTTTTGGACTTTGTTTCACGAGAGCCTTGACAAACTCTGATGTTCTTCAGGGAGTCTGCCTTCACCTCTCTGCCATCGACGTCTTTCTGTAACATAAACTTGTTTTTCAGGAGGAAAGTTGGACGACCCGTTTGAATTGGGAGGTTTTGCTGAGGAAGCACAAAATACGCCCACGTTTCTTTAATATCGCACCTCCTGTCAGCTCCAGCAATGTGCCAACGGTTGATGCTGAGCCTGAGACAGCTCAGACTACACATTGCAAGCGGCTGTTGAGTCTTTCAGACTGCTGAAATACGCAAGTAATACGCAATTTAACTAGCCAGAGATGTTTTCAGCCCTTCGATTTGTGCTGGGTCCCTTCTCATCAATATTTTGTGATGAGAAGGATGACTGTGTGGAGATTGCATGGGCCCACTAGCGCCCCCTAGAGAAATGCTGACCTGCCTTTCCCCCTCACTGTATTCAGGCTCCATTTTGCACTATATTAGTGCAGCATGAACATTTACTTATAGCATTGCCATAGAAAACCGCCTCTCTCCATGCAAGATGATGTACGGTCTTGTGCTAGACAAGTTTCTTAAAAAGAGAGAGAGAGAAAGAGAGAACAGAAGTAGCCCTTTTTTCTTCTGGAACTCACCGATGTTTGTTACTGCATACTACTTGTTTACTGGTTACCTCTTGTTTGTGAGAACGGGGAACTGTTGAAAAGATTTTTGTGGGCTCCTCAAACCCCCTGTCTTATGTACAGTTGCATTCAGCCATGTGTTGCTTTCTTTGCCTGATTGACGTAATGTATATTCAGTGGTTCTTTTCACCTTATGGATTTGAGTTGGTGAAGTTTTCCATGTGTTTTAGTCTTTGTCACTAATTCAAAGGGCTCTGTATTCATAATCCGAGCGCTTTAAAGAGTACAATGGATAATGGATCCCACTGTGTCTATGTAAACCTATTCTGGTTGTAGTTTACCATGGCTACCTAACACAATAACGGCATGTCATTTCATATCAGCTAGATCCCAAAAACCAATGCTTGGATATTTAAAGATCAGTTTGGAAATTTGAAATCAGTCTGGCATTTGTACCTCTGAATGGAGGTTGAAGAAAAATTCTCAGTTCACCCAAAAATGAAAATTATGTTGTTTACTTATTGCCATGTTGTTTCAAAATGGTTTGACTTTCCTTCATGGAACATGAAAAAAGGAGATGCTGCTACCTTGGTCTCCATTCCCTTTCATGGAAAAGAGATGCTGTGAAGATGAGTGGAGAAACGAGGCTGTTAGTCCAAGTCGTACAGGTTTAAAACAACATGAATGTGTTATTTTATTTTATTTTTGGGCGAACTGTGATGAACTATCAAACCCCGTTGTTTTTTTTCTGGCACATTACATGTTTGTAATGTTCAGATTAAAAAAAGGAAAGAGATCTGCGAGCTATAATATCACACCTTGGAAGCCATGAATGTGCATGTTCAAGTATTTCAGCAGAACCGGTTGCAAAGATTATGTGGATTCAGACTGAAATGGTCAACGTCACCAACTATCTAAAATTAGGTAGAGAAGCAAAACTAAGTAGATTAGGGCAGTTTTTTCCCCAAAATCCATGTCTACAGTAAATTAACCTATGGGCACTATTGATCTCTAAAGGCATATCATCCAATTTGCTTTCAATAACAACGGGTGAAAGGAATGTTTACTCATATGTTATAATACTTGCTTTGTTCATTTGTAAATACATGAATGATCATTTATTTATTGATGATTTCTTTCTTAAGTATAAATTTGTTCATTCCTTTTTTTACTGCATAAAGTGTTTAGTATAAACTTCTCAAAGTGTGTCTGATGTGTGCGTGAGAGAGAGAGCGTCTCTTGGTCTTCGCTGGGGCGAGCCAGGTTACTGTGTGAAAATGTTGCTTTCTTCTTTTCCTACAGGTTGTTTATATGTGTCTGATGAATTGCTGATAATAAACAAGAAAACATTGCTGTGTATTTGCCTTTTTTCTCTTTTTTTTGTCTAATTATTTACTTATTATACAATTATACACATACAGTTCACGTGTCATGATAATTATGTTTATATCTAATTTAAGTATTTTGAATACATTTATGATGTTACATGCACATTTATTCATTTTTATTCCAAGTGGTTACAAATGAGGGAATATTTGACATTTGGATAACTAAATGACATTTCTATATCAATGTATCAATGGCATATTTTATTAGATAACAAAACAAACATAAACATAACAGTACAATAACAACGTTATTACGTATAAGTTTGAGTATGCCTGACAGAAGCTACATAGTAAGTTCACATTTTTTTGCAGCAACATTCAAAACTGTAAAATTCTGAGTAGAGCTGCTGAAGTCATGCATGAACCTGTATGAACTGTGGTCATATTACAGGAAATCATTTTTACATTTAAAGTTTTATTTAGGCACCAAATGTTTACCATAAGTATTTTAACAGATGTTAAAAAGAATCTAGGGCCTGCACTGACCCTACTTCTAACTCTTAGGCCTGTTTCACACCGCACGCGTAGACCTGGGGCGAACTGCATCCCCCTGGATGACTTTATCACCTGGGATCGAGTGACAAATATTGAGTATATACACAATATATATTAAATTATATGAATATATTTAAATATACTTAATTATTAAATATAATATGTAATAATTTCGTTCTATATAAATATATGTGCTATAAAATCGCGTTATAGATTCATATCTCTCTGACATTATTTCAACATACAAAATCAAGACATAACGATATGAAAATATTAAAAGCAGCCAATATCTTATACAATTATTCGTACTTAGATGTAACATACCATTTCGTACCCTTCATAACCTTAATTTTGGATTTATTTCGATCTACGAGATTTGCTACCAAGACCCTTGCCATAAATCACAAAAACCAGCGAAAACGGCTTCTAACGGGACTAGAAATAACTGGACTGGCTCATGATGACGTCATAGTCTTTGCTCCGCTATGCTGGTATGCTCAAATCAACAATTAATTAATGGCAAATTACCAGATTTCGAAGAGAAAACATTCAAAGTTATCTGAAGGGTCGTTCTTGTTCAAGAGAAATTGAGTTAGGCCTACGTTCATCTAAAATGAATTATCTTCATTACAGTAATGGTTCGTAAACTTAAGAGCTCCTCCGCCCCAAAAAACATACCACAAGCTTCAGAGCCCCGTTATTTTATAAGTAAAAATAATAGAATGCATACCGTGTATCGGGATGCACACGGAGCAGGTGGACAATCCGCTAAACTTTTTGCATTGCCATATCTTGCCACCAGATGTCGCTAAAAGACTGTCAGAATTCTTGCACTCAAAGAACGTCATCGACAAGCAGACGAGTTTACAAATAAAAATGTTTGGTGACAAATATTCAGATTAGATATTCAGTAACTATTGAAATATTTAAAAGCATTAACATATTTTAAATGCTACTTTGGGAAACAGGTAAATTCAACACACATCAGATGACGACATGCTTTGTAGTAGGCTATAACAATGCAACTGTACGAAACAGTATACGTTTCAGTATAATTCAAAGATAATGGTTGTATACTGTAGGCCTAATGGAAATAAAACGAACTAAAGACCTCACATTTGGAGGTCTTCCTGCACTTAAACTGGCAATGCCTCCAGTATTAAGCAGTTCTTTTGTTTTACCAATAGAGTCATCTTGATGTCCCCAGCTGGTTGAAGTCATATCTGGCTTTAATCAACAGGGTCGCAATGCTCCTATGATTATAATCATGGCTTGAGGCCTATGTGAGTCTTCAGTCCTCATTACCCAATCAGTAATTATCACAATCATGTCTTGGCCTTCACTGCAATTGAATTCCACAGTTAAGAATAGGAAGCACACAGACTGACCTAATCAATTAAGCCTCAGTGCAGGTCTTCTTCAATCGGATGACTTTGTCCCAACCTCTGAGTTATCAAGATGGAGTTAAGATTTGATTAAGCAGAACAGACATCAGGTACAGGAAAGCGGATGCATTACTAGAAATGTCGACTTATAAGAGAAAGATGTTCTTTTTGTTTGGAGCTAAGGAGCCAGAGAGCCGTTTCCAGCTGATAATCTTCGACAGATAAATCAAGCTTCGACTCCATTACAACCAATAAATTATGCACTTTAAGGAGCCCTAAAACTACAGCACTTGATTGATTTGAAGAAGCTGGGATTGCTGGAGAGAAGTTAAACAAGACGGCGGAGACGGAGCGGAAACGTAGTATTAGTTTTTCTTTTGAAACTTCCTCAAAAGGGGAGAAACTTGAAAGCATACGAGTC
This sequence comes from Triplophysa rosa, assembly GCF_024868665.1. NCBI lineage: Eukaryota > Metazoa > Chordata > Actinopteri > Cypriniformes > Nemacheilidae > Triplophysa > Triplophysa rosa. The sequence continues at coordinate 11,530,124 of NC_079905.1, read as the reverse complement.
TGAAAAAGCCTTTCGGATGCAGGCACTTTGCTAAACCAACATTTGCCGTTTGCAGCAGCGCGACATTTGTTATTGTTTAAAGAGTTGTAATTCAAGATAATCGGAGTCATTAACCCTCCCGATTGTGTTTGGAGTTCTGAGGCGCACTGAGATGCAGATGCGATGGACTTTGTGTACGAGTATCGGTCTGGCCGTGCATTCGAGTCCAGCCGTCAGTTTAATTGCCATGCGGAAGCACTTGATGCGCGCCAGCTGCATCCTGCGACCGGTGCTCTGATCCTGCATTCACCTCTGTCAGTCCTTTCGGGGCCCGCCCGCTCCACTACTCATGTGAGCCATGCTGGCATCAAGCATCAGCTCTTTGCTCTCTCTCCCACGAACGGTCTGTGCTGTGTCACAGCTTTGCGTAATGTTTGGGATATATGTGCACGCCGTGAACGTCTACAACATGTTTTCGACGTGTAAAATAACACCTGGCATAAGAACGCTTGGGTTTGGCCTAATTGAAAGCCTCCCAATTGTGTCACCACAGCCCCTATGGGGTCCGCTCCCTTCTCTCTGAAACATCTGCCCACACAATCAGGCATTCAGCCATGCCAGCTGAGCCATGCCACAGCAGTGTATTGCCAGCGTCACTCAGCTGGCTCAATCTTCCTCCTTTTCTTTATCTGTGTCTTTCCCTGTCTTTATCCCTCGCTTCTCTTCCACCGAACCATTAGGAAATGGAAGCGTCTACCCTATAATCTGCTGTTCTCTGCAGTAGATTACATGGTTTGAGTGAATGCGAATGAGAGTGAGTGAGGACCAAAGGTAGGCTGTGTTAAATTAAACCCACTTGACCTCGTGATTAGACGGAAGGGAAAGCATGTCTTGTGAGCAGGTGTGACAGATCTGAACATTACACTAGCATGTGTTAAGCCCTTTACCCAGAAACTAAACACTCATGCCAAAACTGAGTAGCCGTGTGCCATGATTTGGTGGTGGCGGTGCATGGCCTGAAAGTACATTTAGATCACAGAAATAAAAGACATTGTGTAGTTTTTGTCTCTCAATTTTTTTAAATGGGCTTCTTGAATACTCTTACCATGTTCCATCAGTTGGCTCAATAGCCCAAACTCACCAGAGGCAAAATGTTGCTGTGTAATATACATGGGATGTATAGCCTATTAGTGGGAGTAACTGTAAATTGACTGTAAGATTATTATCCATTTTTATGCAGAAAGATGAATGAACTGATGACATCAAATTTAAACCTTTACAAGCGATGAATGGCAACAGAATGACCTGTCATTTCATCCGAAAGGCGTGTACTTACATCTGTACTTTATGAAAGGAAAATGTATCAAAACGGTTTATGTTATATCATTTGAGACATAAGAGTACATGAGACATATGGGCCCGGCTTCACAGGGTTTAAGGCTAGCCCTAGACTAAAATGAATATTTGAGCTGTCTTAACCGAAAATAACTTGACCTGACATATCTTAAAATTGATCAGTGCCATTGTTTTGTTGCAGTATGCACACCAGTGTTTTCCTAAAGCTTTTATATAAAATTGACTTAATTACCCTAATTGGACTAATTAGCATGTTATTAGTAAGATTACGCTATTGGTCAATGTTTTTTTTACTTAATAATAATAATCTCTACATATTAAACTGATACCATAGAAAAAATTAGAAAATAGAAAAAGGGGGTGGTTTCCAGACGGGGCTTAAGACTAGTCCCAGACTAAGTTCAATTCTAGATCTTAACTGAAAACAATATATCAGTGCATTGTTTTAATAAAAACATATCCTAATTTAACAAAGGCCTAGTCCTGGCTTACTCTAAGCCCTGTGCGGGAAACTTCCCCCAAAACTTCAATCAATCTTCAACAAAGATATACTGTATATACAGGAGCAGAAAAAAGTACTAGCTCACCTTTAAAACGATAAGAGACCGACATCCTGTATGATTTTCTTCCTTCCGCAGAACACAAAAGAAAATATTCTGAAGAATGTTGCTAACACCCCCCCCCGTTCACTTGCATTGGTTACAATAGAAGTGAATGGGGGGCTGTACTGTTCTGTTACCAACATTTTTCAAAATATCTTCCTTTGTGTTCTGCAGAAGAAAGAAAGTCATACAGGTTTGAAATGACAAGAGGGCGTGTAAATGATGACAGGATTTTCATTTTGAAGGTGAACTATCCTTTATTCCTTTCAGCTTTTCTGATTTTAAAATGTACTATATTTAAAGGTATGTGTTTAAGAAAAAATATAATTTTCGTTTCATTCTGTGAACTACTAACAATATTTCTCCTAAATTTCAAATTAAAATTTGAAAAAATTCTATTTGCATTTGCAGAAAATGAAAACTGGAGAAACAGGTCAAAATATGCTGTGTATTTCTTCAGACATCAAAAACTGCAAAGAGAACAAGCTTATATTCACTTTTAAGCAATATAACAGTAATAGTTGCACATGTATATAGGAGAAGTTTAAACATTTTTTATGTGATAACCTTGATTTTTATCACAGTTTTCATGTGTCCTGTCATGCATGTCAGTCTTTCACATTGGATGGTTTTATGTCATGATTTTGTTGAAATTCAACACACACTGGACTGGAATGGCCACAATACATGCACCTTGAAATGCTGATTAAATGAAAATTTGGAACGGTCTCTTATTTTTTTTCTGTGGCTGTATATACAAGAAAAGAAAAGATGAGAAAGAAATTAGAAATAAAGTCAAACGGGCCCTCAAGTCATTAATTAACTGGTCCTGTGGTCTTGACCGAGCAGAGAGGTCAAGTTTACATTGCAGGTCTTTCACAGGCCTTGCTAAAGTGCCCTCCAGCATTCTTCTCTTATTTGAAATTATTAACCCTTGCTTTTAACATCAATAGGCCATATGTTCATGCATTCTGGTCCAAAGACTGGTAAGCAATGTCCCCTTACCCATTCTCTGCAGAAAAAAACTTCAGGAGTGTCACTGCATCATACGACTGTGAAGGCCACCACGGCCATTCACAGCCTCATCCCATGTCATCCCACCACGTGAGTTACTGCTCGTATGACACGGTCGGCCTGCCGCCACGCTGTAGCCATGAGAACGCCACAGATTTATGAAGCCAGACCCCTGCTGGTTTTCCCCTCGCCTCTCTGCTTTTTTCATAGCCAAACAGAGTGGGGATAGTTCACCAACTTCACCTTCAAAATTCCTTACATTGTTCGCATTTATTAGGTCTCCTTCCTTACATTGTTCGCTGACAGGTTTTGATGTTTATACAGTAGTGGCGAGATCTCAATAGTCACACCAGAATCTGAAATAATATGAATCACTTGAATATCCAGAAAAACCGACCAGTTTTTGTCAGGACATTTGTCCCTTTTTACTGAGAAAACAGCTTAAATCAGTCTAAACCGGTTTGCTGGTGTGTTGACACATTTGGGCACATTTCTGAAGACATTAAGACACAAGCAAACCATCTTAACCCATTAATTAACCACACTGGGCTGGTTTAAGTGTTATTTTTTTCTATAAACCAACAATTATTCACCTCAGGTCATTGACACGACACAACAGTCCTGGCATGTTTGTTTCTAATAAATAAAGAAGTAAATAAAATAATGAATTAAACAATATACAAAGCGAGGATCTATTTTAAGCGCTACAGCGGAATGCGCAACTCGCCACGCGCAAACGCAAACACGAAACAAAGCCTCTCCGCTGGCAAGCGAGTCTGTTTTAAGTCGCCGCAGTCGTGTGATCCCGTCTTCTCGGACCAATCTCATCCGGTGCTTTAATGTTTCCCCACTCTGTTCTTGTCCCACCCCCTCTACTCTCCTCCCCATGGCTGGCGCTGAGTTTCTCTCCGGATGTAGCACGGCGCGCGTGGCTCTTCGCGCGCGATATAAAGCCACCGCTGAGTGACAGCGCGGGCGTGAAAAGCCTCTGTCCTTTTTACAAAGAGGACTTACGCCGCAGCCCCTCCAGGCAGCGAGACCATCGAGCATCTCCCACGACACCTCAATGAAATATGACTGTGCTTCACTCCTTGTCTGGATTAATGCCTATGTAATCGTTAATTTGCTCACCCTCCCTTATCTGTCAAGTTTAAAGCCTATTCTGTGATCATGGGGTCTATAGTGTCATTTTTGCCCAGGCTAAAGGTCTAAAGCGGATACCGGGTGGATCTATGTTCCTTACAGACAAGAGAAACAGCGCAGGGAAATTAGTGGAAGTTTGAGATAAGGGAGGATGCGGGCGACGTGTTGGTGTGCCGTCTTTCTCCTCACTCCGGCTGTCTACCTGGTAAGTGTCCTTTTTTCCTTTTGTCAATTTGCGACCAGAATTTACATACGATGTACGTTCGTGAGTCTGGAAACGTTGCTGTCGTTTTTATATTGAGAAACTGTGGCACTTTAGAATGACACAATGAAACCAAAGATCTTGCAGCAGGACGAATTTGACCGTTTAACTATCATATCAGGGTAATAAAAAGAACTTTTTATGAATTGTTCTATTAAGTGTTGTTTGTAATACTTCACGTTTTGATTGTAATAAAATATGAAAAGCCGTCGGATAACATGAGCTTACTAAAGGACTAAATTCGCATATAGTGTGATTTTATTTATAAAATGCGTCTCGTGCGCGGACGACCCATCCTCAGCCTCTGAAGGTATCTCTCGAAAAGGACACACGAGCTGTTTTAGTATTTGACCTCTTGGGGGCGCCACAATAAATGAAAATAGGCGAGTAAATGAAAGAGCAGTGACGGTCTTTTACCCAGATGAGAGTGCCTTTGATTTACTATTCGGGGTCGCTGATTGAAAACATAGACCCACATGTCTAGAACAAACTACTTTTTTTCTTCAAATAACCATTCGCTTTATTAAAAAAGTATTAAAAGTATATAGACTACTACGGCTTGATTTTACAGAGGAATCAAATTAAGGTGACCGATTCAGTTTGATGAAACATAATATTTAACTAAAAAATAACTAAACCTCGGACATTTAACTTTTGTATTTATTTATGAACATGAATTTTAGACGTAGGCTATGTGTTTGTTTAGAAGATAATAGAGGATTTTTTTAATATAAGGGCTAAATTTAACATTATAATAATATCATGCTAACTTATTTTTCCAAGTTTTTATTTTTCTTATTTTTTAGACGGCCCGCGTACATGTACACAAGACGACTAAAACATTAAAGAAAAAGTTACATTACTTAAATGTCTGAAACATGCTAGGCCACTTTAAACGTCCCAATCTAGCAATTTTATTTTGTACTTTATTTGTTCTCTAATTTGCATTATGCTTTTCGTTAGAAATTATTTTGGTCTATTATTTATAAACTGTTTATAAACACTAAAGACTACTTAATTACGTTTTTAAATAATACATTCGCAGCCATGTATCAGTAACGAACTATAACCTTTTTTACTCCAACTTTTTCTTCCTGGTCAGTTACATTTCAAAGCTTGTTACAAGACATAAAATAGATCTCGTATCAATCTGGCTGACCCAGCGTATATATTTCAGTTTCATATTTTTTTTAAAGAGCCTACCTTTAAAATCATTGTATGACTGATATCGGAGATATGTTGATATTTGTATTAGTTTTAATTTCTAAATAGATATCAACATATTTAAAAGCGTATTCATTTGTAGTTTTATCATGTTGTTACCACTTCACAAAAGTACTGTATAGTAGCGTAGTAGATTCTTATGCGTTGTGGTCATGCTTTTCTAACGTACTGAATTTTACAGAGGCCAGAACAGTACCGCGCAGAATTTTGGGGACGTGCGAGTTCCCTGTTTTCCATAAGACACTTCATCACCATGGACAGCGCAGTCCGAAAGACCTGCATGTCGCATTCAATTCAATTAACTTCACTCAGCTCGTTTTAATGCATGTGGAATTTTATTTAAATGTATTTAAAATATTTAGTAAAATTTTATTCACTTTGTATATTGCTTACTGTGACTGTTTCGGAGTACGACATCACTAAAAAGTAAGAGGTTCAGGTTCTCGTCTGCAAAACAAACAAAAAAAAAACACTTGTTTATTTTACTTCACCTTTATTTACCCCGGCTGTCTTTGGCAAACAACACACACATGGTCTATATCTGTTTATATATTCGTGGGCTAATTTCTCTTGCATCTCTTGCAACATTTTGGACGAGAAACATGTTGACGCTAAAACACACATACGCAGATTTTAAATTAGTGGGTAGAAAGACTTCATCTGCTAGGCCTATCCGCACCTACGAGGATTAGAGTTGAACTTGGATACTGCATTTCTCTTGTAAGTCTCTTGTCAGAACTTAAGCCTCTTGTCTGTGCCGGTTCGCCATGACCCCGATAACGGCGGAACAACGGAGCGCCTGTGCGCCAGCCAACGCGACTAACCGCAGCGCTCCAATGAGCGCACGAAACGCGGCGCGTCTTTATATGCATTAACTGTTGTAGCCTACATTTCCTCGATTTTAGTGTTTTTTTAAATGATCTTTTAGATTGAGCTTTTTGCTGCTTTCTTTATTTAAATTTAGATACATTTTTATAACATTTTCTTAGGCTATACAAAGTTAAAAAAAATACTACAAATATCTTAGAATAATTTTGCAGATCGTTTTTTGGCATCGTTTTTTTATTTTAAACACCCACATTCACTAGAAGGAAGTTTTAGTTTCTCCATACATGAATCAGCAGAGCAGTTCATGTGCCATGTTTAATGTGCATAAAATGCGTTCTGCAACTATATAGATACAGATTTATTATCCAGCACAAACTCGCCCTTTTATTAATACTCTTGAGTATGGAATGATCCTCAGTTTCTCAGGTGTTTTTAACCCTCGATGACTGTGTCTTAGGAGCTGCTCAGCCAGCTACATCCACTCCATTTAAGACTCCAGTGGAAAGCTATGGTCAAGGTCCGAGCTAACCCAATTGTGTCTAATGATTGGTGAAGATGGCGTGAAATGGTTCAAGTAAAATTCTGCGGCTCTTAGTCCATTAAACCTCATCTATGCTTCAGACCACTAGAATGCTCTTAAGTCAGCTGACCTGAGCCCCAGAGGAGACATTATGACACATGGGCTGTCAGTCTCTTTAAATAGGTTAAAAAGAAATGCAGTTTAACTGCCCTCTTGAGGTCCTTTAAATGAATAAGAACTTAAGTGATATAATCACGATTGTTCTGACAAAACATAGGTTGGAAAGAAGTCATAACTCAACTGAAGTGGGTACCATGATTTTGTATTCTCTAATGTCTGTACTTATTATATGCATACGAATGTGGTTCCTGTTAAATTGGTGTCTGTGTTGATGTGTATGTTTGGTACCCCCCACCCGCTCAATCCCAGGATAAGCCATGAGTTTATGTGGTTGTGGAGGGGGTGAGTGAGTTAAGGCTGAATGATGTTAAGCTCTAAAGTGATAAAAAGGAACAGTTAGGTCTGAGAGAGGGGGGTGGAAATGTTGAGATCCCAGGGCTGTATAGTTAGTGTGCAAAGCAATGCAATCAACCGTCCTTCCATGGTGCGCACATACACATTCACTGTTTAATAGACTTGTGTTCACATCAGTGCCACAGTCCATTTATCCCAACTCTGTGGGTTTCATGAAGTGTCTTCATATTGCAGTTAAGGACATCTGCATTATGTTAATGCATCTCTGTAGGTAATGGTACCATCAGCAGTTCTGCAACAGATAATTGGAGAAACTAAATTCGAACAACCTCTGCAACGATCGAAACCAAGATGAGCTAAAAATGCAAACTGCCACCCAAAATGCATTGAACACTGCTTGATTTACACTATCATTGACCTGTGACCCTTTTGGAAACCCTAACGTGATTGGACAGGTATGTGTGACCCCGTGAGCTCTGCTGGGCTTTGTAGGAGAGTGCACGTGTGCATTCATGTCTGTGTGTGTGTGCTGATAGCTGCACGGGGGCCGGTGACTGATGTTATGTCTTTGTAGGATTGACGTCTCAAGGTGCCCTTTATTTAGCAAGTGGATCCATGGTGCTACACCTGTGGCAAGGGTGTTGCTCGAAAGCCTTGTAAAATACAGCTTTCTAACAACACCCTCCACAGCTCAAACCGGTGCTTATTTCCTGTAGCATGCTCATATTTTTCGATGGCTGTGAATGAATAGAAAACCTTATCGGTTGATGAGAAAGAATGGCTGAGAATGAATTCATTTGGAAAGCAGAAGCTACGGTGGAGGATGTGGGGTTTTTTGGTGTCTTGAATAGCAAGTTCATATGACCTTTATTTTTCCAGACTAGCATTACTTGAAGGGACAGTTCACCCAAAAATATTTTTTATCATTCATTCACACTCATGTTATTCCAAACCTGTATGAACTTCTTTTTGAAGAATATTGGTAACCAAGCAACATTGGCCCCCATTGACTTCCATTGTATGGACGGAAAACCACTGAGACATTTCTCAAAATATCTTCGTTTGTGTTGCACAGAAGAAAGAATCATATACAGGTTTTGAACGACATGCAGGTGAATAAATAATGAGAGAATTTTTTTATTTTTGTGTGAACTATCCCTTTAAATGTTTTTGTGGACTAGGCAATAGTAAACATTGTATTACTTATGTCAAGTTTTTGTTAACCAATACTAAAAGTAATTTAACACTATTGGGCTCTTTATTTGATAATAAATGTTTGTTTAGTGTTTACCCTGCACACACAAGCTTTAGCAGGTTTCACTTAGAAACTCTTTCCTCCTCCACACACACTCACAGACGCACGTATACGCGCACACACGCACGCAGTGTCAAGCTAAGGACAAATAATTGGGTGGAGACAGGACAAGGTTGGTTTGATTTATTACCACAGTCTGTGCTCTTCTCTTCCCAAAACCGCTGCTGAATTTCAGTCACCTACAGGTCAGAGGTCATCGCCGGGTACAACCCCAGAAGGGCTGTGGATCTGGAAAATTATACCCTAGACTGACCTGAGCCTCAACCCAATGGGCTATTTTCCCCGTTTCGCTATATATATATAGACGCAGTCTCTCCAATCCCATCCCCGTTGAGACGTGCGGTGTGGTTAAAGGAACATTTCTAAATACTACATGCAAAGTCTCCGGAGAGGCAGGAAGGACCAGATAACCCCAGCCTACCTCCCTTCTATCTTAAAATGCTGTGGGACTCTGAAGTTTCTTTCATGCATTAAAGAGGCTGGAATTAGAGAGATGAAAGCGAAATCTCTGAGCCATAAACGTCAGTCAGACACAATGGTGATGGATTACACCAACAGCACTTCCAGACTGTGTTTGGATACATGTCTGCAATCATTTCCCAAAGAGATGAGAAGCAGATTCGTAGTCGTGGCACCGAATTTAGGCATGAAAAACAAGAGGTGTTTACGTATTAGATAAAAGCACGTTAAGTTGGTCTTTTGGTTTTTATGGACTATCTCCTGCATGGTAAAATTGCTCTAAAGCAGCGATCCTAAAAACAGGAATAGGAAGCTATGGACATGTCCTTTAAGCTTCTGCTATTTCAGTTATTGCATTCAGAGGATGGAATGACGTTTTTGTTGGTGGATGACAATTATTACTCTAGGTTGCTGGCCATAGTTTACTAACTTTCAATCATTGTCTTTTAAAGCATTACCCGTCTCTGCCTACAGGTGGAGCACTGTCACAAGTTCAAGTTGGAATGGTTGGAGATGGTCTTAACAAGCAAGCATGTAATTGTTTTTTGCACATGTACGTTTGTTGCATTTCTTAGATGTAGGCTATTTTTTCGTTTTATATTTTGGCTTGTATTAGGTTTTATTTGTAGTTTTTTTTTTGCTTGGCAAACTAAGCAGCAACTTTTATTGATCCCCCTTAATCAGAAAACTCAAAGTGATAGGCTAACTACTTCTAAAAACACACTAATTTCTAATAACCATTCAGCAAAATCAAGACTTTTTTTGTACTTTTCACATATATCAGGGCTGTTCAAACGCACCAACATGTCGGCACAATGGAAAAACTGAGGCATACAGGTCCAGCCAAATGTTTATTTAGAGAAAATCTACACCTCTACACTTTTACATTTATAACATTTTGATATTTAGTTTTTATTAATTTAACTACAAATCTATAATATTTCTATAGCTGAGTGTAATTAAAAGATGTCCACGTTATAGTTCTATTATTAACAATGTTTATAATGTAAAGACATTTTTTCCATCATAAAATAATGGAGTCTGAAGAAAGTCATGACTGTATGACTGTTGTGTTCTTCTGCAGAACACAAAAGAAGATATTTTGAAGAAAGTCGGTAACCACACGCTATTGGCCCCCATTGACTTCCAGTGTATGGACACAAAACCACTGAGACATTTCTCAAAATATATTCTTTTGTGTTCCACAGAATAAATTTACTTTTGGGTGAACTATCTCTTTAAGAACTGTCCATTTTGATCAACATTTGCTAGTATTTCTAGTATAGGCAACTGTATAAGAGGCTACCTCGTAATTGAACAGGCCTTGTGTATTTGACTGATTTTGTAAATCTCAGTACTTTGATTTTTCTCATGCAATTTGCAACTCTGAGTTCATGAGCCCTTGTGTGCATGCACCCCTTTTAGGACTGATGATGTGAAACCCTCTTGTTTCACATCATCAATCTGTCAACACAAACCTGCTGCTGATATACAGTACATGTAACAAGCTGCCATAGATGCTTACAGTAGCTCCTAATTCAAGTATGTGAGAAGATTTAGACACGGTAAACTTGGACAACACGATCGCTTTTGTCGTCTTTGTTGAATTAATGAACTTAATTACATGGCATGTGGACAAAACAACTGTACTGCATGGAACCAAATTCAATAGATTTGACACAAAGCCACACTTTTTCTGCTTAACAGTCGCTATCCTGCATTAGGTGGCTCACCACTCCACTGCATATGCTAATAACTGCAGTGCATCTGTATGTTTAATGTGTGTGTGTGTAGGGAGGACCTGGTTTATTTTCAAAAGCCCCGGTTATATTTCTTCTCTTGAAATTAGTTTTTTTTTGAGTCTGTCAATCAATACATAATACAACACACATTTATTTCTCATTTTTGAACTGTATAGTTATACAGAGGGTGAAACTTGAGCTTGAGACGGACAGCATGTGCGTGGCAAGTGCACACGGGAACTGTTCATGACTGCTAAACAGGAACCGACCAATCAGAGGGCTTATCATTCTTCTTGTTGTGAATGGCAGCATTGCATTAGGCTGGGGTCTGCTAGATTTCATTTTTTATTTTATTGATTTTCAGAATCACAATCACTCATCACCCAATGTGGGCATACAGCCAGCACAAGGTGTCTAGAAAAATCCTTGAAATGGAGCAAGAAAGACATGCTAATTTGGACGATGAAGGCAACGTGCCTTACAAATAATAGTGACCAACACTTGGGTTAAAGGAACAGTTCACACAAAAATGAAAATTCTGTCATCATTTACTCACCCTTGAGTTGTTCCAAATCTGTATAAATGTCTTTGTTCTGATGAACAAAGAGAAATACATTTGGAAGAATGCTTGTAACCTAACAGTTCTTGGCCACCATTTACTACCATGAAAAATTGCTTTACAAATTTCTTTGTTCTGTTGCACACAAAAGAATTTAGGAAACAGTTCTGGGGCACTTTTGTCTACCAATTTTCCCCACTATGGTAGTTAATGGTGGTCAAGAACTGTTTGGTTACAGTATTCTTCCAAATATCTTTCTCTGTGTTCATCAGAAAAAAAAACCACCGATTTGGAACAACTCAAGCGTGAGTAAATGATGACAGAATTTTTATTTTGGGGTGAGCTGTCCCTTTAAGGCTGATTCTTGAGTTTAATATGATATTTAGAAAGAACAATCCAGTGTTTTGTATTATGCTGTATTCTGCTCTTATCATTTTTCATGTTGCTATAATTTTTTTATGCTTCTACCCTATTCACTTCATTTAATTTCAGAGATTTAAACTCTCGCAGTCTGGTAGTTCAGTGTGAAAGGCAAAGTGTGTGTGTACATGTGTGAACACTACAATGACTAATATGCCAGTATGTCATCTTTTTTAATATATAAAAATAAGAGATTAGTCAAAAGTTTGCAGAGTTATTATGAGAAGCACATCAAACGGAAACAGAATCATTTCCAGAAGGATGATTTTGTTTTGTTCGACAACTGTTACTTTGGGTTTTGCATGTGATCTAAAATCTAGCAGTTGTACAAAATAGGTCAGACGAAGAAAAAGAAAGTTTAAACAACAAGTAATTTAACTAAAGTAAAAACAGTGATAGACTACATGATGAAAAGGAAGACACAAGTGGCAGTTACCCACACTGTAAAATAAAACTGTAATTTTACAGTTATTTTTTACAGATTTCACATTACAGACATCACATTACAGGAAAAGACTGCAAATTTACAAGAAAAATATAATAAAAAAACATGCAATTTTACGTGAATACGCCCCAGCAGGATTTTTTTACAGTGCAATATTTTAATAATTTAATAGTTTTCATAAAAACGTAAGAATATAACATGCTTTTACTTTAAAACTAATGGTTCTGTTCGTATATATTTTTTTACTCAAACTTAAGTTGCTTCTTGTAGGAACCAAAAGACCTCTTCTCCCCATGACCTGAGCTGATCTTTAACAAATGACACTTGACAAAGATCATACATTTCTTCTGTAAATCCCAAAGTCATTTCAACTACACAGAGTAAAATGCCTGTAATTAATAGACATGTGAGGGTGCCATTGATGCCGCGTAAAAGTCTGAATATTCTCGGTTCTTCTAAACCCGATAGCGTTGCCTGTGACAGTGACTGAAGGCTGAGCGCATTACAGCGAGGTGATGGATGTGCTCTGTTCTCCCAGAGCGGCTCGAGCACCTCCGATCTGTCAGCTCTCAAAAGCCATTACTTAAAACATTAGCGTGGCCCCATAGCAGCGGCCTCTCAGACAGAGAGAGACAGGTAAGCAGGATTCTCCTTACCCTACACCTGTGGGAGACGGATACAGAATAGAAGCAGGTGTCTATGTGTGAGAGCGAGAGAGAGAGAGAGAGAGAGAGAGAGAGAGAGAGAGAGAGAGAGAGAGTGCGTGGACTCTTGTGCGGTGACTGACAGCGCCACTCACAACCTGAATGGGTGACATGCTATGATGTGTTTTGCTCCCCTGTGTTGGCTAAATTTTATTCAGTGTCATTCAATTCTACTCGGTTTAATTTAATTTGATTCTACTGGATGACACATTATTTTGTGAAACGTAGATGACAGAAGGCTCTGTTTAAAATGTGATTGTATCCCTGACAATGTTTCACAACCACATGGTGTGATGTAAATGAAGACAGTCGATGAAATCAATTTCGGGTAAACGTAAGTTTTATGGAGTTTTACGATTGGCTTAACATTGGTTTATGACTCCTAGAGTACCTGTCAGATAGATCATTTACTCAGCCTCTTGTCATTTCAAACCTTTATGACTTTATTTTTTCCGCAGAACACAAAAGTATTTTAAAATATTTTTTAAAAAGTTGGTAAACAAATAGCACTGGACCCCCGTTCACTTCTATTATATGACCAATGCAAGTGAATGGGGTCCAGATAACAACATTTTTCAAAGTATCTTTTTTTGTGTTCTATGGAAGAAAGAAAGTCATACAGGTTTGAAATAACAAGAGGGTGAGTTAATGATGACATAATTTTCATTTTTGGGTGAACTATCCCTTTAAAGTCAATATCACAGGGGATTAAAAGTGACTGCTGTTAGACTCGCTGATGTAACTGAATAAAATCACTTACAAATAACCTATTTATTTAAAAAAAAGCACAAACAAAGAAAAGTAGCTATTAAAATCAGGGCTATAATAGACAATTTCAAAATGAGTTTTTCTGATATTAAAATGTACCATTTACAGTATCTGTTTAGGGAAAATTATAATTTTTGTTTAATTCTGTGAACGATAACAATATTTCTACCAAATTTTACCTAAAAATAAAGACTGGAGAAACAGGTCAAAATAACAGAAAGATGCTCTGTATTTTATCAGTCCTCAAATACTGCAAAGAAAACAAGTTCATATTCCCTTTTAAGCAATACATCAGTAATATTTGTACATGTATTTAGAAAAGATAAAAAAAATTGTTTCTCGATTTTGTATCACATTGTCTTTTCATGCTGTCGGTCTATCACAGCTGTTATATGATTTAATGTCACTCCTGTCGTTTGATTTTATTGAAATTCTACAGACACTGGACTGAAATGGCCACAATACATCTAGAAATGCTGATTAAATGAAAAATTGGAATGGCCTCTTCATTTTTTTCTGCGGCTGTACTTCCACCGCTCTCTTCTCTGCACTTCTTACTATTTTCCCTTCCTTATTCTATTCAGAAAAGTGAGAACTGTTCAAAGTTTTCATTTAATTGCTCAGACTATAAAACTAAGCCTGTGGGTTAATTGAATGTGTTTGTGGCCTATAGGATTTTAGTAGACAGCACAAATGCATCCTTTAATCTTGAATCTCACATACTGAGCGAATGGAGACGTAGATACTCCAGGTCAACACTAGTTTACAGCACACAGTCTCTTTGAAGTAAATCTCTTTTTGGCTTTACTATATTTACATCAGATAAGGACTTGAGAGATCTTTAATGTTCGCCATGCTTGGAAAATATTTAATAAAGTGTGTGTGCATGTGTGAGAGAGATAGAAAACATTGCTAGTACCAAACAAATATTATAAATAATAAATGTACCAATATTCCTTTATTGTTTATGTTCAGTAAAACCTCATTTTATACATTCGTTATTACAAATGTGCAAATATGCTCGACCACAAACGTGTCTACCGATATTCAGGACATACGTGAAATGCAGGGAAAATCGGATGATGTCCTCCGGTAGGATGGAGAACGTCAGGTCTCGACGTGCTGGAGTAACTTCAGGGCTTTACTTTGATGTGCTATTAGTCTGTGAAAGTGCATTAGAGCAATGGGACAGTGAGTCTCGGCAAGTAATACATAGTAATCAGAGCGCTGGATAACCCAGAAGGAGGTTTCTGAAATTAGTCTCATAATCTCCACTTGACACACACACATACACACACCCCTCCAAAATATTCCGAGAGCTTGTAAAAATGTGGAGATCAGCACGGGGAACGTGACAGACAAATGCAGAAATGATTTTGAGTTGAACTTTATGCTAATGATGCTATGTGTACAAGGTGAACGAGACATCGTGTTCCTACTGTTTTTACCTGGAACAATATTTTTTATTTTATATCATCTTTTCCTCAAAGCTCAATTGAACTGTCATGTTATGTGGACTTGCGTTGCACTTTTCACAAATACGGTGTAGTGCAATTTTTTGTATGAGATCTCCAGTATATATGTTAGATGAATTACTAACATTTTTATTTTGTTTATACATTTTTTATTAGAACAAACACACAATTTAGAGCTGTATTGTATTTATTTTAACCATATTTAGACGTCAAATTGTGGTATCAGTGTTGCAACAACTGCAGGCTTCAATTGGATAGAAAACAAACAGCTTGTATAAAGCCCTGTTCAAACAGCCAGCCACTTTGTCGCTGTGTGTCGCTAGTCTCTTGCTATGAGATCGCTAAAAGGCGTTCCTAGCTTTGGATGTCCTAATAACAGTTTGAACTCTCCAGTAACTGACAAGAGACGGATGACGTGAGCTCCACTGCTTTACTCCCATTGGTAGTCGCTCGCAAAAGTCACTCATCTTTTGCATAAAGTTGAACAATTCAAAAAAGTTTTCTTTTCACTGTCGCTCGTGTTGCCGGAATTCGCCGGCTCTCCATTGAAATGAATGAGATTGCGTCGCTTTGCCGCAGTTAGTCGCTGACGGTCTGAACGGGCGTAACATGTTATTTTTCAATATAATATGAGGTTAAGCACCACTGCACTAAAGAAACAAAATACCATGTCTTTAATATGTTAACAAGCGCCCATAATGTAGCCGCTCCAATACATTGTCTGAATTCAATGCTCAAGAGGTATTAAATAGGCTATCTACTGCTGTTCAAGACGTTTTTCCTCTTTTATTACAGCGTAGTAGCTGAAGAATGGGGGTCACCTGTTAAGTGCGTTTAAGGACGTGTACATGAGGGAAATTTGTCTATGGAGAATAACATTTCCTATCGGAAGAATGGAGGCTAGGCGTTGGCCCTCCCTGTGAAATTGTCAGAGATGATAGCGGCGCGTGGCGAAACCATTTAAGGTTAAATCTAGCATACAAAATCCACTTTCATTTGTAATGCTGCTGCTTTCCTGCTCCACCGCAAAAGCAAGTCATTTTGAATTAATCTTTTCTGCTTCCCCTCTCTCCTGCATTCTCAATTGCACACACACACACGCACGCACGCACGCACGCACACACACACACACACACACACACACACATTCTTGCTCTCTTTCTCTGCATCTGTTTGTGTGTAGGCTATGTGAGAGAAGGAGAGAGAATAAGAATCACACAAACACAACACTAAATAGCCCATAAAGTCAGTCAGCTGGCCATTTATGAATTCTTGTCCCTGTGGTGCATCATGGGAGTTCTGTTTTAAACACTTCCTGTCAAGGTTCAGCCACTTTAAAGTATATTACTTTTTAGTTAACAGCTCTTGCTGAGCATGCCCGACTTTTTAAAGAAATGTGTCTTTATGTATTAGTTCATAAGTTACAGAAAGGCAGAGATCAACACAGCGATAAAGCAGTGTCTGAAATGAACACTGGCCAGTATCAAATGTGCAAGAAATACAGTCAAAATAGTACTAGTATTGGTATAGTAAAATGTATAATGTGATAGTGTATTTAGTAGTATTAAAAAAAATTATACTGTATTTAAACAATATTCATAAGTCAAAGTGCTTTTCAAATGGTCTGGTAAGAAAACTAACTGGTTGCAGTCTAAAAAATGCTGGGGGGGTTTCGCCATAATTGGGTTAAAAAGGGACAAACCCAACCATTAACCTACGCTGGGTTGCTTCATCCTAAAATCCTGTTTTGTTTTAACCCATTGTTGGGTCAACATTTTATGAGATAATTTAACCCAGTCTCTTTTTTGACCCAGAGCTGGTTTATTTCAGACCCTTGAAAAACATTGTGAATATATTTTGAGCTTTGACAGAATAGAGTCACGCAAGCACTACTTGTTCATTTGTTTAAAGAACATTATATGAATACTGCACTCTTCTGCATAAATAAGAAGAGTGCGTTTGTCAGATGTGGCATGAATCAGGACAGATAGTCAACATTATATCTAAAACATCCTCTCTGGATCCTGAACTCTTATCACACCATCAGAGATGCACTGCTCTCTTGGGCAGATTTAAAACTGAACCTTTTGCATGTGATATCCTTTTTCAAACAAACTTATTAACGGTTAAAGAGGTCTTTCACTAAAGTCATACTGTGAAATGTATATGTTTTTGCATGCATAAATGTGCCCAGATTTGTTTAGCCAACAGGCTCTCGTGTATCTCTCATTTCGAGAGGCTTTACTATGTGAAGTCTTTCATGCTGTTAATATCTATGAACCTGAGCAAAGAAGCAGTCAGGTTCTCTAGAGCCGTTGAAAGTGAACTTCAGACTGTGTTCTGTTTAAAGAGGTGCAATCGGGCAACATGCTTTGAATGGAAAGCAATTTAGCGGAGGGTAATTGAAGGGAAATGATAAGCTCGGCTGTCTCAGGATTCGTTGCTTAAATTTCATTAGGGAGGTTTTTTTTGGGGGGATGACTCCTCCAGTGTGACTTGTGTGAAATTGCTGAAGTGTTTATCACGAGCGCCTTTGTAGGTTATTGGCTTCTTTTAAAGCAAGCACCTTGTGAATTAGTTTTACCTTGCTTAATGTTATTTCTTTTAGAGGATGAATGAATGTTTAATCTTTCTGGAGAGCACTCTTGTTCTTTAAAAAAATAGTACTCAAAAGTTAGGAACACAAATAAGTAACAAATACTTTGTTCGCTGATTGTTTAAATGAATTAAAATAGATGATTATTATAGATGACAACAATGCAATAAAGTGGCGATATTTCTGAAAGGCATTGTTGTAATTACTTGTAATGTGAACGTAGTCACTTTATAATCAACAAGATATTATGATGTGTTTACAGTGATTTGTATTTAAAAAGAACACGTTTTCTTGGCCATGTGCAGTGTGAGATACAAGATATGCCATAATGCAATCGTATGAGTCAGATATTGAGCTGGTAACCAATAAGGAAAGTGTCTATTTCTTTGACCTGAAAACCCTTTTTATTTTGTGCTTTACATTTCAAAACGTCCCATAAATGTTCAATATTATTCAGATGTGGTGATTGGAGGCACCATGGGAGATGCTTCACTTTATCACGGTGTTCGTGAGACCACTCTGGAGAATATGTGGGTGTTATCATCCAAGAATATGAGATTGTTATGTGAAAGCAGTGTTTTCACAGCAGGGTCCTGTAAAATTGCCTCATGTTCATTGGTCGGTCTATGACCACGCAGAGCAATTTTTGATTTCAGATCCCCCACCGTGTTTTACAAGCTGACAACATACGTCATGGGTTGAATGCAACCTCCGGCTTTCTCCAGATGTAAACTGTGGGAAATGCTATAGATGCAATGGAGTGGAAGATGGCCCTTAATATCGAATGATGTTTTTTTGCATTGCCCTTGGATGGAAGAGGTTTCCAAAGAGCAGAATAGCTTTATCAATGCAGTATTTTTGTGGTACTTAGCTATTATTCTTTAAAATGACTGCCATTATCGGTAGCTTTGACTGTTTCTTTTTGCTGATGCACTTAAGTCATGTTAAGCATGTTAAGCATTGCTGTCATTATTTTTCAGTTCACACTTTATGTTTTAAATCAGTCCCTGGAATTTCAACACAAAGATATAAACAAGTATGAATGCTGTACACTGTAGGTTATTAATGTATATATATATATATAAATTATATAGGTTATTAGATAAATCACATGTCTCTATATATACTGTAGGTAGGTTATTATTATTATCATTATTATTACCATAATATTATGCATAATAATAATATTATCATCATTATTATTGTTATTATTATTATTAATTAATATGTTTTATTGTTTTACCATTTAGAATAATAGTAACCAAAATAACTATGAGAATTATATTGTAACTAAGAGAACAATTCAAAACATTGTCACATTTTCCTAGAATTTTATCAAGTAGCTTTTTGAGGTCTCACCCTGAAATGTTTGTTAAGGAGTTCTTATTTAGTCTAAGCTCCTACTGTTTTTCTACAATATGTTGTAAAAGGTATCCATTTTTAAAACATTTTTAAAACACAAAATGATAGTTTTTCACAATGACATTTTTTGTCTATAAAATGAATTTAAAACATTTAAGCACATGCTTCACATCAAAAGGTGTATATTTATATATTTATTAATTTATATAAATATAAGCATGTGTTTAGGTAAAATGATCATATTGTTTTCATTCTGTAAACTATTGACAACATTGCTCTCAAATTCCTAGTTAAAACAGTTTTTATTTTCGGAAAATGAAAGCTGGACAACCTATAGTGAAAATAACAAAAAATGCTTTAAATATGTTTTAACCTTGACTACATCAAGAAAAACAAGATCACATTCGTTTTTAAACAACACAACACAAACTATTTTATTTCAGACAAGTTCAGAAATTAATTTTTGATGGAGCAATCTTGGTTTTTAATCACAGCTTTTTATGTGTCCATGACTGACAATGCTTGAACTTTGTAGTCAAAATTTTAATAGTTAAATAGCAGTCATCTTTTCAAATTGTAGTTTTGTTTGTATAGGCTAGTTTTTTAGCAAATATTTCAACTCTTTAAGTTGCAGCATCACATTTAGACCATTTTATTTAGCTGTATGTAGTTATGTATTCTCTACACAAAGTTACAGGGTGGAAATGAAACCGACAGGGCAATCTGGCCCCGTCTCAAATGTATATTTTTCTGTTTGCTGTTCATTTAAATTTTAATCATATTGCTCCGAGTACAGTTAAAAAAAATGAAATTTATACAGATCTAACCCAAACATCAGTGATTGCATTGTGTATTCATAATGTTTACATGAGCAAATAAAGCATGAGCCTTCTATCAGGGAAGCCAATAGCATTATCTAGAAATGATTGCTTCTGCTTTACCTGTCAAAGAACAGATGAGAGTGAGATGAGACCGGGCTGTTTTTATCAGAGCGCGAAGAGCTGTCGTCAGGTTAAAGTAGCATTGGCAGATACTGTAAACTGTAAGTAGCCCTGTCAATGGCCCGCTCCAATAGACACGAGCATATTGATCTCTGACTTTCAGTTAAATATCCCTCGAGGGGATCTCATGATAGGTGCTTCTATCTTTTTTACACACCTCTCTCTCTCTCTCTCTCACTCACTTGACTTGCTTATCACATTACATCCCCAAATCAATGCAGCACTGTAGCTCACAACAGGCCTTCTGTAAAACGCTTCCACGCATTTCGCAGTGTAGAGACAGCATCGAAACGCCGCCTCGTTTCTCCTCGGCTGAATTATTTGTGTCCTCAACCCCTAAATCATATTGATTAAAGCTTGTCACGGATTTGAAATGAGGTCCTGTGGGGTCACTTGCAGCAGAAATGGAAGTTTATTGGATTACAGGCTTAATTTGATTTTGAGGGACGAGCGTGCATTATAATGGCGGCGCCCCAGAGAGCGTTCCTCTTTACCTGACTCTTGAACCCACTCCAACCGATAAGAAAAAACACACACTTCTAAATACACTTCACAATACAAAAATCAGACATTTTCTGTAACGTGAAGCCTCCTGTTCTGCTCAGAGAGATCATTCAGGCAGTTTTTGTGTGTGTGGATATGCTTGTGCCTGTGTATGACCTGACCTCCTGTATGTTGTGAGACCAGCCTAGAGTCCCCATGAGGAAAACAGACTTATAAACATGCTTAATTAATGCTAAACTTTTGAAAGATTTTGCGAGGGTAAGGTGTAGAGATAATGTTAAGGTAAGGGCTGTGGCTTTCAATATGCAATTATCATGGCCAAAATAAATAAATACATAATGCTATCCGTCAAATTCGATTTATTATTAATTTGGTTTATTTTGTGGTTCTCTTCTTTTTTTGGCCAATAAATTACACTTAATATAGCCTACAGTACAAGTGTTGGGATTCAGAGAGAAAGAGTTGGTAACCATTGTGATTGTTAAGATAAAGTTTTGAGTGAGTGCTGAAAGCAATATTATCACATGTGTATTATGACAAAATTGTTAATCATGTTTTTATGTGTTTGTCAAAACCAGGTGTGCAGCAAACCTCATGAAAAATGAAGCCAAAGCAATTCGATCGCCCCCTGGTGTCTGACTCTAGAATAAGTCATCAACCCAGCCCTCTCCAAATGGGACTTAAATATCTTTACACCACACAAATAACACTTCAAAAACATTTTTTTCAAAGATTCTTTCTGTCATTTTAGTTAGTTCTTATAACGCTGATGTATGTTCTTTTACAAGTCCTTTTATAAGATGTTATAGAAATGGGGTGTGACGAGTCCGACATGATTTGTTTGCTTTTGCGAGTTTGTGAGAGTAATGGGCGGGACCTTGAGACCACCACTCCACCTTGCCATTATTACTCCGCAATATGTCAGTGCCCATTTCTGGGACATTTTGGCTTCTTTTTTCTACAGTCGGTGGAGGCATGTTGTTCATCTCTTTTATGGTCACTACCGGTATATTGCAACTCCCCTAGTTAGGGTGTATAAAATATCAGTGGCACATCAATATAGGCCAATAGAAAATCCATAGAATGTTTGTTTTTATTTGTTTTGTTAAGATGAGATGTAGTAATGTATTTTTATGTTCTCTTATATTAATGAACATAATTTTAAACAATATTTGGCTTTTTGCCAACTATTTTTACAGCTGCCAATAGGTTATGAGTGTCGCAGGGACATACAGGATGTGACATCATCATTGTTAAACACCCCCCCCGCAGCCCCGCACACAGCAAACAATGTATTCAAATCACATCACTTCTGTTTGAAAACACCAGTGCCTCACTATCATCATTTTAGTTTTCGGAAATACTTTGATATGGTTTCTAAATAATGAATATACAAAAATCTCTGCCCTTTCCCATCATGCACCGTACAAACAATTACCCTCTCAACATAACCCGTCTGTCTCCTGTGCATGTAGCTACCGCAGGTGTCTAATGGCACAGTATAGATCCAGGTCTGAAAAAAATTAAAGAATAGGAGAGGAAAAATCATTTGGAGAAGAGCAGCACAGCTTCAGTTTATTATTCTAGCCTAAAATCTCATTAAGTGTGACATTGAGGATTAGTTCAGAGGGAAAGCGGTAGAGAGCGAAGTCTCCCGCAAATAGCTGTGAGGAGAGTCGCGCTGGCTTTTGTTTGCCATCATTAATTCTGCGCTGTAGTGGCTAAGAGGAAGGCCCCGAATCACTGATCAGAGGAGGCCCCCTGAATATGACAGCGAGACAGGTGCCCTCTCTTCCTCTCTCTCTCTCTTCTAGCACACTCGGTTTTCCTCTCTTCGTCTTGCTGCGTCTGTGTTCTCCTCTCTCGCTTTCTCGGCTCTTAATTGGGGTGATTGGGCAGTGGGGCCATCTGCGATGCTGACAAAGGGAAGCCTGCTTTGATTTATGGAGCCTCAGGCCACATTAGTCTCAAGATTTCCACAGTAAATATAAGCGCTGAGCAGCACAGTTGGCTCAAGAAAAATCTGCATTGCTCAGGAAGAGAACTCTGGGTTCCTTCTTGGGAATAATACTATTGCGATGAAGGCAGATTTACATTTTGAGGGTTTCAAAGAAGCCACATTATATACTTCTATAACATTTCAGCTTTTACATTTTAAGTCCATCAAATGTGTTTCTTGAAGTACAAAATATTCATAGGACCACTATTTTCTACCCGCTCTGGCTGTTTTCACTACCTTTAAAGGGATACTTCACCCAAAAAAGAAATTTCTGTCATCATTTACATTTTTACCTTCGAGTTGTTCCAAATCTGTATAAATTTCTTTGTTTTGATGAACACAAAGATATTTGGAAGAATGCTTATAACCAAACAGATCTTGCCCCCCTTTGACTCCCATAGTAGGAAAAATTACTTTATTTTATTTTTTTGTTCTGTTGAACACAAAAGAAGACATTTTGAAGAATGTAGGACAGCAAACAGTTCTGGGGCACTTTTGACTACCATTGTATTTTTTCCTACTATGGGAGACAATGGGGGACAAAATCTGTCTGGTTATAAGCATTCTTCCAAATATCTTTCTCTTTGTTGACCAGAACAAAGAAATTGATACAGATTTGGAACAACTCGAAGGTGAGTAAATGATGACAGATAGTCACAAATAGTGTGTATGGATTGGGTGAAAGCATTGCATTGTTAAAATTGCATTGTTTACACACTGTAGTAAACTGCACTCCTGTTAGTTTCACTGTAATGTTTTGGGTGTCATTTAAAAGCAACCATATTTCACACTTTTGTAACTTTTCTCTCACATAAAATATTTATATATATACACTTATATAATATCATGCAAGCTATCATGCACCAATTGGCGTTACATTCCTATTTTCCACCCTGATCCATTGAATTATTTATGCTACTGTGCCTTTAAGACTGGGAGAATTGGGAGACATCTTTGCATTGTTAAAGGGATAGTTCACCCAAACATGAACATTTTGTCATCATTTACTCACTCTCTTGTCATTTCAAACCTGTACGACTTTCTTTCTTCTGCAGAACACAAAATATACTTTGAAGAACGTTGGTAACCAAACAACGTTGGTTCCCATTGACTTCCATTGTGGGGTTTACAAAACCACTGAGACATGTCTCAAAATATCTTCTTTTGTGTTCCACAGATGAAAGAGTCATACGTAAATAAATAAATGATGTAAGAATATTTATTTTTGGGTGAACTGTTCCTTTAAGAATATGTCTACATGGTTCGCTGTAATCCAATTTTCCATGATATGTGGCCTTTGATTTTCTAAAACACTTTGTTGAAGCTGGCATGTTATAACATTTGTGGTAATATTCTCAACAAGCCATTTCATAATGCATCTCAGGTGATATTAAAGGAGTAGTTCACCTTCAAGATGAAAATTCTGTCACATTTACTCACCTCTTGTCATTTCAAACGTCTATGACTTTCTTTCTTCCGCAGTGCACAAAAGAAGATTTTCTAAAGAATGTTGTTAACAGCATCCCATGCACTTGCATTGGTTACAATAGAAGTGAATGGGGGGCTGTGCTGTTCTGTGTTCTGGTGCTGTTCTGAAGATATCATATTTCAAAATATCTTCTTGACCAGTGTATCAGGGGAGCCCATGTACATTGTTACAAACACACTCGCTGATGTACACAGCGAGCGTGACAGGCCGCTTTAATGGTGCGTCTAACAGCCTTCTTACGACACCATTAGGTGGTTCTAGTGCATGGTCACAGCCTGATATAACAGGGCTGCTTAGCAGCTGTCCAACACTTACAGCAAGCCTCTCGTGTCTCGGCCCCAGCGGCCCGTCCTAAAGCACGGTGCTTAGTTATGTCGCTAATAGGCCTGCTTCAAACTCCTCCAAGCCAAACTCACGCGGCAGGCAGCGGGGAAGGGAGTTAGCAGAGCCTGCGAATGCTTTGTTAGCAGAAGTGGATTGGCTCGAAATCCGTCTTCATTTTGCCTTTTTCCTGTTCATTTCTCTCGGGATGGGGAACCTTATTTAAGCGTCTAGATTTTGTGTGGAAGAGAATTGCTTTAATGAAAGTAGATATGCACCGTTTTATCTCATCTCCCAGGCAGGCTCTAAATGTTGTTTGGGAGGTTAACCGGAATGATGCACTGGACATTTTATGGCATATTGTTTTGCACAGTGGAGGTTTTGGCCTCGACTTAGGGGTTTTATTGATAAGAGCTGTTTTTCACTGGAACGTTTATGTCAGAAGGATGTTAGGATCTTTATTGGGTTTTAATAATTTTGTTTGCAATGTATTTCTGAGATATAGTAAGTGGAATAATGTGAGCTCAGGGTCACTGGTGTCTTTTCTCTACTAGATATATCTGTTTCCTCTGCTCATGTTAATACCATTGGTGTTTCTCTTGTCATTCAAACCTGTATGACTTTCTTTCTTCTGACACAAAAGAAGATATTTTGAATAATGTTGGAAATCAAACTTCTGTATCCATTAACTTCTATTGCATGGACACAAAATCACTGCAAGTCAATGGAAATTGAACAGAAACTGCTTGTAACTATAGTAAAGAAGTGGACAATTGTTGTAAAATGCTACATTGTAATGCCTAACTTACTAAGTAAACAGTCAATGTAATCAATGTGTCAAAACAGTAAAAAAACCACTAGCTCACTATAGTTGACATATTGATGCGTATTAATACTTTAATTAGTGCAAATTAACATTCAAATGGAAACACAAATGTGTTGCAATAAGGTAATTACATTTTGAGAATTAGCTTGTGTAATTATTCCATTTAATCTGCTATCATTTATTACCACCAAAATCTCGCTCTTTATGCTAGACAAGCATCTTGCTGTCGGGAGAGCAGCCATATAGCACGTACTTCAAGGTTAAATGCGGTCAGTGGTTTCGAACTGCTCGCAACATTTTTAATTTCCTATTTTGCAGTGTGTAATTTTCAATTAAAATCTGTCACACATTTGTACACCATGATTGTTTGAAATTCAGAGAAAATAAGATATTTGGCACGTTGAAAAATTCAACTGTGCATCACTTGCATGTGACTGTCTCAACATCTCTGTGTAAATGTGTTCACTGCGAAACAATGGACATGATTCCTCATTTATTTTTGACATTTATTTATTTGGCAGAAACTTTTACATAAAGCAACTTAGAGTTTATTCAGTCTATACATTTTATCAGCATGTTTGTTCCCTTGGAATCAAACCCATGACTTATACTCTTTAAATTGTAATCTCTTATGATAAGGTGAACAGTCTGTCATTTTTTAAAGCCTGTCAGTATTGACAAAAGCCGGATCAGTGTCTTACAGATGTTTAAAAGCTCAGCTGTTGGATCAGGATTGTAGCCAGTAGGATTTGATCTGACTTCACTGAAGTTTTTAAAGTATTCAGACTCATTAAGATCCAAACCATGCACACAAACTGTCCAATCTTGCTCTTGCTGACCTGATGTGGTGTAGCGCCTAGGGGAGCCCAGCTGTTTGCGCCTGCCTGGCCGCCTGTCAGCGGGTGAGGAGGGAAGGGCTTGGCCGTACTTCCCACCGAATGTGTTTACCAGATGCACTGTTGCCTCAGGTGAGCGCTGCAGCTGGCTCCATAAAGCTCCAGCAGCCGAGCTGGATCCAAGCCCATCATGGAAAGACAGGCTGGACAGGCCACGGCTAACGTTTAGACATCCGCTATGTGCGCAGGTTTGATGCCCAGGAGCACTGACTCCAGGCCAGTGTGTAGCTGTCTGTGAGTGAGCTTTTTGAGAACGCCAGCAGTGCATAGACGAGACATAAGAATGAAGTACGATAAACAGCTTTGCCATTTTTAGGGGGTATTAGGGTTTTATTTAATATAGCAAAAATGATTCAGTGTAGTATTATGCATTAGTAGTTCATTTTAAAAAGAAAAAGCTAGGTAACACTAACTAACTAACTTACTAATATTAACAATTTATAAATGCTGTAAAAATGTTCATTGTTATTTCATGTAAGCTTATGCAATTACTTTAAAGGGTACTTTAGAACCTTAAAGGGATAGTTCACCCAACAATAAAAAATGGTCATTGTTAGTTTATTTTAATTTGGTTCAAACCTTATATATAACTTTCTTTCTTCTGTGGAACACGAAGAAAGATATTTAGAGAAATGTCTCAGCGGTTTTGTGTCCATACACTGGAACTCAATGGGGTTACCAGCATTCTTCAAAATCATCTTTTGTATTCTGCAGAAGAAAGAAAGTGGTACAGGTGATGAAATTAAATGAGGGAATTTTTTTTGAGGGAGTGAACAGACCTTCTAATGTAACCAAAATGAGTCTTTATTCACGCACCTTGTGTCCAACCTTTCTAAGCAAACCTGCATGCTATTATTTTTATTTTCTGTAATTTACATTTATTTTTGTTTAAAAGGAACACTTATGACCATACTTATTAGAAAAAAAGCACAATAAATATAGTCTGTACCACTTCCAATTCCAAGCCTTCTGAGGCCAATGCGAAAACTTTTGCGCGAGACACGAGACCAGAACCAAAGTTTGATAATATTTTGTCATTGCAGTTTTGCTTTATTCAGGAGAGAGCAGATAACCATGATGAATACATAAAGAGGAATGCAAGTTTTTCCCTCAGCATTTGGTTAAAACAAGCTCTGATAACCACACCATAAAGACTCATTTATCAATGTGAGAAGCCCTCCCATTCGGTCAAGCTGCAGTGAGCGTCACATAAAATAACTTCTTGAAACTTGCTCAGCCTTGGCCTGTTTGCATTGCCTCTTCTGTAATGAGCCATTAATAAATAATAACTCTGTCTTTAATCATGTTCCCAGAGTGCAAAACATATTACTTGTTCTTTAGTATGGGTCAAGGCCTGACTGCTCTCTTACTCCACACATGAGGAAGAGTAATTGATCTGCATTAGTCTGAAACATATTTAAACTCTTTCCCCAAGGCTCTTCATCATTATGAAGTGCGTGTGCTTGTCGACAGGTAAAGGTGCATGTTGTGCACACCTCTGTACCTTGCATTAAGACTTACTGAATAGTAATTTTGGGGGGTTAGGTTTTCATGTCATTGAAAATCTGAATGTCTCTTTCTTCTGTGTAACACTAAAGAAGATATTTTGAGAAATGTCACAGTGGTTTTGTGTCCATACAGTGGATGTAAATGAGTCCAATGTTGTTTGGTCAACAACATTCTTCAAAATATCTTCTTTTGTGTTCTGCAGAAGACAGAAAGTCAAACAGGTTTGTAAAGACAAGAGGAAATAATGCAGAAAAAAAAATCATTTTTGGGTGAACTATCCCTTTAATGTGAGCTTGTAGCTCGAGTCAAAAAGCTTTCCAGCAATCCCGAGGATTTTAAGTTAAACCGCTCTTAATTTGCATTTTGAAACACTCTTAACACTCCGCTATCGATTACCTTTCAGTTTCGCAATGTGAAATCTTTAAATGAGCCGTGCGGCCCCGCTCCCTCACCCACCGCTGTGTTTAAAATGGACCAGCATCGGCCTTACACTTGCACGTGCTGTGAGGCAATTCTGTCCAAAGGGTCAGCGTGATTGGTAGTGAGACCTTATTTTCTAACTATCGATCCCAGGGGTAACCCTCGAGATGCAAAACCACCGCAAGACGGATCTGCTGTCAGGTCTTACAGTAGAAATCAGGCAATCAATGTCACGTAGCTCCGCCAGGCCCTGTATGTACCTAATTCCACTCATCGACACTAAATGGAGAAAACCCAGTGCCTCATCAATCATCAATTCAAGGAGCACTGGCTGGTTAATAGTCTGCTCTTTACTCAAAGAATACCGACTTTTATTATCAGGGAGTGCGGCGGAGGTCACCTCCTCGACATTGTGCGGTCGGGGAGGAGACGCTGGACAACGGCGTCGCGAGTTTGATCGCTGTATCCTTTTTCTCATTTGCCACGCTCCCTTTCATTTCCCAGAAGGCTCCTGTCATCTAGCGCCGTTCCAAATTGAAGCTTGCAGGCTTGATCGATTATCTTTTTCCCCCTACCCTAATCCATTTGATTTGCCTGTTTGGTGGGAGACTACATGATTGCGTGTGGTTGAGTGGTCAATATCTCCTGAATCAAAGAGTAGCATCCACCTAATTCTCTTTTATGTCATGAAGCATTGAACAAAACGCTCATTTGTTGTGCATTAAGATTTTAAAACATTACCTAACATCATCTTGATTTTGCTTTCAGGTTTCAAGTGCCCATGGTTCCATTCCGGGGAAGTCAGAACTGCTCAAATCAGGGAGCCCCAAGTCGACACTAAAGCACATATGGACAGAAAGCAGTAAGGACTTGTCCATCAGTCGGCTTCTATCACAGACTCTACACGGGAAGGAAAACGCAACAGCCCTGGACCTGCACTATGACGCTCCGGAGCCTTACTCTGAACAGGACC
This sequence comes from Triplophysa rosa, assembly GCF_024868665.1. NCBI lineage: Eukaryota > Metazoa > Chordata > Actinopteri > Cypriniformes > Nemacheilidae > Triplophysa > Triplophysa rosa. Next base: position 11,500,939 of record NC_079905.1, on the reverse strand, counting down.
TGTGGGACTGGCTGAGGAACACCACCGACTCGCAGGACTCCAGACCAAGAGCCAAACGGCGGCCGATGGTCAAGACCGGCAAGTTCAAGAAAATGTTCGGCTGGGGAGATTTCCACTCCAACATCAAAACAGTTAAGCTCAACCTTCTGATCACCGGAAAGATCGTCGACCACGGCAACGGCACCTTCAGCGTCTACTTCCGCCATAACTCCACAGGTCAGGGCAACGTGTCTGTCAGCCTTGTCCCGCCCACCAAAATCGTAGAGTTCGATTTGACGGCGCAGCAGTCGGTCATCGACGCCAAGGATTCCAAGTCATTCAACTGCCGCATCGAATATGAGAAGGTCGAGAGGGGCTCCAAGAACACGCTCTGCAACTTCGACCCGTCCAAGACATGTTACCAGGAGCAGACGCAGAGCCACGTGTCCTGGCTCTGCTCGAAGCCTTTCAAAGTGATTTGCATTTACATCTCCTTCTACAGCACCGACTACAAGCTAGTCCAGAAAGTCTGCCCAGATTATAACTACCACAGCGATACTCCTTATTTCCCTTCTGGCTGATGGTCGCTGCTGATGCCGCCATGTGAAGGACAATGAGAAGCAAAGGATGGAGCACTCTCCCCCATCCACGATGAATACATGTTCCCTAAACTAAAAAACAGAATTTGGCTATTTGCACAAGTACCATCAATTTGTTATTCATTTGGAGTCATTTATTGTATGGCGCTCGTTGTCATTAATAATTTAATTCTGTTTAATTTATTGTTTATATTTTAGGTTAATTTTAGGTTATTGTTGTATTACTGGGCTGTTGCTTATAAGAAAACCCACAATTGAGGGGGTAGCAGATTTCGACATTGTGTCCTGTAATTTTCACATTTCCTTTAGAATCGTCTTAGTGCACGTGCTTGTTTTCTTTTGTTGAATTAGTTTCTTTGTTCAAGTAATTATGTGTTTCTTAGAACTGCCAGAGGCCACAAGTGTAGATGTGACTTTTTTTGTTTAGCCAGTAGTTTGCCTCAAGGTTGCGGGAGAATTTTTTGCCATCAGAATTTCAATGTTTCCTCCCCTGCAAACTTTAAAACAGCCGTGGACGCCACACGTTCCTGAATTATTTCTCCCAGACAAAAGCCCGAGTGAGACCCAAAGATAAGGTGATATATTTATGATGGCGAGAGTGGCTTTGTTCTGTCGGTTACGAGCAGGCCTTAACTGCAGGCATGTTTTCTACCTAATAAAAAGAAAAGCTGTACTGTAACAATTCTGGATTGTTCATGGATAGATCCAGGAATGGCGGGTGGGCTTGCTCATTGTCACTTATAATACACTGTAATGTAATGAATTCTATATCTTAGAGCCTAATTTTATGAATGGTTTGTATTGTACATAGTTGATCCTGATGGAGCTGCTTCTGTATATGCCTTCATTCCATGTCTGTTAACCCAAACATTACCCTCTCCCTCTCTCTATCTCACTTTATCTCTCTCGGCACCCCATCCCATATATGCTTGTTCTTGGTTCTCGGACAAAGAAACTGATGTTGCTGATGTAGATGTGAACTCCATGAACTCCATGCTCTTGTACAGGGGCTGTAAAACTGTCAAAATATATATTAGAAGTACTTATCATCTGTATGATTATGTTTACTTTCAGGGGAACAAGGGGATGGAGATGTACAAATGAATAAAACACTGAAAGTTTTATCAGGTGAAATCTTTGTTATTGTGAGTTATTCAGAATGCACTGTATGTGTTATGTTTCTCCAATATAATATTTTATACTAGCATCAGGTTCCATAGTGCAAACTCTATGCCATGTGTAACTAATACTAAAACATTATCAAAAGTAATTTTCTTGTTTTTAACCACTTTTAACTATGTGCTGTTAAAGGACTCTTTAAGTGCTATTTTAAGTTTTTAATTAAACTTAATAGAGTTTGATGTATTATAAACTATAAACTAAAATACTTTCTCTCCACTCTATAAAAAAACTTTGCGGTCACAGCGAGGAAACAATGAGCAATTACAATATATCACAACCAAACACTAAAAAAAAGCTAAAATTTGGTAAAGTCCACTAGATCTTGGTGCTTTGTATCCTTCTGAGAAATCCCAGCACTACTCATGAGTTTCTGGCATTTATTTTTAACAAAGTCTCAACTCGTTTCAGTCTGACCTTAACAGTTTAACCGGCTTATTTTTTGCATGGATCATTTTATAAAGTTGTCATAATGTTTCCAAAGAGGCTTTTTGAGCCTGTATCAGGCCATTCAACAAACACTGTGTACGACCCCGCAGACCCATCAGTGTGAGAATTTCATATGCAAAAAGAACTTTTACAACAATAAAGAAGCATTAAAGACACAGCAGAAAAAAAAACGTGAGAAAGTGGAAAATATGTCATTTAAAAATCACTGCGATGAGAATAACTGAATGATTCCTTGAAGAGATATTTATCCTCCCAATACCAAAATAGCACTTTTCTGTGTTATTATCTTTATTTTTTCAAGCCAGTTAAGCATACACTTATGGTATCCCAGCATTTTTTCTTCGTAATTTACTGAGGGATATTTTGCATTTTAAGATACATTGAATGTCAGTGCCAAGAAATGGACAATAGGGTACTCTCTCAGTGTTGGTTTCAGAAGCACGGACTGACACAGAATACTCCAATGCAGCAGTTAGGATCAGCAGTGCACTTTAAAGTGATTAAGGCCTCCGGCGGGAACAATCCACTGAGTTTAGCTGGCTCACAACTTATCAGTAATTAAAGAGGGCGCTAGGTTTGTGTGTTCATCGCTTGTCCACAGGGGTTTTGCAGACAGACTCATTTCGGGCTGTCTGAAGTTTGCCTTAAATTTTCTAATTCTAATCAGTCTACAAGATGAGGTTGTGCACTGTAAGGGCACAGTGTGTCAAAATCCACACCCACATCACATGATTCAGATCAAGTATGAACTAAATTATTGAGCTAAAACATTTGAATTATTTTAATTTATAGGACATCCTTATTTTATTATATGCAGCCAATAAAAAAACCCGTTGTTAAAACAACTCAAATTGTGTTCTTTCTTGGACAATACACAAAACGTTACTTTTACTAGACACATCTCTTCAGGGACAACACATTTTCTGTTTTAACGCAACTTGTGTTGTTACTTTTACTTATTTAACACAAAATCAACACAAAATGAAGCATAATGTTAAAATGACTCATCAGGGGCCCGTTTCAGAAAGGAGGTTTAGTGCAAACTCTGAGTATATTAACCCTGAAATGAGGGAAACTCTGGGTTTTTCGTTTCAGAATGTCAAACCCGAGAAAACGGGGTGACTCAAGCCCGTTTCTAAAAGAGAGGTAACTTATACTGGTCGGGAGCAGGTTTTCTTTGGTAAATCCAGGGTTTCTTTCGATTTCCTCCCCCTTTTTAAAGCACAAGTGGTGTCCCTTATTCATTCATTCATTAAAACAGTCATTCATGGCACGCATTTTGATCACACAGAGACCATCTCAGTAACTAAAATGTCGTACGTGCTTTTATAGAGGATCCTGTATGTGAAGAGACTGCATTAATTCAGATGTTCTATATCTATTATTAGATATATCTATAATCAGTGAATAAAAATATATCTCATCCCTCCTTAAATCAATAACATCGGCCATCGTGGCCGTGTATTACATCAGAGCATATTGGAAGACCATCTCACAAATGGTAGTTCCCCTTCAGTCGGTCTCTCGACGTTGTGTTGAGAGACAGACTGGGGTTTGATCTTGAGAACCTATCATCTCCGAGAGGAATTTTAAAACGCCAATGGGCTTGGCGAATGGCACATGCACGCCAGTCCCCGCCCCGTGCATACGGGTATAAAAGGGAGATGGCGGCGGCCATTCACTCATCCTTTGTTCTTCGGAACCTGTGTGGCATATGATTGTCAAGCGATTATCTCTTCGAGACTCTTCACTGCTGGATTTACAACGCAGAGCAGCGGACTTCTCCCTCCTGACAGCGGACTTCCCCTGGGCGTCTCGGCAGCGAGCTACAGACCTAAAAGAGCAAATTTCTCACAGTTACGAGCATGTCTCGCAGCTGTGTCCTTGGGTGTGACAGACTCATCCCTGAGTCAGACGGGCACGACACCTGCGTCACATGCTTGGGGGTCAAGCATGCTGAGGCAGGGTTTGTCGATCCGGCATGTTCTGTCTGCGAGAACATGGCGATTAAGGTGTTGTGGTCACGGCTGGCTACGTTCTTTGTGAGCGCTGCCGCCACCTCGTCTGCTTCCCAAGCGAGTTCGACTGCCGCTTGGTCGAGGTCGACCGCTTCTGTGAGCAGCGGGGGTGATTTGGGGGTTCCTATGGATGTCGCTATGTCAGCTTCGGCTTCGCGGACCACCCATACCCCAGCAAGGTCACCTGGCTCGTCCCCAATGGGCGGCGGTAGACCGTCCCATACCGGGCAGACTTCACAGAGAGATGAGGACGAGCTCTCTGTCATAGCATCGGACAGCTACCTCCTGGCATCAGATGCAGAAGACCTCTCTGAGCTCCCGCCCCCGGGCAGCGGCTGGATTCGTGGTCTCTGGGGTCGGAGCGTGGTCAAAAGCCACGCACCGCCCCGGTGCCATTCTTCCCGGAGGTGCATGAGGAGCTCACTAAGTACGGTAGTTCTCACGTTATCCTGAGACCCCGGCCCGGCTACGTGCCCAAGGTTCCCACCACTCCCTTCCGGGACCAGGTAGTGAACCTGCAGGCGCTCCCCTCTGGGGAGGAAGACCCAACCTCCAACGTGTTGTGTCCAGTACGCGCACTGCGCCTCTACTTGGACCGCACGCAGAGCCTTAGAAACTCTGAGAAGCTCTTTGTCTGTTATGGGGGACAGCACCAGGGGAGGGCTGTCTCCAAACAGAGATTGGCACACTAGATTGTGGATGCCATTGATTTGGCCTACCAGTCGCAAGATCGCCCATGCCCGCTTGCAGTGAGAGCCCACTCCACTCGGGGAATGGCCTCCTCGTGGGCACTGGCTCAGGGCGCCTCTCTGGCAGACATATGTAATGCTGCGGGTTGGGCTATGCCCAGTACCTTCGTAAGGTTTAACAACCTCCTCGTGGAACCAATGTCAGCCCGTGTCTTACACGCTACCAGCGTATAAGACAGGCATCTGGTTTGGGCGTACGACTGCGAAAGTGCCTTCTCCCCTCTCCAGGCAAGTCTAGCGTGCTATTTAGGCATTCCCTACATCACTAAGCATTTTTGGCATTATGGTAAACAGACCGGGCGGAGCGGTCTGTTGGAACCAAGTCCAGTACTGGTAGAGTCGCCCCTGCTCAAGTGGACCACTATACTAGGACTGTTGCCCCATATGTAGTGACTCCCCTGCAGGGTCGTCCCGTATGTTGAATTCCTCACTCCTGGTTCCCCTGTCGGTGAACCCGTGAAATATCCAACCTGGGTTCTGTCCCCCCATCCGGGCTGACACAAATTCTCACATGTTGGTGTCTCCACATGTAACCTCCCCTTGTGGTAGGATGTGGCCTCCGTAACACACTCTTCAAAGAGGAGAGCAGTGTTTTCCCAGTGTTCTTATGGCGCCGGATGGCGTCTCGCTACTAGAGATGAACGCCACCGCCCGGTACCGTCGGTACAAGCTTCTCAGTATGCTACTAGTGCTGATCCCACTGGAAGATTACATCTCGCAGAAGCGCTCACTTGTGACTCGCTAGTCCAGTCAGTGTTGCTCCGCTTGAGGTCGTGATACGGCTCAGTGCCGTGGCGTGTAAAGATAGGTCACCAGTTTGTCTCTCAACACAATGTCGAGAGACCGACTGAAGGGGAACGTCTCGGTTACGACTGTAACCTCCGTTCCCTGATGGAGGGAACGAGACATTGTGTCTTCATGCCACAACGCTTCGCCGACCCGCTGCAGCGACCGGGAGATACCTCTCAGGTTCCTCAGCCCAAAGGATGAGTGCGGGCGGGGACTGGCATACATGTGCCATTCGCCAAGCCCATTGGCTTTTTAAAATTCCTCTCGGAGATGATTGGTTCTCAAGATCAAACAGTCTGTCTCTCAACACAACGTTTTCTATAGAGGATAAGAAATGACTCAATAAAATGTGTAAATAAAGTGCATGAATAAAGAAATTAATAAATACGGACAAATGCAGAAAATGAAGCGATAAAGATAATAAACAATTAATTTTGACGTGCAGCCGTTCCTACCCAAAACTGCTCCGAGCAGGGTTCGAACCGATGATCAGTCTGAAACTGACACGAGAGTCTGTCACCCTAAAAAGTGTCCCATACACCATGGCGTCTCACATTCATCACTATAGAGCACTGATGAGTAGTGATTATTATTTCTGTTTTATTTCTGTTGTTTCATTCATTTATTCATTCATTTACTGATTCATTTGTTTGTTTATTAGTACATTTATCTTTTTATTAATTGAAAAGTCATTTACACATTAAAGCACATTAGTAAATCCACTGTATACAGAGTGTAAAGCGTGCCTCGCTCTCAAGCGCTTTCTGCCCCCATGTTGCTTTTTTTGGTGCCGTTGCCATGGTGAATCGTAATATCGGAGCTCCATTGATCATTGCTTGTCGTAGTTGTGGTGCAAGCGCTTAACTCAAGGCAAGTCTACCCAGAGTTGATAGAACTAACTCAAATCAGCTGTTCTGAAACCAAAAACTCAAAGTTTCGCATCTCGGTGTTAAACAACTCAGAGTTCACATTTTAACTCATGTTGGTTGAACCTCCTTATTGAAAACAAACAATTTGTTAATAGTTAACGCATCCTTTTTGAGAGTGCACACTGTCTAAAAGAATGTGTTTAATAATAAAAAAAATTGTGTTACGGAATTTTAACACACAATAAAAAATAAAAAAGATGCAAAGTTTGCAGATCTTGAATACTGCAAAGAAAACAAGTTCATATTCATGTTTAAACAACACATTATGCTACATGGATTTTAGTATCAGTTCGAAAATGAAAAATAATATAATAAGTCAGATTTTTTGTGTCTTTGCATTATCTCAATCTTTTGGGTGACTTTGTCATTCCTGAGGTTTGTTTCTGTTAAAATCCAGCAGACACTGTACTGGAATTGCCAAAAAACATGCAGAAATGCTAAATCAAGGCAAAGCCAGACTAAACTCTTGTTTTTCCCACGGCTGTATATAGTTAACACCTGGTTTAAAAATCTGTCACAGGTGATGCAACAACAAGTCTCGACTCTAAATACAGGTGTAAATGGGTTCAGAATAGACAGAGTGCGAGAATAGAGCCCAGACTCATAGATCTCATAGTAATGCTTCCACTTAATAAGATTTTTTAATTAGCTTTTCTAAATGATCTCATCTGTTATCCCTAATGCTAAACATAATCCATTATAATATGTAAAAATGAAAAAAAAAATGAATTTAATGTTTGCTGCTTCTAATTCTGAAAAAAAAACTATTAAATGATAATGTTTTTAATCAACTTATTTGGTCTATTTGCAGCCCCCCTCCTGTGCAGGAACGAGAGACAGAACCGCATTTCTCCCTCTGGTGGGTCAGAACACTTCGATCTCTATAACACAACCTGCGGCAGAATCATAATTAAGTGACGGAAGAACCAAACAGAGTATTTATTAAATTATAACGTTGCCTGTCGCCGAGCCTGTTTCCTCTTCACAGAAGGACCTAGCTATCATGTGAGTTTAATTGAGACATTGCTCAATACAGATTAAGCGTTAAACACCTTCGTGATAAATAGCTTTAATACCTCCAGACCAGATTTAGCAGCGTTCTTTCACCGCTTAGCACTCCATAGCTGTCCCAGGAGGGACAAAGCATGCCTTAAAGTCAGGGAAATATAGAACAATGGATTTTAGTCTCCTGCCCAACATTAAGCCATCCCAGCCGATCCCATCCCACTCGGAGTTCTGCTTTTGCCTCAGCAGAATTTCTGTTTTAATCAGAAGCGGAATGGAAAAGGACCCTGTGTGCCTCTGGGATATTTTTCCATTAACCATTCTGACACATGACTGACTGTGGGGGATTATTGGTTTTTGAAGAACTATTAACAGCTGTACATTTGCATTTTAATACAGTTCTCCTCCACTACTAATGCAATTTTGGTTCGCAGCTTTGTTGCCGCCTTGTTCCTGGAGCAATTCAGGCTAACAGCAAAAAGGCCCTCCGGCTTTAATCATTTTAATTGCCATGAAAAATTTGTTTTCATTAATCACTCCTGAATCTTCGCTACTGTGAGAGCGAGCGTGCCATTACCGCTGCTCCTTAAAATTGTTACTCGTCGTTTCTTTAAAGTTTGCCACAGCGGTGGTCAAGTTCCCCCCTTCTGGGTTTTAAATGGTTGGAGGGGGGCATCTGATAGTGCTGGAATTGGGCATTTTTTCACACTTAGCTGTTATGCTCTGTGAACTATGACATGAGGATAAAATTTGTACAGGAAGAATACTCTTTCATTTTTTGGCCTTTAAAGAAAAAAAATTGAGTACAATTTATGACTCTCCGTACTCCTAATGATGAATCAAAATATACATTTTGTGGCTGAAAACACATTCAAGGTGCTCTGACAAAATGCACTCCCAGCTTTTATTGCAGCACCGCGGGTCATCCGTGAGCACTCTGTGTGCATTTACAGCTTATTCAGATGTAACATTTCCTTTGATTTTTACGCAAGAAGGTGAGGGAGCGGCCCGGGCTGGGTCTGCGGAGAGATGGTAACCTTTGCTAAAGCACCTCCATTACCATTTCTGCATGCTGTCTTGATTCATCTCCCTCTCCAGCAGCCAGAAGGTTAGCACGCCACATTAAGCATTATGCATGAAAGTGTCATTTGAGACACAATGCAACATTTTCCTGCGTTTTCAAACACCACTGATATTTCCACCTTTGTTTCACTCCCATTCTGCCTATGTACTACATTGTACTTCTAACTAAAATGGATCATTTCAACAGAATATTAATAAATAGAATATAAATATCAAGATTTTGGTGAAAAGTCTAAAAGATAACCATTATATAATACTTTTGTCATGTACTTTATATTTTGACCACACAGCAAAATCGCCAGTGTTAAAAATGTTAAATTAACACTCACAGTGTACAGTATATATAATCCACACTATCGAAGTGTGGCTTATATATACACTGTGAGAGTTAATTTGACCTTTTTTAACACTGGCGATTTTGCTGTGCAGCTTTGTTTCTAAAGTCCTAACCATATTGCCTACTGTTTAGCTCACATTTGTTTTGTCAATGCCATAATGTTAAAGCAGACATGTAAATCGACTTGAGATTGTGTTCATTTAATGTATTGTTTGCAGTAATGCTGACACTAATGGTTAAATCAGAGGATTGTGCCAACCTACATGCAATATTGTTTTCAAGCTTTGCATTAGTTTCGACGGTCTCACAGAAGTTATTTCAATGCACAAACATTCATTTCAATTCAATACATGTTATTTGTTTAGTGGTTACAATACACATTGATCCAAAGCAGCATAACAAAAGAGAAAAGGAATACAAAGAAAACAGCCTGCCAGAGGAGTAAAAAAAACTTCCCAATGTGTTTAGAAATATGGGAAGAAACAACTCAAAAGTTGCAGGAGCTCTAAGATTTTTAAAGTTTTTATCGAAGCAACATTTTGATCACTTGAACACTGCATGGATACCGTTTTCATGGATTTCTGGTCCATTGTACAAGAATTAGCACTGTCATTTTCCTCAGATGACTGCACCTGTCTTTTCCACAGCTCATTCACTGGATTAAAGTTAATGAAGTGGTCCAGCGGGAAAAGAACCACTTCACTCTACAGTCTGATCACAGAGAACAATTGAGTGTCTTTATTTTGTGTATTTTGTTGTATCTGTGTTAGGTTAAAGTTTAGCAGATTTCTGGAGATATGTCAGGTAACCTACACATTTGACTGCAAAAACGCAACTATTTTACGATGTGTTTTTTTTTCTAGCAATCGTACGTTTTTGTATGATTCACAACTTACGAATACATACGAATAAGCCACCTCATGAAATAGCTACGAATTCCCGTGAGATCAGGTTGCAGGTAACATACAGTATATATTGTTGTATATGAAATGTGTATTCTGTGTTGAATTTAACAGGCCAGAAACATTGCTGTCAGAGTTTTTTAACCAAAGAAATATTGTTATCATTGTAATATACAGTATATATATATATATATATTATTTCTTGACATTTTTGTCAGGAGCACAGGCTATACCTTTCCAAAAATGATTCCTTACACACATTTTCATAAAGTTACAGAGCAAATGTGTCATGACAAAGATTGCATTTTCAAAAACCTTTTCATTCAAGCTTACACACCTAACATAACCTCAAGTGTTACTTGACCTTTCTATTTACCCAGCAAGTAAAAAGCCAAATCATGGTTAATTGAGTGGGCCCTTTGAATTATGAAATGATGTGATGTATTATGATAAAAGAGTGCAAAAACAGAGCGACAAATACTGGCCAGTTATCACCATCTTCCTTCACCGTGAGTAAACATAAATATTAATAAAAAAACAGCACTCAACAGAGCCCTTTTGTACCTGGACTTGTCACGTTTGTCACTGATAAACAAAGCAAGGTGAGCCTGGCATTGAGGAGTATCGAGGAGAGGTAAACAAAGAGAGAAAAAAGAAATAGATTAAGAGAGAGAGTGTGAGAGAGAGAGGAGTGCTGCATAATATGGGTACAAGAACTGTTTGGATTTGCGGAGCACCATCCTATACCCACCCTTAATAAGATTAATGTAGCCCCCAGCCATGCTGTTCCGCCTGGCAGAGGATCAATCGAAAAAAGGCAAGAGCATATTAAAAGGATTATAGATTAGCAATTAGATGTCTTTTGACTGGGGGAAAAAAAGATACTCAATGAGGTGAAATATGGCTCTATATCTCTCACCTTACTTTAAATCAGCATTTCAGAGGTAATGTGGATAATACCAATGGGAAAACGCAGACTATATGATGCCGTGCCTGATCAGATGGACATTTCAGACAAGTGAAAGGAAATGACAAGCATGGCTTTTTCTGGTGGTCTGATTGTCATAGGTAGTCTTAAAATGACATTCCAATCATTAGTAGTCACTGCCAGGCTGATCCGCATCTTTCTTAGCCAGTGTGAACATATTAATAAGCTCCCGCTCACAAGAGAAAATGTATTTTTCTTTACATATCTGGCTGTGTTTCTATGTTAAACGTGATTATTTTCAGTGTGACTGCCTGTGCGACATGTTAGGTAGTCATGGCTGATCTGGGAGGGCCTGTCAATCATTTCAGTACATAATAACCCATGATGGACCATCTCCTACTGAAACACATCCAGCAACTTATTTTGGGTTGTTTAGACTTTTTCTCCATCACTTGATTTCACAAAATACTGCTGTTGAGAACTGGTGAGGTGGGAAGTGGACTGTGTCCAAAGTATCTTGATTTATGGTCTACACCCCCCACACAGGCCATGTTTTAGCAGTCGTGTAGAATGCAGTGTGCAAGTATGTCCTCAAACAAATGGACTACTTCATTGGTTGTGACAGCTCCATTGGGTCTGATGGACAGGAACTAATTTCTTCATCATACACAAATAAAAACAAAAAGAATGGGAATGCATAAGTTGCTTATTAGATCCAGGTGTTGAGCAAACCCTATAAATGCTAATATTGCTTGTGTTCCTGGCTTTTACTTTTGGCTGCTTCAGTGACAGAAGTGAAATTTCTCAAATTCAGTGCTGTTCAACTTCAGTGACGAGATGCAGAAGGACCAGTGCGCTTAATAAGATTCAATTAAAGATAAATGGATTTGTTGGCTGTCTAATTTTAATTATAGGCCTACAAAGAGAGACACACACTGCGTTGTGCACTTTAAAAATTCTCAACAATCTCTGGCTGTTAGAGTAGATTATGTGTTTTGTTTGGCTTCAATAGTGATAACATTATTAGACACAAGGTAATTAATGTTCTCTTTTAAGGCCTCTTATTGGTGAGCATCGTATTGATTTAAGATAGACTTGTAAAACAGCCAAAAAATGCTACATCAAAATATAGAAGTAACATAGTGCACATTGTAGGCAAAATTATATTGTAAAATTGATAGTTTTGGTGGTCTTAGATGCTTATTAGTTAAGGTTGTGCTGTGCAATATGGTGACTAAAAGTGCTCCTTTGCCATTTGGCAGCCTAGACAATTTTACTGTACACTGTAAACAGAAACAATATCAGAATATTTAATCAGAAGGTGAATTTTTAGGTTTTACATCTTAAAAAATAAGCACGTATAGCCTACAGTATGTTTAAAATGATCTGTTCAACAAAGTTGAATAGTTCGGTCACATCTAGATATATTTATTAACCATTTTTTGCACAACAAACAAGTTACAATTTATCTAAAAGTTTTTATTCCATTATAAGAAGAAACCCAAAATGAAGTTCAGGCACAATGGAGTTAAAAATTACGTAACGTAAACAAATGAAAAACAAACAAATAAATAGGCCTACATTTTATGTTCCTCAAATTATATTTATTTTTTTATTATATAAATTATATTAAACTAATAATTTTGTTGAATGGCAGGAGGCGAGCATTACAGTATGATTTAAGTGCGAGAAATATGGCATCGAGTTGACTGTCAGCTAGTCATTTAGTCAAAACATTTTAACTGCTATTTAATGCTATTTATTACTCTACTGTTCAAAGATCCGATAACACGTTGACGTCAGGTAAACACAAAAACGTAGAATGTTGCATATTGACACTATCAAAGTCGCTAAAAACGCTGCCTGCAATCATGGCTAAAATACGTAATGCAGGAATGAGACCAAAGGCCGTTATTTATTATATATTATAATAAATTAGGTTTGTGAAGAAATAGCTTATGATTTGAGGAGTCGCCTGTCTAATGCTTTAACTTGTTTTACGCTTACTTGGCAATATACTTTTGTTGGGAACTGTTTGCGTTGAAATCATTGCCAATTTGCCATTATATGATTGGCTAAAGTGCCTCACGTGACGGTTTTTCCAATGCCAGAACGGTTTGCTATTGGTAATTATACTGTGATTTTATGTCCTTTACAGAAGTAGTGTTTTTTATAAACCGACTGTTGTATGGTTAAATTGATTTACCTGTACTAAATTTAGACATTTTATGTCAATACATACAGTAAATACTGCTGAAGTTACATTGACTTGTGGTGACTACCTCCTGGTGGTAGGGTTGTTTTAAATGATGAACGAGTTGAATTGTTATTTTAATTTACACATGAAGTAATAATACAGACCAAAACATTAGAATAAAAATAAATCATAATATAAATATATACATCCTTTTTGACACCCTTGGTCAATAGCAGCTCAAGTGCCCTTTATCCATTCTTTGATGGCGTAAACACCAGACACAGTCCCAGCATGCAGTGCGTCTGTCATCATGGCTGTACAGGAAACTGTGAAGAACTTTCTCTGGAGTTATCATTATCATGTGTAAAGCTTTGTACTTAGCCCTGTCACCTGTAATTAACATCAACAGAGAGCAGCGTTGACACTTTGTTTTGTGTCAACCCGTCTGCCAGTTCTTGTCTGTCTCTCTCTCGCTATGCCTCCCTCTGTTGTTCGGTAAGGGGACAGTCAACACTGAGAGGAGATTTTTGGTAACTGATACCTCTGAGGCCAAAAAATATAATATTTTTCGCATTACATTCACATCTCTCACTTGCCATTTTATTTAGAATCTGTTTGATGGAAATGGCCTGTCAGACAGTGTCAGATAGTTACGCAAAGATTGATATCCTCAATCTAGAAACATTTTCTACTGGATTCTGACACTTAATTGTGTCAAAGATTGATCTGCTGTAATTACTCAATCTGTACAATGAGGTTATGAGTGGAGCAAAGGATTTCCCTGAAGCTTTCAGTGGAGTGACATTATCTGCAAAGCATCTTGGGCTCTTTCAATTATTTGTAAGTATGAGAGTTTTTGGTTATAGGAGTACACCTGTTACAGGAACACTCCCCCTGGTGCCACCTAGGGTTAAGTGCCTGTCCCAAGACAAAGGGGAATGGTTAACTAAATAATGAATTAACAAAATATTATGTGAAATAATTGACAAGCTACCATAATGGTATTTTTTCCCCCCAATATTTTAAAGGTTTTTATTGGTTTGTTCAAAGTATTTCTAAGATTGGCAATTTTTTGGTATAATACAGTGAATAAGAAAGCTTTGTATATACTCCATAAGGCAACATCAAAAGATGCTTAAGACATTTTTTAAGAGTATGCACCATTTTTAGTTTTTTTGTCTTATTGTCCTGCAGCTATGCAACCTTAACAGTTTTTAAATGTTAACTGGAATTAACTGGTTTCTAAAAATGTATTCCAATGCAGAATCAGTGTAATGCACAAAAACAAAGTTTTTGTTCCGATGTTTGGCACAGCGTTTGTGTTACTTCAGGGGTAGATTTCATTATTGCAGTAACTTGTGGACATTAAAATCCAATGAGGAGCAGAAGGGAGAACATTAGTTTATTAAAATGTTGCTCCATTGGCGGCCCCGTAATGGCTTTCGCGCTTCATTTTTTAGCAGATAACAATATAATGCCTTTCTACCTATTTGTGCCCAGAGGAGACGCTTTTGCATAATGAAAACATTTCATCTGCTTTGCTTTCCTTGAGCTCTCTCGCTGGGGAGAGAAGCCCGCATGTAATATCAGTGTGGCCAGGTAACTGCGGTCGTAGTGGTTGTAATTCCAAAGGTTCATTAACTTCCCTCAGTCTCTGTGGTTATGGGATATTTCACATTAAGAAAATTTATACTTTCTTAAAATTAATGCAATTGGCTGGAGACTAGTGTAATTAAAGCGAGAGGACCACTGGCAAATGGGTTTAAGCTTATCTGAATGTGTTATGAATGTGCATTTCATAGAGCTGTACGGAACGTTATGATCGCTTGTGTATTTGCGGTGTAAAACCCACCCGGGGAGTTTAGCTCAGTCTAGCTTTAGCACATCAATTTCAGATTAAGCGTCAGCGAGGCCTTAATCAGCAGTCTGCGGTTACGACCACTGGAATGGCAGCAATGCATTCACTATCATTTATGACTAATAATGAAAACCGACTGCAGCTGTAGTCGAAGCAGAGCCTCATTGCTCCAGAGATGTGCAATCTGATGCAATGCTACAGTAATTAACTGTTATTTGTGGTGGATTTATAGCTCAGCCACCATATAAAGGTAATAAAATGATATATCTGAAACTATATAACCCACTAGAATATGTAGTTTGAACAATGATTTGCTAAAGCTGTTGGTTTAACAAGCACACACCTAATTCTGCTTGGAGCGAACTTGCAATATAGCGTTCATGGCCTTTTCACAGTTATAATTATAATAGACAAATCAAAATAATCTGTAGCTTTATATTTTAGCACTATGATACTAAGGAAAATTAATTTACGGATTTTTGTCAACACGTATGAGTAAATACTAATTCTATTCTATTCTATTCTATTCTAAATCTTTAAAGCCCATCTGGATGGTACTTATCTCCTTAAGCAGTGCCATAAGAGGGCATGTGTGCATGGGTATTAATAATGTGATAACTGTGCTTTTAAAGTGGTGCGTCTGGAAAGTTATTAAATGCTATTTTTGCTGTTGATTATATGGCCTTATCTTGCATCTCCACATCAAACCGCAACAGCATGTTCTGAAGAGCCACAGCAGAAAATCACAGCATGCTAACAGGGTCTTTTGCAATACACTGTATGAAGCCATCCAAACACACAAATACGTGCACTTCAGCCTTGCTCAACCCTAGCCTTTTCTCCAGTGCTTGGTGTGTTTACTTATTACGAAGTCGAAGCGATTGTGGCAAAGAGGTTTTAGTATAGCGTGGTGGCAGTGTGCTGTGCAGGAGATGAGTGGATTGCAGAGAAACACAGGCCTAAAGGAGGCTTTGGCTCTGTCTCCGTTGGTTACGGGATGAAGAAGTGGTGATTAGGGAGAACGTCTGAACAAAGGCAAACAAGCAGAGACTAGGCACAGACTGCGGTTCAATACACTCTCTCTCTGCTTGTGTGGAGCACTGTGGTTGAATTTAGCAAAGTGCTTGATGTGCTGGTGTACTCCATGGCCCTATTAATATTTCATGTTTTGGCTGGATTAGGGTAGTAGCATACATCATGGAATAATGAATGACAAGCAGTAGATGGGGAAAAAAATAATTCACACATGTTGTATTTGCATCCGCTATGTTTTATTAGCATGTGCTCTTTGACCTATGATGTATTAACAACAACCTGTATTATGTGTTGATAAAAACATACAAGTGCATCTAAAACAATTTGAATTGAAGTTATTTTTCTTTTGTTATTAAATTCCAAAAAGCAAACTTGCTTATATTCTAGATTCATTGTGCACGAAGTGAAATATTCTAATAAAGTAATAAGCCCCAAGAAGCAGTGGGTTACAGTGCATTTTATAACAGCTAAGGGCGTTCGCGGAGTGCCTAAAACCCCATTAGCTGTTATAAAATGCACTGAAACCCACTGCTTCGTGGGGCTTATTGCTTTTATAAAACGATTATTCTATATGTGTAGCAAGGTTTCATAAAATAAAGTAAATAAAATGATATTTAGGTTATGTAATGCAGTCAGCAGTTATAAATCAGGGTATTTTATAATGGCTTAGAACTCGGCTCAGCCAATCAGAATCAAGGACAAGAACTGACCGTTTTATAAGAGTTTTTTTGTTTTAATTCTGGTGGCTACGACTTACAGCTAAAAAAATAAATCGAGTTTCTCAAAAAATTTGAATATTTTCTCAAAGATGAATTAAAAAATGATTTACAAAACAGAAATGTTCAAGATCTTCAAAGTATGTTAAATTATGCACTCAATACTTGGTTGGGGCTGCTTTTGCACAAATAACTTTTTCAATGCGGTGTTGCATGGAGGTGATCAGTCTGTGGCACTGCTGACCCTGTTGAAAAAGCCAATGTCACGAGGGACGCATGACGAGAGCCGTGAGGCAGGGAGGCGGGGCCGGTGGCGTGAGTGATAGTGGGAATCAGCTGCTCACACACCGGTCCCGCATGTCTCACGGAGGAGATCGGAAGCATAAAAGGACGAGCGACAGGAGGTGGCTGCCGGCCTTTTTACTGCTGGATTATTGTTTGTTTATTTTGATTAAAGTCTATTGTGAATGTTCGCCGGTTCCCACCTCCTCCTTCCCTTTTAGCAGTGGGCAGTCGTGGCCTAATGGTTAGCGAGTCGGACTCGTGACCAGAAGGTTGCCGGTTCGATTCCCAGAGCTGGCGGGTAAGGACTGAGGTGCCCTTGAGCAAGGCACCTTACCCCTACTTGTACTTCCCCGGGCGCTGCAGTGATAGCTGCCCACTGCTCCGGGTGTACTTGCTGTGCGTGTGTTCACTACTCACTGGATGGGTTAAATGCAGAGGTCACATTTCGGGTATGGGTCACCATATCTGACTAATAGGTCACTTCACTTTTATTGAGCCTTTTGTAACAACCAACATATGCTGGTTAGGTAGATTTTGAAGCATGGTAGCGGTTTGTGCTGGTTTGAGCTGGTCCTAAACTGGTCCAGCTGGTTTAGGACCAGCTTAAACCAGCTCAGTACCAGCTTAAACCAGCACATGACCAGCTCAGGACCAGCACAAACCAGCTACCATGCTTCAAAACCTACTTAACCAGCATATACTGTTTTTATCGACAGGGGAGGTGTAATTGAAGCCCAGGTTGCTTTAAAAGCGGCCTTCAGCTCGTCTGTATTGTTTGATCGGATGCTTCTAAACTTCCTCTTGACAATAACCCATAGATTCTCAATAAGATTCAGGTCAGATGAGTTGGCTGGCCAATAAAGCACAGTAATTTCATGGTCAGCAAACCAGTTAGATGTAGATTTGACACTGTTGGCAGGTGCCAAGTCCTGCTGCAAAAAGAAATCGGTATCTCCAAAAAGCTTGTCAGCAGACGGAAACACAAAGTACTCTAAAATCTCCTGCTAGATGGCTGCATTGACTTTGGACTTGATAAAGCACAGTGGACCAACACCAGCAGATGACATGGTACCCCAAATTATCACAGACTGTGGAAACTTTACCGGACTTCAAGCAACTTACATTTACATTTAATCATGTAGCAGACGCTTTTACCCAAAGCGACTTACAGAGAGTTCAGGAAGCAATAAGCGATATGTCATACAGGAGCAATAATACAATAGGTGCTAATACAAAGTTACTAATTACAGCAAAAGCTAGAGCAATACCTGTTGAGAGAAAGAGAGAGGGTTAGTTTTTTTTCTCATTTGTCTGTCAAGTATTCACAGAAGAGATTGGTTTTAAGTAGTTTTTTGAATGTTGTGAGAGATGTGGTTGACCGGACTGA
Source organism: Triplophysa rosa (assembly GCF_024868665.1). Classification (NCBI taxonomy): domain Eukaryota; kingdom Metazoa; phylum Chordata; class Actinopteri; order Cypriniformes; family Nemacheilidae; genus Triplophysa; species Triplophysa rosa. The sequence goes on along the minus strand of NC_079905.1, from coordinate 11,482,514 downwards.
GTTAGGAAGAATGCTCCACCAGGAAGGAGTTGTGAAGGAGAATGAGCGGGAATGCGATTTACTGCCCTTATGAGAAGGCAATACAAGACGCCGCTGGTTTGCTGAACGCAGGGTTCTTGACGGGGTGTAAGAGGGTGTGAAAGTATGCCGGTGCAGATCCAGTGACAGTTCTGTTGGCAAGCATTAGTGACTTGAGTCTGATACAGGCTTCAACTGGTAGCCAGTGGAGAGAGACAAAATGGGGTCTCACATGAGCCCTTTTGGGCTGTTGGAAGATGAGGCATGCTGCTGTGTTCTGAACCAGCTGGAGTGGTTTGATAGCCTTTTTAGGAAGACCAGCAAGGAGAGCATTGCAGTAGTCCAAACTTGAGATTACCAGGGCCTGGACAAGGAGTTGTGCCGCATGCTCAGTGAGATAGGGTCTAACCTTTCTAATGTTGAATAAGGCATATCGGCATGACCGCGTTGTCTTTGCAATGTGATCATTGAAGGACAGCTGTACATGAAATATGACTCTGAGGTTCCTGGCTGTTTTGGAAGTAGTGATTGCAGTATTGCCAAGTTGGATGGTGAGATCGTGTTGGATTCTGTGCCTCTCCACTTTTCCTCCAGGCACTGGGACCTTGATTTTCAAATGAAATGCTAAATGTACTTTCATCTGAAAAGAGAACTTTGGACCACTAAGCAAATCCAGTCCAGTTATTTTTCTCTTTAGCCCAGGTGAGATTCTGACGTTGTTTCTGGTTCAGGAGTGACTTGGTTCTAGTAATGTGACAACAATAACCCATTTCCTTAAGACGTAAAAAAAATTTTGAGCTGTAAGTTATAGCCATCAGAATAAAAAAATTAAAGAATTAAAAATTCTTGAAATATTTCACTTTGTGTGTATTGAATCTAGAACACAAGAAAGCTTTTTGGAATTAAATTACAAAAGAAAAAGAACTTGTTCATGATATTCTAATTTTTTGAGATGCACCTGTAATGTAGTCATGAGAAATTCATTTATCGATACTTTGAAAACGGACATCTGCCTTAAAGTTTTCTGCTATTTTTTTATTAACTGAAATTTGACCATTGCATCATGGGATAGAAGTCCATCCAATGCACACTTACAAATCTCAGTGGAATCTTTAGACCATCCGGGTATTTCTCGCCAACTGTTTTTTGCATATTAAGGTTTCGGACATGCTATAGCTCATACTTATTTTCGCCTAGTATATAATGTGTTAGTAGACGATTTTGGACAAAGGGGTGGATCTCTGGTGTGCAACACATTTCAAAGAAACACTTTCACTAATTGAACTCAGGTCCACATCAAAGGTAATAGTGTGAAAGAGCATTGTGAAGTGATTAGGAATTATTCTTCATAGTAATGTCTCTAATAGTGATCCAAACATCCCTGTGCTGTGTTTTGTTTTAACATACTTATTGTACTCCTGTGCATATTTAGCCAGCTGTGCTTTGTCGCATTTGACTGCTGATGATGTCTCTTTTTTTCTGTGATTACTCCCCTGACTCCTCATCAGACTGACATCAGACATGAGTACAAGAAGTAAGAGACAGAGAGAGAGAGAGAGAGAGAGAGAGAGAGAGAGAGAGAGAGAGAGAGATTACCCAGAATGGCAACTAGTACAAAGGTTCTGTGAATAACCCATTTATCAGTGGACAGTGATGCAAATAATTTCAGCCATTTATATCCAGAAAACAGACAGCTGGATGCTGTCAGCGCCTGTTCTGGTTTTTTTTTTACCGTTTGTGAGTCAATTGCATGTTTTGTGCAATATGTCTGCTGCAGTAAATTAATGCACTATCCAAAGACCATGTATTATTTTCATTCCTTCAGCTGGTCAATTTACACAAATCAGCAGTCAGTGTAACTTTTTCCGCCAATTTCCGGCCATTTTTGTAATGGTGGAAAGTCATCCAGTAACTGGCTTGCAGCTGTATTGATTTTTTCTGATAAATAAAATTAGTTGATTGAAAAAAGTGTGGTTGGCGTTAACTCGACTACTAGAAAAATTTTATTAAAGTTACAGTTGATAAAAATTGATGTATCTAAGAGTTCATATTTAAAAAAATCATAGAACACTTAAGTACCTATTCCCCAAAATTGCCTGCCATTATAAAAGCAGCTTACAGAAGCATCTTCTCCATGCTGAACAGAGATGTGATGACTTCACTTTCTCTCTCTATTACTCTGGAATTAAGCCATTGAATCATCACTTCCAGTCTGTTAATATGGATGCATGTACTGCGGCCAGACCGGAATAACGGGAAATGAAAAATCCTCATCATCTGATTAATTGTAGTTGTGTTTGCCAAACCCACTCTCGCTTTAGAAGGAAATGAGATGCAGGAAGTCATCTTGGAGGGAGCAGGGCCAAAAGCATGCAAGAAACTCTGGGATTGCATTCAACCCAGTGCTGAGGAGAATTGGTGCATTCAAGACGTGGAACAGATTAAAATGCGTTAGGCTTTAAGTAGCCGTTGATTTTTGGCCGCTGGCTGCTCTTAGTCTCTTTCTTTGCATAATTAACACATTTTTAATAATCCACACTATAATTTGATGCCTGGAAACAAAGCAAAAAGCTCTTATTGAATAGATTATAATTACTTTCTGTTCCTAAATGATTATCAAAGGCTAGTCCCTCCGTAAGTACTGAAATATTCAAAAGGGTTTCATTAACTTCATTAAGATAACTCTGATGGTGGATGATGTTTGAATATTTCACCTGTGTTTTAAATGTTTGCAATTAATTACAGGAAAATATCTTGGGTTTACAAGGTTTTTAGCATTTAATACAAACATGGTTAAATACTTAAAGTGGTTGGCGCGTGGGCCTGCTCTTTCTTCCCGCTCTGGCGGGTTGACGCGTGGGCGTGCTTTTCCGGGAGAATTGTCCAATAAGGGACCAAGAAGAAAAGTTGTTACGAAACGGATTTTCATGTTCGAAAAAAACTTTCCGAAACCTATACGCACACCAGGGGAGTGTATCGAGCACAGAAATACTATGTCATACGTCCAACTCGTTTTTTGACAAGTTGACCATGTTAAGCATGAGAAGACAGCACGTTTAACATTGTAAAGAAGTCAGAATGCATGAAACACTGTTGCACATCCCCTTTAAATAATGCAGTGATAAACCTACAGATTAATGTTAGACATTGTTATCTTAAGTCTGATCAGTTGTGGCTGTATATATAAACATATCCTTCAACCCATACAATGTTGATTGTGAATTCCCTCAAAATGATCCATATGCACTCCCCAGGAAATGACCGTCAGACTGTCTTTAGCGGAGATGTATAGTTCATTGTACAGTGCACATAAGAGTTGCTGGTCGAATCGTTCCAATTAAAATGTGACTTCAACATGAATACATTAGTTGAGTTGGAGGATATTAGCTTGGGGGAATCGCTCTGATTAATCTTTGAGACTAGACTCATCAGCGGATCAATCTGCTTGGTAATGAAAGTGCACAGAAGGATTTGCTCACCTTCCTCATCTCGGTGCCAAACAGAGAATAAAGTTTAACCTTTATGAGATTGAGATTTCATTTTCTTGATCCCTCACTCTAATTAGAAAAAGGTGAGCGTCAAACCTCGGTTTGGAGGAGTATTTAATGATCTAGATTTAGAGGCGGTGTTTTCCCGCTTTCGCTGAATGCAAATAGCTGTGCTTCACAACTTAATTAAATGTTCAAATGAGCTTCCAGGAAAATAAACAGTGTTTGTATTTCAAAAATAGTTGTGGTACATTACATGTTATTATTTAAGAGCTCTGAACTGAAATGAAAATGTCTTATTTTGAGCTTCAGACTTACTCTGCAGACTCTTATGAATATAGACGACAAATGTTTGCATTCACAAACTAAACAATTCTTGAATGTATTGGAAGCAATATGATGAATGTCATAACGCAACGATCTAAATGACATGAACTGCCTAAGAGAGTTTGCGTGGCCATTTATAGTACACCAGTTTATTGACCCCTTCTGTTACGCCATGTTCCCCATACTCTCTATATCACCATTCACCATCCAAGCACCTAATTAATCACCACGGTAACTGTGTTTCTTTGCTCTACAAGCAGCCTGTGCAAGACCCATGCATCACTCAAGGTGTGCGAGACGTGTAACCACACCGCAAGGCCCTGAGAGAATATAACCCACGGTGTGGAGTAGATCAATAAGGATGTTGACCTCTCTCCTAGACCTGTGCCTGAAATGAACATCATTCCTCTTGTGGACCCTGTTTTCAAAGGGGAGTGTATAGTTAAACATAGTCTGTTTGTGTAGTCTGGTATGTACATTTGAGGGCAAGGTTTTCTGTTTGTTTATCTTTTTTAGAGGTGCACCGATTGACCGGCCAGAGACCGGAATCGGCCGGTTTTCGTATGATCGGCCGGTGGTCAGTCTCACGTCTCGCCGATTCCAAGCCGATCTTCTGTTGCACGTGATGCGGGCAAGAACGTCACAGCCGTCAGTACACTCAAAGCCGCAAGTAAACATGTAAACGTGTGCGCGCACAGCCTGTCTTTCACGGCTCGTTTATACTCGCATGTGTGTCCACTCTCTGTCTCTGCTGACTGACGCGCATCTCTCATATCCGCTGACTGCACGCGCGTGCACACGCATCATGTACTGTACAAACTGTAGTTCATCTCTCGCTGCTCCGTCTACATGGGGTGTGTATGCTAACAGTGATGCTATTAGCATCATGCTAAACTCTGACATGCTAAACTCACGTTGAAGTCCTTCACTCTGTGTAAAACAAACCTAAATTCCATTCAACCTGATTCCTTGTCTTACGTTAAAACTGTGGTCATTTCACCTAGGTAAAATGACATTCAACACGACTTCTACTTGTTTTTAAAAATCCAAAAAATATATATATATATAAAAAGAATAAATCAACCAATATATGTGATATATATCTGATTGAGTTCTTTACTAACACAAAAAACTGCAAATACATATACATCTTTAGAGTAGAATTCACTCATAAGATTTTTAACTTTTATATTGAAGTTGCCGCAAAAACCAACCCACTTCTTTTAATACTACAGACCCAAGATAAAGACAATTTATTTTACATTTCAGAAACAATGAAATAAAGCAATGTTAGTTTCATAAACAGAAACAGACAAGAATAAAGTTGAAGTATTTGATTGTTATCTTAGACTTTTGTGAGATGAGTACAAAAATGAAAAAGGTAAATTAAGTGACATGTTTAGTTATATTTTATTATTTGTACTTCTTTTCAGTCACAGAGTTCTTCCATTTAAGAGTTGTTTGGGAAAGAGAAGATTCTGTAATTTAATGCAGCCTGGAGAACTGCATTTAGGGAAATTTGTGGAAATTGTAATGTTCAATCATTTATTCAATGAAAATAAAAAAAAGTGTATTGAAGAAAAGTTAATATGGTTTTATATACAGTATACTGTCAATTATAGTTTGTGGATAGAAAATCGGAATCGGCAAAAATCGGAATCGGCAGGTTTCACTTGTAATAAAATCGGAAATCGGAATCGGCAAAGAAAATTGCAATCGGTGCATCTCTAATCTTTTTGTTTATATTGTTTATCTTCACAGAAATGAGTTTCGCTGAAATTCATCAATGCAAATGACTTTGATATGCTTGCCATTTTTTTACAAAAAATGTCATGTTCCTTTTTACTGTTTTACCTTCTGTGTGGGTTGAAAACACAGTTAAAAGTGGATCTGATAGAAATTTGACCTCTGGTGTTTCAAGTGTTAAATGCATGCATCAATGGCAAAAGTCTGTTTACAGGACATGTACAAGTTTACATATTTTCAGAAAATCATGATTAATTCGGGCTGAGTATAAAAATATTTATTAAAGTCACTGAAATAAGGCCATAAAAAAAAAAAATTCCCTACAAGAAAATTTTGAACAGGATTTAGTGGACTTTGATTAAAAAAAGTTACGATGGTTTTGGACAATATTGAGATCACGGATTAATTTACTGAGTAATTACTTGGGAACACATTTTTGATAAAGTTTGAAAGAGTTCTCGGATGCTTGGTGGTGGTGATGCTGATATGTATATAAGTTTAGTCTGTATATAGCATCGTGTTAGCTTTTTACTTCTGCCGATTGTATTTCGGCTTGAAAAGTAACAAATGTTGTGTTCATTTGTAAAGATTATCTTGATAGACAAAACGTGTAAACATCATAAACCTTTGTTAATCAAAGAGCTTATTTTTTTGTGATCTTCCAAAAGTCTATGGGAACAGCCTGTGCTGTATAGACTTTTGGTCGAGGGAACCAGCGCGGCAACAGCGCGACTTTCTTCCGGTTTAGCCTACAAAAATACGCCATCTCTAACCCTCGTCATAGGTTATAGTTTCTGTAGAGGATATCATTGGCAAATCTGATAGGAACATGATACAGAACATGTGCACAGGACACATCTTCATAATCAAAGCCAGACACATCATCAATTACATAAAATACTGTAATAACCAAACATCAGCAGCAAGGGGCGGAGAATTTGAGTAGGTCAGACGTTCGGTTTTCACCGAAATCTACAGCGTTCAATATCTTTAGACTCCACATAGGCCTGGTTAGAAAGAATCAGAAGATTCTGGAAGGAGAGAGAAAGAGGATGCTCAGAATGACATTTGTGAGTCAGGCCAGCTGCGAGGCAGCAGTAATCAGACCCAGGGTGCAATCAGGGAAGATGCTGTAGCAATCATTAAGAGGAGGTGAGAGGAGAGGAGCAATGTGAGAGGCATCAGCGCTACGCCACAACCATTGTGCACATAAAGGAGTGTCCGATTTGTCTAATCAGGCTACAGAAACGATAGATAGAACGAGAGAGAAAGGATGTGAGAGAGAGAGAACAAATTCCCTGAAGACTGTCAAGTGGCGCCAAGCTAATAATCAGTTTGTTCTTGGCTGATTAGGAGCTAATCATGGACCAAACAGAGCACAAGGCCCACAGTTAGCAGCACTGTTCCTATATTCCTGTCTTCAGCGAACACGTGACGGCCAAGACAGATGGAGAGAGAGGGAGAGAAATCAGCTATTGGGTATTAAGGAGCTTCCCTGGTGTTCAAAGAGCGACAATATTTACTCTCTGATGAGTTCTGATTTGCATCCAAATGCACACACAGGAAATCAAGGATAAATAGATGAACACAAGGTGAAACATTACAAACGCCATGCTGTTTTAGATCTTAAAGTGCCGTTTTACGTGTTTGTCATTTATTTTATTTTTTTATCAATCCCATTGGCTAATTTAGTCCTGAATCACTTTTAATCCAAGCACGGGGATGTTCTGTTAGTTAAAGGAATAGTATGAAAATTCATTCATTCTCTTCACCCATAAAATTGCACATTGTAACTTCATGTCTGTTCCAAGAAGAGCTAAGTAGATTTTCAGTGAATAATGACTCCGATTTTGCACTTTCTAACAAAAAATCACCTCTTGATGGAAGATTTCAAATATCGAGCACGCAATTTGTGCTTATGTGTAATACTGTAATTTCCTTTTTTTACTTAAAGTATGAATGGCCAAGACTTTTTTCTAAAAACACCCTTTGTGTTCCGCTGAAGAAATAACAGGTTTCTAAGGGTGAGTAAAAAAATTTGAATTGAAAACATTTTCGTTTTTGTGTGAACTGTTCACAGACTTGCACAGAGTCCCTGGTTTTCCAGCACTGACTGGAACATGCATCTCGCCCACCCTCCCCCGCTCCGGAGCCTGTGAAATTGGGCCGAACTAATTAGAATTTAAATGAAACCATAATTGGACATTTTGTGCTTGTCAAGCGATGAGAGACAGATGGGCTTGTAATTACATTACAAGTCTGACATCATGGCGGTGTGTATACGTGCGCTGTTCGGCGCGCCCTTCATGGCGAGCAAGCTGGTAACAGCAAAAGTTCAATGGCAATTTAGGCCTCGTCTCTTTAATCATGCGCTGACAGCGTTGAAACTCTGCCTGTAATTCTCAGTCTTGACAGTTGCATTCAACCACAACAGGTATCTTAAAGGAATACCCCAAAATGAAAATTCTGTCATTATGTGCTCGCCCATATGTTTTTTTACCTCAGTGAGCTCGCTCTTGCATGGAACACAAAAACAGTTTTTTAAAGAAATGTACTGTAGGTGTAAGGTGTAATGTAAGGTGGATGCACACTCTCCGACAAGCACAGCATACTAAGGCGCTGTGTCCACCGAGGCGCATTTACGCGGCTGAAAACGGCAGGAGCTCGGCAGAAAACGCCCGCTGCAGGCGCTTTTGAAGGCGCAGCGTTTTTCCGCGAGACGCTGTGGTTGCGATGTATGGTCCCGCCCTTCCTGCACTATGATTGGATGACGAGTACAAAGTGACATTGACGAGCTGAGCGCTTATCCCAGAGTTGAATATTTTTCAACTCAGGGCGCTCGGTCGAACGCAGGCGCTGAGCGTGAAAAAAACGCATGGCACCAGCGCAGAGCGCGGAAAAAAAACGTCAGCTGATGGCTTTTTTTAAAGCGCGGCGTTTCCATAGGAAACAATTAAAAAAACACGTCGGTTGCAGGCGTAAACGCCTCGGTGGACACAGCGCCTAAGACAACAAGACACAGGGGCTGCACACCGGACGCACACATTGCATACATGAGCTCAAGATTAACACTTATTTTTCAAGATTTTTACTTATTTTTTACTATTGAAAATAGCTGGCCTTTGAAAGAATATCAATGCATAGTCTTTTCTATTTATTTTTTGTGATTTATTTGAAAAAGAGTTCTGAAAACTTTTTGTAATTATGTTTTAATGATTAGACTAGAAGATTAGATTAGAATATATTTTTACATTTTTTGGAAGTTTAATAACTATTTGGGAATAAGATATAAGTACTGAGAAAAATGTGATTTATGCATACATTAACACAGCATTTGTCAGGCATGAAGATTACTTCGCTGTATAGGTTTAAATTGCACAAGACAGAATTGATAGTCAAAGTAAAAATAATACTGCACACTGATCTGTGCCTGAGATAAATCCACAGAAAAGAAACTGTCCCCATGGTTATTGCTGCTATAGCAACAAAATTCATATCCGCAATTTGTCCTTTGAATTGAAGTTGTAGGGGGACTAAATTATAATGTCAAGTAATTTCACACAAAGACTTAATAAGTACTAGCCTACAAGCAAATTGCATTTGTTTTTTGTTTGCAGACTTCAACAGGCACATAGCTTAAACAGTAATATTTTAGCATAGTGTTAATTATAGCTTTTCAAAGAGTTATGATTAACAATAATTCACTTGCTGATATGCAAAGCCATAACATCTCTGACATTTGCTGTGGTCCTCCATTTTACAAAAGAAAAGTATATGTCACCCTTTTACAAAGAGAGCAGTCATGTTTTTATATTCCCAGACTCATTATAAAAGTTGGTGGTGAAGATGAGAGGTCGTATAAATGAGAGCTGTTTGTTTTAGATGGGCAGATAACATCACCCTAAATACCCACTTTTAAAGTTTAGCATCATCTCATCTGTTCCTCTTGTACCTTCAGCTTGGTCCATTTTTGTTATTAGTTTATTTCCAGTTCAGTTGGTTATTCCTCATTTTGCAGCTTTGACCTTTACACTGTATCTACAATAATCCTTGACCTTTATATTTCATTTTCCATGTAAAGATGGTTAAGATTGACTTATTCAAATCCTACTGAAATAGACTCATATTAATCTGATCTCATAAGAGGCAGGTGAGGGGCTCTTGTCAAATTCCTCCTAAGAGATCAGAAATCCCTTTGAGAGCCAGATGATGATCGAAAGCATCAAAGTTTGATTGAAGTTGGAGATCATCCTCAAGCATATATGAATGGATTTGATTTAAATAGCCATGTTTAATCTCCTTGATGAGATTAGATTTTAGGCCGCCCAGGACAATGAAAACCTATCAAACCCGATTAAATATCGGAACTATTGGAATCCTCAGCAATTACCTAAGGTGACTGTTGGAGGGAAGAACGAAGTGAAACTTTACTGTTTGGAACAGTGATCCGCAGTGTAAAATCGGCTTACCCGTTGTTTGGACAGATTGTAGAACAGTGCTGTGCGAAACACGGCACGTGTTTCAGCGGTGATGCCAGAATGGTGCTTTGTAAATGACTGCAGGCACAAAATTCTCCCAAAATGGCCCGGAGTGAAGTTAAACAAAGAAATCAGTGTTTTAATGACTTAGAAATCACAACATCTGCTCAGTTTGGTCGACATCGACAAAGAGTGATTGTCTATGTCTAAACTCAAAAACAAATAAGTATTATTTTAACATTTAGGAGCATGATGCACTGCGCTCATGAACACAGAGTTTGCAAGGAGTTACAAGATACAGCATGTGATCAATGTATGATTTCCATTTTTACATTGAAATTATTAGATGTACATAATAAGGCCAAGACTTAAATAAGCAGATCCAAACCATCATTCATGCTCAGCGTCTTGCCTTTGATCATATCTTGTTAGTGTGCTAGTTACCACCCTACCCGGCACACTGTCCCAAATTATACCGTTAATTGTGCGCCGGGTCAATCAATCACCTTACGATTAATATGTGATTTTCACACTCACAGGCAAATGACTTGATTAATTATGAAGTCTTAAGGCCAAGACCAGCGTGTTTGCATGTTTGCAAGTGCTTTAGAAACTAGTAACAGAATGCTCGGGGCCTCAGGCTTTGATCGTGTCTTGTTAGCGTTTGAGTTACTATCCCTTCAAAAGTCTGTCCCAAATTACATACAGTAAATTGACCTGGGTCAATTTGGTGGGGAATAAAATGTACAAGTGCAATGCTCTGAATGAGAGAGAGAGAGAGTGGAGTCAGGTTTAATGAGGCAACTGAAATGAACGGATGCAGTTTTGTAAACATCATAGCTCAAGATTCAGGCCTGTAAATTAGGAATGAGTCTTTGCCTATTTAATCCAAATTGTGCCTAATCTTCCAAAGGCTGCCGAATTAGAGGCATGAAAAATAATAGTGCTCTATCTTTGGCACACACTTCGTAGTCATTACATTTTAAATATCGCCGCTTTCTCTCACGAAACTTTGGATGTCAGAATCCACTGTTTTTCAGGAAATGGAATAAACAATGTACTTTTTAAATGATTAAAAACTGTGTTGTCAAAGTTGCAAAACCTAGTGACAAACATAAAGGGTGACTATTAATAATGATTTATGGCCCAAAAAATCACGACAAATAGAGATAAGCGGTTTCTGAAGGATTGCAACAGTATATATCTTTATAGCTAGCTGGGTGGTTGTAATTTAGCCAGGCATTTAATACAAGCAAAGGCCTATGCTAATTGGTGGCTTGGGCAGTGAACTGAGAAAGCACAAGCAGCATGTGAGTATTTGTCATGGTTAGCACCCACTAGCTGTCTTTCATTGAGAACTACTGGGTAATCGCTTTCAACTAATTAATATTCATGAGCCAAGCAAATACGGTTTATGTATGCATGAAATATTATGTAATATGCTATTACATGACACAAACACACCGACGTGTGCAATGTCATCCTCTTGTTAGGACTAAAATGTGAATTAAATAGTAATGACCTAGACAGAATTAAGCAGGTTCTGTGTGCTTTTGCAAAATGGCAGGGGTGGTCCGTTTGCTGTTTATCTCAGGAGAGTTTTGGAGCTGTGTTCCCCTAGCTGGTAATGTTCTCATTTGCTCCCTGGCTCTTTTGTCAACATGTAATCTCTGAAGAGCGGAATGCATGAATAATGTCAATTCTTTTATTTGATGTTCACAGTTTTGAACATTCAAACAATCGCACAGTTTCAAGATTGCATGAAAGGAGTTGAAGGAGGCGATTTTAATCCATGTTTATAACTGTAGCATCTACATCGCTGCTGTCCTTCTGGAACCTTGCATCTCCATATTCTATGTTTTTGAAATCCTTTTTGTATTAGTCACCCTTTATGTTTGTCACTAGGCTTTGCAAATATTTAGCCAATTAAAAGTATTAAAAAGTGCTTGTTAACTTTGACAATACAATATTTAAAACAGCCTGTGCTCCAAGTAAAAACCACTCAATAGGTCGTTTGTGCATGTAGCTTATTACGACAACAGTTCACGTTTTACATTTAAGAGCCCACTAGCGATTGTTATGAAAACGACCCCGTGCCGTTTTGTGCAGTCAGATAAAGACGCATTTACTTTTGCATTTATAGAAGTATTAATGGTTTAATAAATGTTTATGGATTCAAAGATATGTAAGAGCACCTAACCGCCCACTCCTTAAACCTAGCCACTTGTCAACCATTAAACACAACACACGAGTAAAAGTACATTCACATGTATTTATTCCATAAAATGAACAAAATAGTATTACAAACAAGTCGCGTTGCAAACCTTCTTAACTGAAGCCATACGGTAATTTTATACGAGGAACTCCGGGAACGGACATCAACACATCTTTAAACAAACAGCAATATTAGAATGGTAATCAATAACGAGAGCCAATAGGCTCGTTCGACTTGATGCGGAGCCGCAAGATCCGACAGGCAGATGACATCAAAGTACAGCGAGAGAGATTAGAAAGCAAACTTTTTATGGTTTTTCGAATCGCTCTCGCAGTACTTTGATGTCATCCGCCTGTCGGATCTTGCGGCGCCGCATAAAGTCGAACAAGCCTAGTAGCATTTCATACTCAACGATGGCACAATGATGCCATCTGGCATCTTTCCTGTGGCTCAGTGGTTAGAGCACGGCACTAGCAATGCCAAGGTCATGGGTTCGATCGGCACAAGACAGATGAAAGCCAATGATATTTCACTGTTGAGGCTGACATAACTTAGCGCCAGATTTGAAAATTGGGAAACACAGGAGAAACCAGACGACAGCAGATGGTGATCGCATTCACGTCTGTTCCTCATCTATCGTTTGACCTTGGAATATATGTACTTTTTAAACATTTTAACTGTTTTGTATCTGTATCATGTGTTTTTTGTTATTTAATAAATAAATGTGTTAAGGTTATTTACTCAAAATGCCTGAATATGTCTGTATGTGTAAGAGAATGTGAAGCTGACGTCACGCCGTGACGCCTTGACATTGCAGTGGCGCCGCCATCTTGTGAGGATAATTCTCCATTGCTATTATTGTTTTGATATGTACCATTACTTGTTCGTTATGTGGAGAAATCGAAAGTGAAAGTACCATGGGCTTTTCCTGAACAACTCTGCGTAATACTATTGCAGTTTTTAACACAGCAAGACCGACCTACCATAGTTATGTTTCCTAATCAAACAAGAAAAACAAAACACTGCATTGAGCGCACTAGCACCCATCCTCCCAAGATGGCGCAACATTCAACGCAGCGTGACGTTGATTAACAAACTCATGTAAATACAGTTATCATGACATTTTGAAACGGAAATCAAACAACAACACAATTGCAAAATAATACCCCAAAATGTATAATGACGGTAGGCGATAGTTTTGCCTACAGCCGGGAGAGGCAGTAATTTAGTCAATGTTTATGTTTGTCGTATTTGAGGAAATGACAAACAACCTTTTCTTTGTTTCCTAAAAAAAGCTAATTTTGTTTCAGAAGGACAGCGACGATATGCCAGGCTTGTATATGTTTAGCTTATTTGTGTAATGTTTAGCTTATATTAATATGTACAATAAAACAAGGGCTTTTATTCTGTGGACCACATGGACTAAGTATTGTTGACTCATCTTGTACCCACAGGTGTGTCAATGGCTTCGTCCAATTAAATGCTTTCTATAATGAAAATGCCCCTCCCTCAATACAAGCAGTCACAAGTAGTCTCATATTGGGCATGTGATGTACAATAAAGGGATGTTCATATTATAAAGATAACTATAAAAAAAGTTGTAAAAACGTTATCGGCCTCTGGTGTGGACGCAAATATATTTATAGTTACAGTTAACGTTATAGTTATAATATGAATGGCCCTTAAAGGCTTTTTAAGAAAGATCATAACCTTTAACATTGTATCTCATTTACCCTTGGTATTAAAACATTATCTAAAAAAAACTGTGCTTGGCAGGCAATTTCATGCATTCTTTAAACTTGTAAAGCTCAACTTTTTAAAAGTACTGTTTTGTACAGTTTAACTATACAGTATATGTATCAGTTTAATAATCACCTGTCAGCATGCCTACTCTCAAAACAATGATACCTGCGCCAAATCACTCATACCAAAATAGAAAAGTACACATTCAGAGTTGATTTATAAATATCTAGATGTCTTCCATTATTTCTGATCACTTGCCTCCGAAGCACAGCCAGAGTAATGGAAAAGGGGAGGGGAGAAAAACTACAATTATCAATCAAATAGCATGCAACAGATTGGAGCGTTTAAAAGACTGGTTCATACAAAGATTTGTGGCGCCGTTTCAGCGGCTCTGATTAGAATCCGGGGATTGTAAATTGTGGCTAATTAGGCTGTCATGGGTTCATTAAGGGCTTCAGTTCCTCCCCTTTTTCTCACCTGCATGTATATTAAAACTCATTAGCTTCCTTGTCTGAGATTCCACTTGCATTAATTGCCACGATGCCCCAGCTTTCATGTCCCATGATCCTCTTTTCTGCATAGTTAGAAAGATAAAACTTCTCTGGGGCTGTGATTGGAATAGCATACTGCCATATTTCCCGCACTAAATTTGCAGTGTGTACTGTCAGCTTGATCTCACAGGAATTCGTAACTACTTTACGAGGTGGCTAATTTGAACGAATTTTTACCATGTGAATAATAACGTACGAATATTAGAAAAAAGCTACACTGAAGCCCCCCCCCCCCATCCTACCCTTCACAGGCTCGAAAGCAATTTGTAGGAATTGATTGTATGAATTAGTCACCTCGTAAAATAGCATCAAATTGTTACTATGTAAAAAAAAGTGTGTGAATAGCACTGTATCCTGCAATGCACTTAACTTGACCTTCATGACATTTGCATAGTTTTTCTTCTTTTAATTAAAAGGCAAAATAATTTTTTTGACACAAATTTGGATAAATTGGTTAGCACTCGATACATATAACATGCATCATAAGGTCACATGACAAACCTAGTGATGTGCCTGCTGGTATAATAGATCCTATAAGTACACTGCACTGGGTGCAAAAATCATTTTCCCTTTTTTTTGACAGCCATTCAGAAGTTGATTTGTTTTCTTAAAAATTAAGTTAATGTTTTGCCAGTGATCGTATTTGGAGGGCTCTTAAACGCATTTAATGGACTTATTGTAGATTTTTTCCCCTGTTTGCTGCTTTTCACATCACTGCTTACAGGATAGTCACTAATGGAGGGCCGGAGACTGATTGTTCCTTCAGTCACCATTGTCAGGATGTCATTGTTAAAGATGGCAGCAAGCAGATTGCATACTTCCAACAGGGCCCGTGGAAGCTGAGCAAATGCATTTGAGCTAAAGGGCATGCAAGTGGATAGATTTCTGCAGGTATTATAGATCTCAGTGTTTGAAATATTGTTGCATTGTGTGTCTTGTTCCATAACAATGAAAATAAACTGTATCAAGTTTATACTACATAGTATTTGGTGGAAAAAGGTGGTATTCCAGTCCTAACATGCAGGAAGTACAACTGAGAGAGATAAAGATATTTCTTCTGGTCCTCTCTCTCTCTCTCTCTCTCTCTCTCTCTCCCCCTCTCTCTCTCTCTCTTTCTCTCACTCTCTCTACGGCATCTGTATGGTTTGACAAGGATGAAACGCTTGTCTCTTCTGTCAGGATTTGAGCTAAACTTAATGATCCAAGGCAAACATCTAATCCACTGTGCTGTGGAGTGGTACATGTGACAAATGCACCCAGTGGAGAAGACGAGCAGTGCCACAACTCACACCACGCGTCTGGTCCCTGCCCATGTCTCCCCAACACTAATGGCATTACACTGCCTGCTCCTCTAGCAGCGTTCATCCTTTGCAATTTATCTTTGTGTGATGCACGATGTACCTTCTTTTGCCTATTAAAACTAAATGCCAAACACCTCAAAAGTTGACTTTCAAACTTAGAGACAGTATTTCTCAATTATTACTTTGTTATATTTTGAGGAATGTTTTTGTGTCTGTTGACTGTGGAAATAAAGTTTTCAAAAAAACATTCTGAGGGTCCCGAATGTCACCAGAGGTCAGGGAGGTCTAAAATAACTGCAGATAGTTATCTGTTACAGTTCCCATTCGTCTTATTGGTGGCTGGTTACTTGGTCAAGTTGATGGCTGGTTAGCGTGGTATAGCTATTTTGTGCTGGGTAGATGATTTAACTGCACATTCTTCAAAATATCTTCATTTGTGTTTTGCAGAAGAAAGAAAGTCCCTGTAGATTTAATTTTCGGGAAAAAAAAACTCAGAAAAACCATGTGGATGAAGTTCATGTGTTCATGTCCTCGTATAGTAAAATACAGACAAATCCATGAGTGTCACTCTTGTAACATGTTAAAGTGTGCAGCTCATTCACTCATAGACAAGCAGAACAAGCAGATGAAATAGGCCTATTTAAATAGTAGATTTCTGCGTTCGTCGTTCCTTCCATGTTTTCACACATCACGCAGATCATAGTGTTCTAAATCAATGAACTCGATGCACAAAGCACGAACAAGCACAACGACAAACGCACTTCACACAAACAAGCGGCTCTGTCTAATGCACCTGCCAAACTGTTTTGCACGCGTGCTACTTTATTAAAATGATTCTTAGCACAGACAGATTTTTTCGTAGCATGTGCGACATTTATGGCGCACTGTACCGCCCTGCCTTTAATAGTATATTGCAACACCTCTATTCCACACTCCATCCTTGATATAATATATTTACTTTTTTACAATTAATACATTTAGGCCTATTGCCAAAATTGAGAATAACTACTTTCAAATAGAGATAAGAAACTTGCTTTGTGCTTGCATGATGGTGGTCATCTACAAGCAGGTTAAACAGTTTGCCCTCAGTCAAAATGTGCAGCGTTGTCATGAAAATGTGCAGCGTTGTCATCATCTGTGTGATTTCTACAGCACAAGTTTCTTTCTCTCTCCATCTCTGATCTACTCATGCTGCTTAACCCTACAATATGTGTTCGGATGTGATTTAATAAGCGAAGAGTGGTCCCACAGGAGGCCTTGCATTGAGTTTTCCTGCGGGTCTCTTATGTGTGTATGACTGCGTTATGGCAGGGGTCCTCCCCTGCCCAGATTAATTACCCCCCTCTAATTGGTTTAGCATCTCACAGCTGG
Organism: Triplophysa rosa; assembly: GCF_024868665.1. NCBI lineage: Eukaryota > Metazoa > Chordata > Actinopteri > Cypriniformes > Nemacheilidae > Triplophysa > Triplophysa rosa. The sequence continues at coordinate 11,465,276 of NC_079905.1, read as the reverse complement.
TCCATACAGACAGCACGCTGATACATTCAGTTAAATGACGGCCATCCGTCATCACTGGCTATTAGAGCCGGGAACCGGGACCCGAGTGGTCCGTTTTCCTCCTGGATTGAGTTTGGGTGTGTGTGTGAGAGAGAGAGAGATATAGACGGTCGTAAACACGAGCACTTTTGCTTCTACAGCACCAGATAATTTGATATCTCAGTTGTTGACGTGCTATTTGTCAGAGCGGTATGATTCATGTATCAATGGATGATTGAATGCAAATATATCATAGAGCAAAAAAGATGTGTGTGGGCTGTGAAATTTTTCAGATTAATTCAATTACTGTCTTTGTAAATCTGTTTATTTTATACCTATGCTACACGTATAGAGCTGGAAAAACGAAACTATAATTTAGACTCTCCAATAGCTTAGACTTAGTGAAAAGCATTTGAATAACAGAATAAACCAATCAGATGAATGGAAGGACCAACTGGTGATGTAATAAAGCAAAGATGTTGATTAAGCACACAGTCATGGTGCTAAATGAATAAACAAAAGTGGGAAAACTGAATGGTGACAGACTTGATTCAAATGGATGTCATGTCAAATAAAACAAGTGAAGTGCATTATGAGGTGAGGACATCTCCCTGTATCTCCACCCACTCGTGTTTCTGAAATAAAGGCCAAAGATTGGACTGTGAAAAGACTCTAGAACCGCTTGTTAACTTGCAAATGCTCTATACCGTCCCATAGTGTAGCAACTATATGTGCAAATATATGACACATACTCATTTTCTGAGTGTGATGAAGTAATGTACAGCTTTCTCTCTCTTTTTGTCTTTTTGTCTTTACATTTCCTAATTCCTTGCTTTTTTATTAATCCTTTTGTCACTTCACCTTCCATTTAATCTGATGTTCTTGGTGCATCACAGAACACTGAACATGAATGTGCCACATGTTCTGGAACAACATTACTGACGGCCAATCACATGTTAGGATTAGTGCTAATGGTTTTGAGTTTAATTTTTTGACAGGATCTTTGACAAAAGTTTTGTTCCAGGAGAAAGAAAGATATGACCCTGGAAACAATTTCTGCAAAACAGGTTATGTGGATCACAAGTCCATGGTTGACATGCCCTTGGAGCATTCAACATTTTGTCTAAGGATCCAAAAACAAGCATAGTCTATTTTTTTAGTTTACAAGTATAGAGGAACATATTTTGGAATATGGAAACCAAAATATAATTTTTCACCCCACGAAAAATATTTTTTTGTCATCATTTACTCACCCTCGAGTTGTTCCAAACCTGTATAAATATCTTTTTTTTCTGATGAACTCAGAGAAAGATATCTGGAAGAGTGCTTGTAGCCAAACACTTCTTGGTCAGCATTGACTACTATAGTAGGACAAATGACAATGGCAGTCAAAAGTGCCCCAGAATGGTTTGCTTTCCTACATTCTTCAAAATATCTTCTTTTGTATTTAACAGAACAAAGACATTTATACAGATTTGGAACAATTTGAGGGTGAGTAAAGAATACAGAATTTTCATTTTTGGATGAATGTTCCTTTAGTCATTTCAATTTTAAGAACATATTTGTTTACCTTTGAATGTTAAACATCTTTTTTGGATTATCATTTTTAATGTAAGAAAAAGAACAGTTGACAAGCACTGTTATAATTATTTCTAATAAATGCACACTGTTTATACGTTTCCAAATTGCATTTTTATCCTAATGAAGACTTTCACGCTTACAATGCTTTTTCAATATCATCGACATTGTGAATATTTATTTTAAGCGCGCGTTTCCATGACAGCGTACATAAAAGTACTTTTGTTAGAATATGAATCATAAAATGCAAATAAAAGGTTTTTGTTGCTATCATTATCACTTTAAGGACCCTCTGGTGGTCTAATCAATTATGCAGATGGATCGTAACCCCCAGGCACAGACCTCAACACCAGCAGCACAAACTTTCAAGTCACCAGGCGTTTTGTCTAATGACAGAAATTGTGCAACATGAAGACGTGGGCCCATCAGCATCTCAACAACATTGTGGTTCCACATCATTAATTTCCAGGGTTCTCTGTAGTGGGGGAAAACGAAATCACATTAATTAGGATGCTGAAAACGAACATGGAAAATTAATAAAATAAAATGAAATAAAATAAAGATGAGAAAAACGTGCATTTGTGCTAACGGGCGTGAAACAAACGATGCCATTACTTTTTAGTGGAGGAAAGCCTAACTGTGTTGTTGGCAATTTCAGATTCAATTATAATGCAGGGACCTGAGCTCTACCTTTTAAAATTAGGTTTAGATGAAAAAAATTAATTAGAAATTAAAACCCTTGAGGAACTTGCAGACTACAAATATGTTCTCCTCTTTTTCGCATAGTGTGATTTGTACATGTATAGGTAAGCGATGCTCATATGCAAAGTAATGGTGCTTCAAATACACCTGGTAAACTTCAGAGTTAGAGAGTCGTTGCAATGGACGCCCTGAATCGCTCTTCTGTTTAACTAGTTTATAAAATACATTTTTTGTGAAACTTTAAAAAATGTTTTTAAATATGAGACGACATTAGTGTCTCGTTTTTCAGTACGTTATAGCCTGCTTACAGTAGGTGTATATCTGCATATAATCTTTCATTATTTCCTCATTCTTTTTTTTCATTCTGTGTTTTAAGCCTCTTTCTTCTTTGAGATGTCTTCTCAAAGTTGTCTAAAATCTGAGACACCCAACTTGTCCGAATACTAGTGTCAGGTCCCTGGGGGATGGATGGCTCATCTCCAGCATGTTCTCTATAGCTAAAAGCAGTCAACAAGCCCGGCTGTAACCGAGCCCATTTTTCAAAGCGTTCCACTGATGTGATTGGTATCGTCCTCAGGGTGGATGGGTCCACTCTTAGCGACGGGGAGGGGAAGTTTAGTCTGTTTTACCTGAGGATAGTGAGACCTTTCTGTAATCTACTCGGGAAGAAAATTATAGAGCTCAATTTTAGACTTACCCCATGAAATTAATACCCCCAGCTCTCTTTTCTGCTTCGAAGAGTGATATTTTTTCTTTAGAATAGCTAGCCTCTTTGAAACTTTCCTAAGTGTAAGAGGTTTTGACTTCATTTTAGTCTTACCTTTAAAGTCCATTTAGGTGGAATTCATATTTTGGCCGAGTTCTGTATTCTCTCTTCTGTACAATAACACACATCTTATTTAAAGCGGTGAGATTATATAATAGTTTTCTATATACCAGCAAAATGCTCTCCATTAACCCATCCATGTTGGCACCAAGGGTGTGGACATGATTTGCTTTTTCTTAATGCTAAATTTGTCTCCTCAAGGCATCTGTACACTCAATACTATACAAAGTACCTAGTATACAAAGTGCATGGTTAATATAGACTTTCTAATAGCACACAAATCGTAATTGCGGTGGCAATTGAAGAACCAACATGAAGGTGATGTGATGTGCTATGGTAGCTTTGATGGAGGCGGCACTAATAGGTAGTGAGGTGAGGTGAGTCAGAGTCATCATAGTATAGTACGGCTTTTATGTGGCAAAGCGTATTTGCTCAGAATTTGGATTTGACGCAAAGCTTTCGTATGGGCCCACTCAGTAATACAGTATGTCTGGTTGTGACAGTCATTGTAAGTCTAAGTGATTTATATTTTTCTTTTTTTAAAGACTTGAATAATTTAATGATTGATTAATGAATTGAATTTGCATGGCATGTTTTGCTAAATAACTATGCACAGTTAGGGGTCTTAAAATGTAATACCCCATGCAGTTAGTTTTTGCTGATGTGCTGCTGTCATGGTGTATTCTGTCCCTGTATTAGGATGAATGTCAGACTGGGAAGTGGCACTGTTTTTGACTGCTTTTTTATTTATAATCATATTTAATTGTGTTTTTAGGGGTTTTGTGTGTTTCCAGTTCTGTGCATATGTATGTACTTATTCAGCATTCTGCATGCAGGGTCCTTTTTTAGCCCATTTGGTGAATTCTTGATTTGGGGACAGGTCTCACACCTCCCTGGCATAGCGTGTAATAACCCCAATCACAAATTCCAATGTTTTCAGTCATATTCTGATATAAATCTCTTAAGTGCATTGCGTTTTATGGCATAGATCATACAGTGGCAACAACAGAACGTACTGTAACTGGCACCAGAGTGGATGCCTTACTGACAAAATGATGATGATAGAGATTTGTTTTGTAATTCACAGCTGTAGTCAGACACTGTCAAAGTGTTGGGTATGTATTTGATTCGTGATTACTTTTGCATTGCTGTTTTTGCAAATAAAGCTTGTAAATACATTACTTCTACAGCTGGTTTCCTGAGACCCATTGTTGTTCATCAAATACACTCAAATGTTACATTAACATTCTCAGAAGTATTCGGGATGGTACCAAAACACTGTATTACACAGCACACTGTAATTTTAAACAAGCCAAGATGAAATGCGGAGATAGATGATGCACAGTGCTTCATAAATTAAGTTTTTATGATGAACGGGGAACGCCCAATTAGCATGACAATGACATCATTAACAAGCACTCAGTCGGCCTGATTATTTAATTAGGACCAGAGAGAATGAGGACGGGAGTTAAATAAAGAAACCTGTTAAGTCTCGCGCTCTCGACTGTTTTGTCAAAATAGTATGCAGTGTGCCGTACCAATCAAGGGTTCATCACAAAGCGTGTCAAGACGATGGCACGTGGACCCCCAGCAGAGGCCAGATGACTGCTCATTATCCACACAGCTGTAAATGGCGGCCATTCTGGACAGAATATCAATTAAGCACTTCTTAAAACAGTCGGCGGATTATAGACTTCACAAAAGGCCACTCGCAGCAATCAGGCCCGCTGATTAGGTTTTCATAATGCGGATGAAAGACTTGCCACGGAAATGGGCTGATCATTCAGCGATTCAGAGATGAAGCTCTTATGTCAGTCACGCCCCGGCATATGTTGCCAAGTTTGGCCTCATTTGTCTTCCTGCTTGTCTGAAAAAACACAAAGTAGTTCTTTATTTGTGTGTCTAAAAATAACCTTAAATGCCTTATGGTTGTGGGTAAATAAATTATGTAGCTCAAGAGGTTGGCGATGGCGAAGGTAAAATCCAACATGCATGACATATCTAATGAGCAGATCTCCCAAAAGATGATGGCGAGACATAAAAGTTAATGTTCGGTTTATGACATGGTCTTAGATTAACACCTTGTTTTGCATAAAATAAAGTTCATACCTGCATATGACAAGGGTTCAGTCAAAACACAAGATAAAAAACAGTTTTCCATTCATTTTGTCAGCAAAGTTGAACATGTGTGAATTTGAATATAAATGACAGGAAGAGGATTTTCATAAGTGCAATTCATATAAATTCAACAAAAGAGGAATTTCTAAATGGCAAAATAGCAGCAACATGATACTGTATGTCGTTTTGCTAAGAATATCCATCTTATTCTCCTTTCTATTTTGTTTTATCAACAGCAGCCTTTGTTTGCTCACAATGGACCAGATATGCATGGTTCAGATGTTCAGTAATAAACAATATTACAGTACAGCAAAGTACACAGAAGTGCATAAAGATGCAAAAACACTTTACAAACTTAAGGAGTATACAGTGAGCTAGAGAAGCAATTGAGGCTCTGCCTCCCTTTAAGAAAGTGCACTTTAGAGAAGATGTTTTATAGAAATCTTTTATGCAGTGGCACTACCTTCCTCACCTCCTTGCGTGCCCCTAAACACAATACAACATACAAATCAAAAAGCCAATTGTGTTTGAGTGTTGTGTCTGTGGGTATGACCTCTGTCAGAGTTCAGGGTTTTTCGGTCAGGTCGCTCTGCCTCGTGTCTTGCAGGCAGCCCATGCAGAGCGATAAATAAGATCGCCAATGTGAGCAAAGGTGACAGGACACAATTACAACCATCTGAGTCTATCCATTAGGATAGCCCTTGTTTTAACTGGTGAAGAAAAGATCAGATTGAGTTCATGTCCTAAACCTCTTTTTCTTAATACTTCCAGAAAACAGCAGCATATCAACAATCTGTGACTTTGGATTCAAGTATTGCTGGCTCTGATGTTTTTGGATATGATGGATGGTTTTAGTGTAATTTTGCCATTTGCCATTAAAAATGGAAAAGCTTTGTGGGAATAGTTGACTTGTGTCTTAATTTGACCACATCTGGTGTATTTACCCACATGCACTCATTGTTAGCAGGTGGGTTAGACCTGATAACAGAAGGTCTTGTCTTACAGCTCTGGAGAGAGAAAATAATTCATCAAATCTCTTGTCTCTCTCTCTCTCTCTCTCTCTTGCTCGCTCGCTCTCAGTGCCTTTTCATTTCAGATGGCGGATGCTAGTGATATCCTTGATGTTATAAAGGTTTCTTAGGGGTTATTTCCACTGGGTGATAAAACCATCAAAAAACAATGTGTTATTTACAGTAACAACTCAATAGTGAGCTTGAATGACATTTTGCATGCACGAATGAGGTAAATCGTCGTAGGTTATTATTTTATGAATCAATGTTTGTTTGACAAGCATCAAAACATATTAAAATAATTAGAAAACTATTACAGGCATTTAAACTCATATATGTCATTACAGTATGTCATTACATACGCCCAAAATCCATACACAAATGGGAGAAATTTCATGCCCCTCTTTTCTACGTGACAGTTCATGGCAATCATGTGCATCAATATTTATGAAAGTTGTCCATACAATGCATACACTGGATTCTGAGTATTTTGTAACCAGGAACAGAGCGAAATAATGTATAATTTATAACTTGTCCTTCAGTGACCTGGCAAATGAGCATTGAGTCGGTGAGTTAAATGTTCTGGGCTGGGTTTCCCGAAACCTTCTTAACGCTACGTCATTCTTAAGTTATACCTTCATTCTTATTCTTACATCTTAAGAACGACGTAGTGATACGAAGGTTTCGGGAAACCCAGCCCTGATCAGTCTAAACATTTTTGAAATGTTTAGCTGCATGAATATTCTTCATAAATCTTTAAAAACATTAGAATAATCTGTGAAGTAAATGATGACAAAATGGTCATTTTTGAGGAACTGTTGCTTGATGTTTAATACAGTAGAAAGTGGACAAAACACTCGTACTCCCCCATTCTTTGTTTTTCATCCACAGTATATGTCATCCTTCTTTGTGTCTTTTTTCTGTTTTTTTTTCTTTCACAGATGAATATGTGCACTCCTCTGTGATAGGCCAATAGCTCAGCTGAGAGCAGGATAATAGGGCTTTCCCTCCTTATTAATAAAAGCGAGGCCTTTTCAGGCCTGCTCGTCTTGAAGAAAGCATTCAAATAACGTTTGGCAGCGGCCTGGTGTTTGTTCTCCTCCAGCGTCTGCCCCTTCCAGGACATCCAGAGAGATTTACTCCGGCTTATCTCCAAAGGACCAGGATGTGCCTCCACGGCTGAGCGAAACAATTACTCACAGTGGCTTCTATCTGTTCTACAGTGAGCGTTTCCACTTTACACACACACACGTACACGCCGAGACACACATGCATGACTCAAATACACTTGGGCTCATGCAGAGAAAAACAACTGAAGTTATTCAATTTGGAATTTTCTTTGTCATGTCAGAACATCTGGAAAAAAACTATTTGTCACTTTGTGTTTAATGAAGGCATGCTATGAAGCCGTGGTAAAGAGAAGACTTAGATGTCTGCTGTGTCTTTTTATGTATAGTTACATGCTCAGTTTTTTAAATATGCTTTGTACGGTAGTACAAACATAAATGTTTGTAATTTTAACCTAAAAACAAAAAACTGTAAAAACTGAGGAAGTAAAAACCTGTGTTTGTTTTACTATATACAGATAAAGGACACAAAATTGTACTAAAAAAGTTAACATTTACAGCAAAGACAATAAATTTAAATATATTTTTGTTTTTAACAGAAGTATATATTCATCTTTATACACATCAAACATGACAAAATGTGTACAGCTCAAATTGGGTCGTGTGAACTGATAGTCGTCGGGAGGTGGTATTAAAAGGAGCAGATGCCTTCATTCTAAGAATTTGATTGTATAAAACTATGATCATGTATTTAGCAAGGAAATTTTGACTAAAACTATTAAAAACATTTCTGTTTATTGAAATTAAAAATGTTTAAATAATATTACGTTTTTTAAAGCTAATGAAATGTTACTTAAGCAATATACTAAAACACGTTTAAGTTGAAGCACTCAAATTCTTAACTGATATTTCTTTTTTACCCAAAATAAAACTGAAATAAAACTAAAATAAAAATCAGTTTTACTTATGCAGCAATAAAAAATGAAAGAAACAATACAAAAATAACAAAAGCACATAAGAGTGCAAATAAAATTGCTAAAAATACATTTAAATTAACATGGAAAACAAAAATATAAAAATTAAACATTTTAATATTTAAATATGAATAAAACCACAATAAAACCGAAAACAAAACACAAGATCAACTTAACATTGGCTGGTGGACTGCAATTTCTTATCTAAATAAATAATAAATAGCTATAAATGTCCTGAATATCATCACTTAGTTCTGCATTTGGGGTCCTATTGAAAGCTGAGGGGTAAAAAGCATTCATCGCTCCAGGCACACTCTCTTTTCACATTCTCGAGGAGCGAAGAGGGTCTATTTAGGAAGAACTCCCATGGGCTCACGAGAAACTGTGCTGAGTCACAAGACGCCCTCTTCATATATACAGTAAGTGAGACCTTCCCAGCAGGGGCGGAGCCAGGAGGTGGCCAATGGTGGCCAAGGTCACCATAAATTAATCTTTGGCCACCCCCCGACCCCCCAGCACCGCTTTGCCGGCAACGTTTTTGCGGAACCATTTTTGTACACAGTTGTCCCATATGGACGCATTTCAACAGCGCACCTCAAACAAGTACTTCTCCACCCAAACTGAAGGTGGCTACTGTAATACACTCAACTTGAATTTCAACCACCAACCAGTGTTGCCAACTTGGCGACTTTGTCGCTAGATTTAGCGACTTTTCAGACCCCGTTAGCGACTTATTTTTCAAAAAGCGACTAACGACAAATCTAGCTACTTTCTGAATAAGCCTTGGCGGTTTAGCGAAACATTCTGCTTCACGTCTATTGCCCCGCGAGAGCGAGCTTTTGCCTTCCCAGCGCAGCACCGCCTCTCTGTGTCTACTCAGCGTGCGGCAGGAGAAGCAGCACATTCAGTTCAGGCCGCACTGACGCGTGAATGAGAGAGGCATGTACAAACAGTGTTTCCAAGAACTAATCACTTATTGACCTTGTTTGAGCATTTATGATTTAAAACGCGATGACTGTATGGACGCATAAACAAGAACACAGACGGATTTTAGCTGTTCAACGAAAGTGACTGCTGGTGTGTAGTTTTAATTGGTTGAGTTCACTCACTATTACATGCGTTTTTGTTGTCTGCCAGCAGAAACAGAAAAATAAGTCATTAAGAACCTATTTATTGTGCATTTGGGTGTATTGTTTTAATATAATACTGTATACAACCGCTCAGAGAGTAGAGATGTGAAGCAGACCTGAAGCACTTAGCTGTCAGATACTACGTGATGACGTCACTGATATGCGGGTGACGTCATCTGGCGACATTTAGCGACTTTTCGGGCAGGCTTTAGCTACTTTCCATTGAAAAGAGTTGGCAACATTGCCACCAACACAATTACAGAAGAAGAAGTAGTGTTGTTGTTCGCGTGTGTGCTCCAATGGACTTGTGCAGTAGGAGGACTGTCTGTATCCCGCCGCGAGAGAAGAGGTCACAGGTAAGTTAACAAGAAGAATTAAGTTTATTCACTATGTTTGAAATGTTTCTTGTCTTAATGTATGTATATTATGGCTGGCGTGCTGAAGTTGAAACAGACATGGTAAAGTTTGCTAAATTAATTTAGGCTGTTAATTTAGCAGTATGAAAGTCGCAAGCTATAAACAGTTTCACTGTGTCAGTGTCATTTAAAAGAGCGTTGTAGAAGGCCATTAAAAGTAAAGTCAACTTTCAGTGCTGATTTAGCTTAATGGTGGTGGTCTGTCTGTGTCATATCCTTGACAGGGAATTAAAATGTTTTGTTGGCAGCCAAATGATAATATGCAAAGTATTGCAAAGGAATATTTTTGCTTGCCCATAATGTTAAGGTTACTATATTTTGGTTTTTCTGTGATATTGTAATGCTTGTTTGATAAAAGTGCATTCTGGTATATTCTTATGTCGTGTAAATTGTCATTATGGTGTGAGCTTTATCACCAATTAAAAAGACACCACCTTCTGCAATGCCACACTGTTTCAGATCCTTTTTAAAATCAGTTTAGTAATACATTAAAAAGCTTATGTGGATCTTCATGATGTAATTCTACATGGCAATCACTGCCTGATTAAGTAAATGAGTGTGTGACTAAGAAACACTACTAGATCCACAGTGACTTGCCACATAGCAAAAAAAAAGATGATATCAGTCTCTGTGCTACCCCTGTGTGAGCTATGGTCTCAGTCTGGCCACCCCTATGAAAATTGTCTGGCTCCGCCACTGCTTCCCAGGCTACAGCCCAATTTACCTTGTATGGATTATATTACAGTATTGTTTGCATTCCAAGATTGGTAAATACCACTGAAACTTTTTCACTATTTGTGTCTACACTTTTTGAGTTTGGGTCTGCGTGTTACATTTTCATTGCTCTGCGACACCCATTAGTTTGACATTGAGCTTATTATGAAATTATTTTGTGACTGAGCAAAAATAAAATAAGCTTTCTTAAACTGCACACATCTTAAATGGCAATAGCACTGCTACTTGTGTCATTTACTTACATTTACATTTTACGTTTAGTCATTTAGCAGACGATTTTATCCAAAGCGACTTACAGATGAGGTAAACAATGGAAGCAATTGGAACAACATAAGGACAACAAAAAGCATATAGTCTCATATAGCCTACCACAGTATACAGAGTATAAGTTTTTTTTAAAGAGTAGGAAAGAGATAGAAGTCAGAACTGATTGGTCAGGTGTTGATGGAAGAGATGTGTTTTGAATCTGCTGATCTTGTAGCAGTGGGCAGATCATTCCACAAATGTGAAACCGATCCAGAGAAGGTACGTGTGAGAGATTTTTTACTCAATTACTTAATTATTTTAATTTCCTTTTATTTGCAGTGAAATGAGATGCTAAATAACTAACCATAAGGCATCATAGCAGTGTCATCAGCATTATGTGATATCACTTTTGACAGGTTCATGAATCACGTTTGGAGATGAGTTTTGAATCCTTGGAGTGTGACGAATGATGGAAATTGATAAGCACCGTTAATGCAATTATAATCTAGTAAATCTCTCTTATAATTGAACAGATGGAGGGAGGTCTCTACTCTCCTGCCCCATAGAAAGGCAAAATAGTCTCAATGGCCCACCAGAGAGATATTTTTAAAGCTGCTCAGGCTCTGGACAGGAGGAGGGTGAAGATGATGTCACAACTACCAGACTGTCAAATCTATGTACTTTTATATACTTTAATTTTAGACATTTCTTATAGATAAATTGCAGCTTTAATTCAGTACTCTGCAATGTAACAGAAAAAAAAAAAAGTATAGTATAATGCAATGTAAGTCGCTTTGATAAAAGCGTCTGCCAAATGCATAAATGTAAATATACATTTGCATTTCTTTAAAGAGAGAGTTTACCCAAAAATAAACATTCTGTTGTCATTTACTAATTTTAAACCTGTATGACTTTCTTCAGCAGAAAACAAAAGAAGACATTTTGAAGAATGTTAACAGAACAATGGCAGTACCATTGACTTCGATTGTATGGACAAAACCAATGCAAATGAATGGGTACCGCCGTTGTTCGGTTACCAACATTTTTCTTTTGTGTTCTGTATAGAAGAAAGGAAGTCATACAGGTTTGAAATGACAAGAGGGTGAGTAAATGATGACAGAATTTTCATTTTTGGGTGAACTGTCTCTTTAAGGAAAAACCAGCGCTTGCAAGACAGCATTGTAACCACAGATTTTTTGTCACTTTTTACAAGAGATTTACAAGACAGAATTAGTCTTTCCCTCTATAGAGATATATAAGGATGTGTTAATACAGAATCTTGCAATAATACAGTGCTTTGTGCGTTTGTAAAAATGAAACGCATTGCATAGCAGATTCACTCAGGTTTTGTAACCTTTGCATTCATTCACATCTCTTTTTCTGATGAAAACAGACAGAATCTCACAAATCGGAGCTGTGAAAGGAACAGAGTTGTGTCTGAAAACAGGTTTTGATGAGCACTCAAAGTGCTGGCACGTAAATGAAGCCTTTGAACCTCTCCAGAAAGAGCAAGCTGAATGCCTAATCAACGCCGGGCCTCCAACACACGCAACAGGCCCGGGATTAGAGATAAACACTCGCCAGCCCGTGGCCATCGTCAACACCAGCTTTCACCAAGACAATGGCTCTCTGATCAGAACAATGATTGCGCCTGCCCGGCTTTCTCTCTCTCCACTGGCAGCTGAGGCTTCCCGCTCCTATCGTTTTAATTAATCCTGTAATATTTCCAAAGCCTGCACTGTATAGGCCTCTAATGAGAAATCTCATCAGAAGTCGTCAGAAGCAGGCAATCTGAGCTGGAACCCACGTTCTACCTTCATCCATTCACAATTCATGTTGAGAAGCGCACAATCTGGCCCGGCATTAACACACGGGCCACCACTGTGGTGACGCGTTTAAGCATTGGGAATGCTTTTAATGTGTTTTCCGGCACCTCTTTCGACTTGTTGGCCGTTGTGTACCGATAGCTATCTCATTGACTTTAATCACCCATCCGTCAATGTGACAGTGCTGTAAGAATAAAGGTTTTGAGGCGCAAGTTAATTAATCTGCTTGCTCCTGTCGGCTGGCACTGCTCATTCATGGAGCAAATAAAGGCAGTCATGAATGTAATTGTTTGTTTTCTGTGCGGTTTCGGGAAATACGAGCCTTTTCTCCGTCTCTGATATCTGCAGAGGTTGCCCTTTGCCTGCGCTCACCCAGGATACTGTTTTGTCCTAAATTATGCGTGTTTAAACTAATTATTTTTCAGACTCTATTTTCATTAGCTCATCTAATGCATATTTTTTGGCACACTGATTTGGTTAGACAGGTGCTGACATCAGGGTGTTTCTGATGTGAATGGATGTTTCTACAAGTACAAGCGTGGCTGTTGGAAACGATAAGAATAATAAAATAAGATTAACCTGTGATATTTAATATTTGATTTTATTTATTTTATATAATGCCTCATATTTATTGTCAAGCAAGTCCCTCACTGACGCTTTTGGGGTGAAAGTAACATTTAACGGGATAGTTCACCCAAAAATGAAAATTCTGTCATCATTTACTCACCCTCTAGTCATTTCAGTCTTGTATGACTTTCCTTATTCTGTAGAACACAAAAGAAGATATTTTAAAGAGTGTTGGTAACCGAACAACAGCAGTATTGACTTTTGTTGTATGGACACGAAACCGTTGTTTGATTCCCAACATTCTTCGGAAGAAGAAAGAAAATCATAAAGGTTTGAAATTACAAGATTGTGAGTAAATGATGACAGAATTTTTGTATAAAAATATGTATTAAAAGTTGTATTTGTGTCAAATGTGTGTTACAGGTTAAACAATAAATAATAATAATGTATTGTAGATTTTCATATTTTCAGAAGTCTAGACCTGGGAAAGAGTAAAACAAATAATTTTATTCATAAAAGGCATTTAAAATGTAGCAAATAACTGGTATAATGGTAAAGATACATAAAAAACATTGACCTTCATAAAACAGATTAGTGCTATTTTTCTTTGTAATAAATTTTCATAAAAATGACCCTTAGACATAAAAGTCATGAGCAACCAGCTAAACAGTCATATATCTGAGCTAAATGTAATAAATAACACCAAAACCTTAGCTTTCCAATGTGATTACGTATTACGGGAAGTCGTGAACGCACAACACGGGTGAGTGCAAGCCTTGCATTTGTGGTTAAAAAGTATAAAAAGTAGAATCGTTTCGCTATAAGAACCACCCTAATTCATCGGCTGGTGTCGCATTTAGCCATTTAAAGCTGCGAAGAAACTGATATTTGGACCTTACATCAGGATTCCCCCCATTAAATCCATTATATGGAGGAATATCCGGAAATGTTTTTGATCCGGAAATGTCATCGAAGACGTGATGCCACGTCTCGGATAACATGAGGGTGAGTAAATAAGCAAAAATTTTGAATTCTAAGATGAACTATTCCTTTAAGTGGACCTATATTTCAGCATTTGACAGCTTCCAGCAGAATACAGTGTTTGTGTCTGTTTTCTCTGGTAAGTCATTATTTCAAACATGTTTTGATGCCGCTGGTTCTCTGCGCAGCTCAAAGTTCCATATGGGTCCTTTATCAATAAACTTAGTACCTGACTTTCTGGCGGTTGTAGGTTGGACACTAATTTATTTTGCAGTCAGGGTAATGTAATGGTTGGCATAGTAATCTTGTTCTTGGCGGCTGAGGACAGTGCTCCGGGGCATTGTCTGCACACTGAGCCACATGGCAGCTCTGGCTTTAAGGTGATAAGGGGCTGACTCAAGCCAAGTTCAAAGCTTGACATAACTGGAAAAGAGGAAAGTCATTTCAGGCAATCAAACAGAATTCAACACACTGGACCCCCGCACAAATGTTTTATATTGAAATTTGAAAGTACATCCAACAAAACCACTGTTGAAAGGAAGCAGATTTCTTTACTTTTTTTACTTTGGCGTGACTGAAATACACATAATGTCCATTGCTTTTGTAATGTAGTGTGTTTATATATCATTAAATAATTGTATATACATGCATTTATGTTGACTTTTTAATGGTATTTATTTATTTTTAAGGTGCTCACTTCAGCTGTGCTCCACTATCCTCTGAACCACCTACCTAGATACCATCTGAAGGTGCCAAGGATGTTCCAAAAGGTATACAGCAATGTTGTCATTTGTAAACCTGTTCGACTTTCTTCAGCAGAACACAAAAGAAGATATTTTGAGGAACGTTGGTAACCGAACAATGGCGGTACCCATCATTTGCATACCGCCTACCAATACATATTGTTTGGTTCCAACAATATTTAAATAAATCTCCTTTTTGTATTCTTCCAAAATGGAAAGCCATACATGTTTGAAACGACTAAAGGGTGAGCAAATGATGACAGAATTTTCATTTTTGGGTGAACTATCACTTGAAATTTCATATTGTCTGTGCTAGTATGTTATGCTACTGTATTGTGAGGGTAGTAAGTAATCTTGTATTGAAAAGTATTGCGTCTGTAGCTTGACTACATATAATCAAGACTTTTAATCATAATTAGCTCCTATATCCATTTCATGGGTATTACTCTGATCCATTTACTATAAGACATTTCATGGAAGAGTGTGTTTCCTGAAGACAAATGTGTGCTATTTACACGCTGAATTAAACGTGTCATGGATTACGCCGTATTGAAATTATGTAAACAAATAGCTTGTGTTGCACATCATGAAGTGTTGTCAAGTACAGCACAATGCAAGTTAAAAACATGGAACATATTAGAGGCTGTTTCAGCTTATATCAGCTGTCTGTACCTATCTTTGCTGGAGAGTTGAGATGGGGAAAAAACTCCCTATGTTCCTTTAACAAGGTCTGAGAGCATTTTGGGCCAATAAGTGTTGGAAAATGTATTCATTGCACTCAATTATGTGATATGCTCAACTAAATTACATCATTTGAGGTCTGGCCCCCTCTGCATTTATTACCCAATCAGAAGGAAAATAGTTGACGATGACACATGGGAATATGTCTTTGGAGCACATGCTTCCCTCTCTCTCTCTCTCTCTCTCTCTCTCGCTCTCTCTCCCCTCAGAACTCTAATGTGTGTGTAACTATGATGTGTTGTGATTGGAACGGCTAAAAATCAATCACAAGATAAAAACTCTGATTAAATAGACATGGAGCTAATGCTGATGTTTTGTAGACTAGAGGTACATTGTCAATTCAGGGGTGAGCAATTAAATCCGTTTTACTTTTCTTCCATTTTACGGTGAACGACAGTATATGTCCTCTGGTCTTTCATCAACGGCGTCAAATTTGATTTATTTTCTCTGTTGAATAATTTAGTGAATGGATGAATTGTGTAATATTCAATTAATTATTAATCTGTAAATGTAGTAATTTAAACAGATTAGCCAATTGGCCTATTTGCTTTTCTTTAAACTGTGGACCATTACTGCTTTAATTAAAGTTCATTCAGAGATTAGCGTGTTTAATATGCCGACCAGCCCGCACATCCGTTCGGATTTTATGGGGGCCAAAATTAACTTCACAGACTGAATCATTACATTTAGAATATTTACATTTATAATGGATGGGTTAATGTTTACGGCAGTATTTATTAACCTTAAAAATTACTACCAGTAATATTCGGAAAAACTAATTTAACCATGTAATCATGTAGTGCTTTAAAACATTGTAAACATTTTTAAAACACCTATAATAGCTTTAAACTTGAATGTGCTGAAATAACTAACCTGTTACAAGCCACCATAAAATAAAGGTGTCTCAGTTGTGGAGGTTATTGTTCCCTTATTGCTATGTGTTTAGGAAATTAATTGTCATAAA
Organism: Triplophysa rosa; assembly: GCF_024868665.1. NCBI lineage: Eukaryota > Metazoa > Chordata > Actinopteri > Cypriniformes > Nemacheilidae > Triplophysa > Triplophysa rosa. Next base: position 11,448,634 of record NC_079905.1, on the reverse strand, counting down.
AAATTAATATACAAAAATCTTTTGGGTTGAGCTTTTTTTCACCTCTTCATTCCCTTTGCTGAGCAGATGTACAGTATTTAGCAGTGACTGTGATTAGGCAATCAATGATGTTACGGTGTATTAAAGCAATAATGCACCAGGACTGTGTTAAAGTGACTGTGATGACATAGGAGGGCTATTGCTTTTATAGAACGGCCATAAAAGCAATGCATTAAGACGCAAATGTTTGACAATTGTTTTAAAGATTAACTATTGTCCTTAAAATTACATTTCATGCAGTGTGTAATGTTGCTGTGTGTGAACGTAAGCAGTCTGCCAAGTTGTAAAGCCGAAAGTGAACGAATAACAAAGTTATTGGCTTGGGAAAAAAGGTGTCTGTCGTTCTAATTTCAGTTCTGTGTCAAATTTGCATCACTCGGTGTAATGCTGTACACTGTACGCGGTTGACCAATCACAACAGATTACACCATCTGACCAATCAGATCAGAGTGGGCTGACAGAAAGGAGGGGATTAGACAGATGAATCACCAAACAAATCATTTGGGAGTCAGTCAATAAGTAAGATAATAACTGCCTATTATTAGAAAATTAAAGAGTTTTTACACCTTGTTGTGGACACTGGACCTTAAAAACACAAAATATTTACTCTTTAATAATAATATTCACATTTCAAGTAATATAGCTTGTTTGCATTAACATTATGCATTAACATTTTATTGAGGTTTAGTTACAAGTGTGCATATTGTAATGGTTTGGGTGTGAAAATATAATTGTTTGACAGGGCCAGTTGTTTTTGTCAATGTATTTATTTACTTCAGCTGTGTTTCCATCATAGGTTCACACTGGGGTATTAATAAGCTTTGATTTTGTGCTTTCAAATTGTTGCAGTAGAACAGTTTGTAGGTGCAGGTATAATGATGCAGTATGTCTACAGAGCTTAAGAGATGGTCAAGCCATTAGAAATGGTCAGCATAATCACTTTGCTGCCAACATTAGAGTTGCACTGTAAAAGAAAGTGTTTATACTGTAGCTATTATACCTAAAATACACTTCACCTCCACAAGTTCCCCTGATTTTTATGTGTAGCTAAGAAAATGAGCTGATATGCTAAAATCTGTTGACTTTGGCTTATGTCCAGTCGAGGTGTATTGTACCATCTCACATTCCTATATCTCTTGCAGCATCTGCAGCCAGGCAGGAAATTGAAACTAGGTAAGAGGTAAAGGCCAGCACACAACAATAGTGGATGAGCTGCCGACTGTAATTATGTGAAGTGCTATTCAAATAAAAGCACACAGGATTATAGACACTTAAGGACACTCACCCTCACTGATTTACTTTTGATGTCCATTAGAATTGTTCCTGGCATCACCAATGGATGTCTGATCTTTTTTGACATGCAGTCTGGAGTACGTGCATTGAGTTTGCATTTCCAATGAGAACTTGCTGCCCACTCTTGCTCCTTAAAGGAATAGTTAACGTCTTGGTTACGGATGTAACCTCAGTTCCCTGATGGAGGGAACGAGACGTTGTGTCGAGCCGACAGATGGGGTTCGCTCTTGAGAACCTATCAACTTCTAACTAGTTTAGAAAAGGCCAATGAAATTGGCGAATGAAATTTGCATGCCGGACTCCGCCCCCGGATATCCGGGTATAAAAGGGAGACGGCGTGCTGCATTCATTCACATTTGGTCTGAGGAGCCTGAGCATCCCTCGACCGCTGCGGCGGGCGGCCAGCGTTGTGGCAAGAAGGACACAATGTCTCGTTCCCTCCATCAGGGAACTGAGGTTACATCCGTAACCAAGACGTTCCCTTTCTGTCGGTCTCTCGACGTTGTGTCGAGCCGACAGATGGGGTTCCTATGGAAAACGCCACAGCGCTGTGCCGCGTCACAATCTCCAGCAGAGCGATGCTGACTGGCCTGGGCGAGTCAGACGAGCGCTAGCGCGAAATTGTAACCGTCCAGTGGAGAGGTAGGGGGTCCCAGAGCTTTTGAAGAAAAGGTGGGAAGACCCTGCCACCGGCCGTCACGGGCGGAGGCTTTGATTCTCTAACAGCGAGAAGCCACCCGGCACCGTAAGGGCCACTGGGTAAGCATTATTCCCCCCTGGGGGAAAAACGCTACAGAGACCACTACCTCCCTAGGGAGGAATTAGTGGAGACACTAACATGGTCTCACCATCAGGGGAGAACTCATGGGAAATTGTGCGGACTGAAGGAGTTAACCGCAAGGTGGGAGTCCACCTAGGGAGGTCATGGGTTACAGAGGTGGGAACTAATCATGAGGATACTCAACTCAACTTTATTTATATAGCGCTTTTACAATTTTCATTGTTACAAAGCAGCTGTACATGAGACACATTGACTACAAGCAAAACAATCAAAGTTGTACCTGCAAAAACAAGAAAAGGTTGAAAACACAGAAGACAGACACACCCACACACAAAACACTCCACACACACAACACGCACACGCACCAACACACACAGACACAGAGACACACACAGACACGGATGCGCACGCACACACACACAACACACACACACACACGTACGTACACAGACAAGTACGCACACACACACACGCTCACAGTGAGAGCACACATTTAAGATAAAGGAGAGAGAAGCACAGGTAAAATATAACAGATATAAATTCTCTATATGCAATATTAATTAAGTAAAACGTTAAGAATTCTAAAGCAGCCCCCCGGCCAGGCAGATAGTGCAAAAACAGTATGCAAACTGGTGGCGAAGGAACCCAAAACTCTAATCGAGAAAAAAAACCTCAGGAGAACCCAGGCCCAACCAGGGGATTCCAGTTCCCATCTGGCAAAAGCTGCTGCCTCTGCACAAGCTCCAGAGAGCTTGCACAACAGGCTAAATAAAATAAACAAACTTAATAATAAAAGTAAATTATAGTTTAAGATTATCATTAATAATCTAATAGCATTTGAAGTTTTGTGGTGAAGACGTGTCAAGAGTGACCGCGTCCTTCTTTATCCAGCTCTATCATCTCAGCTCTTGTCAGGTCCCTTCCTTCGCTCTACCATCAGGTCAGGCCATGAACTGCATCCTGCTCGCTGTGGTAACCTTGGAACAATGAGACAAGACTGGCTGAGAGTAGAGTACTGTTCTGTACTCTTTGATGCAACAAGTACATCAGTTGTGTTTTTGGTTCCGGTTGATCTAACTAATGCAGCCTAAACCCTCTAGAAGATTTATATTATGGAAGAGTAGTGTATGCAAGATTAAAAAGATGCGTCTTTAGTCTAGATTTAAACTGACAGAGTGTGTCTGCCTCCCGGACAGTGCAGGGAAGACTATTCCAAAGTTTAGGCGCTAGATAGGAAAAGGATCTACCACCTGCACTTGATTTTGAAATTCTAGGTATTACCAACTGACAGGACGCCTGAGAGCGTAATGCACGTGAAGGACTGTAATACAAAAGGAGTTCATTCAAGTACTGAGGAGCTAAACCATGTAAGGCTTTATAGGTAATAAGCAAGATTTTAAAGTTAACGCGATGCTTTATAGGTAACCAGTGCAAGGTTGACAGAACCGGGCTAATATGTTCATACTTTTTTGTACGTGTAAGAACTCGAGCTGCCGCGTTTTGGACCAATTGGAGTTTTTGTAATAAGCCTGCAGGGCAACCACCTAACAGTGCATTACAGTAATCTAGTCTTGATGTCATGAATGCATGAATTAACTTCTCTGCATCTGAGATTGACAGCATATGACGTAGTTTAGATATATTCTTAAAATGGAAAAACGCAATTTTACAGGTGTTGGCGACGTGGCTCTCAAATGACAGATTACTATCGAATAGAACGCCAAGATTCTTTGCTGACGACGAGGGTTTTATGGAACATCCGTCAATAGTTAAACAGTATTCTTGGTTGTTACTTATAGCAGTTTTCGGTCCAATAAGTAACACTTCCGTTTTGTCCGAGTTCAGTAATAAAAAGTTGTTACTCATCCAGTTTTTTATATCGACTATGCATTCCATTATTCGATGGAACTGCTGTGTTTCATGAGGCTTCGAGGAAATATAAAGTTGAGTATCATCAGCATAACAGTGAAAGCTAACTCCGTGTCGCTTTATTATATCTCCTAGAGGTAGCATGTATAATGCGAAGAGCAGAGGCCCTAATACTGAGCCCTGTGGTACACCGTACTGGACTTGCGATTTGCGTGACACCTCATTGTTTATTGCTACAAATTGAAAACGGTCGGATAAATAAGATTTAAACCATTTCAAAGCTATTCATTAATGCCGACAGTAATTTTCGAGTCTATGTAGGAGTGTGCTGTGGTCAATGGTATCGAATGCAGCACTAAGGTCTAGCAGCACCAATAACGAGATACAACCTTGGTCAGACGCCAATAGCAGATCATTTGTAACACTGATCAAAGCAGTCTCTGTACTGTGACATGCTCTAAATCCAGACTGGAATTCTTCATTGATGTCATTCCTTTGGAGGAAGGAGCATAATTGAGTTGAAACTACTTTTTCCAGAACTTTAGATATGAAAGGTAGATTCGATATAGACCTGTAGTTCCTTAGTTCTCTAAGGGTCGAGTTGGGGTTTTTTGACAAGGGGCCTTATAACAGCCACATTATATGCTTTAGGCACATGTCCTAAATGTCAGAGATGAGTTAATAATACCAAGAAGAGGATCTATAATTTCTGGGAGCATCTCTTTCAAGTAGATTTGTAGGTATAGGGTCTAGTCATGCATGTTGTTGATTTAGATGATCTAATGATTTTAGACAGCTCATCGTGATCTACGGTATAAAATAATTGCATTATCTTCTTAGGGCGCTGTAGTTAGTTTGTTCAGCGGGTTTCACTTCTGATTGCATGTTATAATTTTTTCTCTAATATCTTGGATTTTATATGTGAAGTAGTTCATAAATTCATCACTGCTATGCTGATATACAGGATCAGAAGTCACTGACGATTTATTTTTGTTAATTTAGCCACTGTATTAAATAAAAACCTATGGGTTGTGCTGGTTTTCTTCTATTAGTGATGAAAAATAGGCGGATCTAGAAGTTATTTAGGGCTTTCCTGTATTTTCGAATACTATCCTTCCATGCTGTACGAAATACCTCTAATTTAGTTTTCTTAAAGTTGCGCTCCATTTTTCGGGCCGCTTTCTTTAGAGCCTGAGTGTGTTCATTATACCACGGTGTGTGCTGCCATTTTTAATCTTCTTTAAACGTGTGGAGCAACTTGTGTCTAGCGTTACCGAGAAGGTGGAATTAAAATTTTCAGTGGTAATGTCAAGATCTTCAACGTTATTTCTCATGATTTGAGACAATTCGGGCAGATTATCGAGAAACGCATCTTTGGTAGTTGAAGTTATTGTTCTACCATATTTGTAACAATGAGTTTATGTTGCAGCCGTAGGCCAGTGAAGCAAACATAATACCAGATAATGATCCGAAATGTCTTCACTCTGCTGAAGGATTTTAACGTCGTCCACATTTATACCGTAAGACAGTATTAAATCTAAAGTACAAACCCGATTCCAAAAAAGTTGGGACACTGTACAAATTGTGAATAAAAAAGGAATGCAATAATTTACGAATCTCATAAACTTATATTTTATTCACAATAGAATATAGATAACATATCAAATGTTGAAAGTGAGACATTTTGAAATGTCCATTTTGGATTTCATGAGAGCTACACATTCCAAAAAAGTTGGGACAGGTAGCAATAAGAGGCCGGAAAAGTTAAATGTACATATAAGGAACAGCTGGAGGACCAATTTGCAACTTATTAGGTCAATTGGCAACATGATTGGGTATAAAAAGAGCCTCTCAGAGTGGCAGTGTCTCTCAGAAGTCAAGATGGGCAGAGGATCACCAATTCCCCCAATGCTGCGGCGAAAAATAGTGGAGCAATATCAGAAAGGAGTTTCTCAGAGAAAAATTGCAAAGAGTTTGAAGTTATCATCATCTACAGTGCATAATATCATCCAAAGATTCAGAGAATCTGGAACAATCTCTGTGCGTAAGGGTCAAGGCCGGAAAACCATACTGGATGCCCGTGATCTTCGGGCCCTTAGACGGCACTGCATCACATACAGGAATGCTACTGTAATGGAAATCACAACATGGGCTCAGGAATACTTCCAGAAAACATTGTCGGTGAACACAATCCACCGTGCCATTCGCCGTTGCCGGCTAAAACTCTATAGGTCAAAAAAGAAGCCATATCTAAACATGATCCAGAAGCGCCTGGGGGAGGCGTCCGTCGCCACGACATGTCTTGACACCTGCCCTAGGGGACTCCTGTCCGCAAAAAGGTCATAGAAGACCAGGGGTTTAGGGTGCGTCGGCAGACAGGCGTGATGACCATACGCCTGCTGCCAGTGTGCCACGCTCTCCAAAGAACCTGACTCTGTAGCCAGTGTTGGCGCGGTCGCATGTGCATCAACCCGAGGGGGGGCACCCGCGCCGAGGATGCCATGTATCCCAGGAGCCTCTGAAATTGTTTCAGGGGGACCGCTGACTGCCTGAAACCTTCAGGCAGTTCACACTGACTGGGCGCGCTCTGTAGTCAGTCGCGCTGTCATGGAGACCGAGTCGAGTTCCATACCGAGAAAGAGGATGCTCTGCATGGGGGAGAGCTTGCTCTTTTCCCAGTTGACCTGTAGCCCCAACCGATCTAGGTGCCGGAGCACCAGGTCCCTGTGTGTAAACAACAGATCTCGCGAGTGTGCCAAAATGAGGCAGTCGTCGAGATAGTTCAGTACCCGCACACCTCTTTCCCTGAGGGGAAGGAGGGCGGCTTCCATGATCTTCGTGAAGACACGTGGAGACAGGGACAGACCGAAGGGGAGGACCCTGTACTGATATGCCCACCCCTTGAAAGCGAACCGTAGGAACGGCCGATGTCGAGGGAGGAAAGAGACATGAAAGTACGCGTCCTTCAGGTCTATTGCCATGAACCAGTCCTGACATCTGACAGACGTCAAGATGCGCTTCTGTGTGATCCTCCTGAACGGCAGCTTGTGTAGGTGCTTGTTCAGGGCATGCAGATCTCGGATGGGGCGCAGCCCCCCGCCTTTCTTGGGACAATGAAGTACGGGCTGTAAAACCCGTTGAACATCTCGGCTGGTAGGACGGGCTCGATCGCTCCCTTCGCCAGAAGGGTGGCAACCTCGCCCAAAGCACGGGCGCATCCCCACCTCTGACTGAGGTAGAGAGGATGCCCCAAAACTTGGGAGGACATCTGGCGAACTGGATCGCGTAGCCAAGACGGATCATCCTCCCTAGCCAGCCAGACAGCCTGGGAAGCTAACAAGCTCCCAGGAACAGAGACAGGGGGACTAGGGGATTGATCTGCTTCATCGCCCCCGCAGGGGGTGGTTCGATGGCCAGCAATAAAGATCCCTTGCCGGGGGAGGGCCCCCGGGGAGGAGATCGGCTCTGCTGTTTTTCCTGCCTGGCGATTGCGCAGCTCAACGCACTGTCTGACTGAGAGTGCTGAGGGCTGGTGTTTATACTCAACGTTGTGCTTCGCCATGGCGCAACATCGAGTTGCCGTCCACCGTCGTGCCGAGGGTGGGAGCGGCTGTAATGACCCAGAGAGAGAGGAAACTCTTTTTGAGTAAGTGGGCGCTAGCCCCCCGGAGGGGGCCAGAGGTGGTGAGACGGGGCAGGAACCGTCCCTCTCCGATCCCCCAGCGATGGAGAGGCTGGGGTCGGGACCGATGGTATTCTCAATCTCCCTGGGGTCTTCCCATGAGGGCCGCTTTCGCCGCAGCTGCTAATGGGGCGATGGTCTCCTCTTCGATGTCTCTTCCGGGGGGGCCGCCTGAGTGGGGGGCGCCAGAGCCAGAGGCCGTCGAAGAGGACCAGGGCTGCTGGGAAACAGACGTTGCACGGGATTCGACGGCCGAGGGCGGCCGAGTCGCGGCGGGGGAGGATATGCTTGATATCCTCTGTCTGCTTCTTTACTGTCAAGAACTGCGGCTCGACAGTATCACCAAACAGCCCCCCCTTGCGAGATGGGTGCGTCGAGAAAGCGGACCTTCTCGGCGTTACTCATCTGTGCAAGGTTCGGCCAGAGGTGTCTCTCATGGACCACAAGTGTGGACATCGCCAGACCCAGGGCCCGCGTGGTCACGTTGGTCGCCCGTAGAGCGAGGTCGGTGGTGGCGTGGAGTTCCTGCATAAGCGCTGGGTCGGTCTTTACCCTCGTGGAACTCTCTCAACGCCTTGGCCTGGCAGGAGCCATAGCGTGGAGAGAAGAGGCAGCTTGGTCCGCCGCAATGTGAGCTCTCGGCACCAGGGATGCCGAGACCCACATGCTTTGGATGGGAGTCTAGGTCGAGCCCCCCAGATGGCCGCCGCCTGCGGGCACGAGTGCTCCGCAGCGGCACACTCCACCTGGGAGACATCGACGTATCCTCTAGCTGCCTCATCCTCGAGGGAAGAGAGGGTGACAGAACTTTGTTTGACGTGAACGTGCCGGAAAGGGGCGTTGCAGGTCTTACTAAGTTCCTCATGCACTTCCGGTAAACGGCCCTGGGGGCGGGCGCGGCTTGGAACCGCGCTCAACCCCGAGGTGCCGTGTAGCCAGCCGCGAGCGCTGGGAGAGGCAGTGCGGGCACTGCAACCCGACGCTCACGGCGGCCCGGGAAAGCATGGCTGACATTTCGACATCCGCTTCTTCCTGGGCTCGACCCCCCGAGGGAGTCGGATGGCAGTATGTCACCCCCCGATGCTGCAACATCTTATCATCACGCATCGTATCCGAATACGTGGTTGAGGAACAAGACAGTGGGACCGTCTCCTGGGGAACGGACAGACGAGCGAGACGAGGTGCGAACGGTCCGAGAGCTAGTGTCTGGTGGATAAGCGCTCACAGTGATCCTCATATCACCGTCGCTGCTTGCCGTAGCGGGTGGCAGGGCCGTAGTCCTGCCGTCACGGAACGGGGAGCAGACGAGGTGGTGGCTGAGTCCCGTGGGAATACAGCCGCCTGTGACGCAACGTCTGAATCGTCAACCGCCCGCAGTGCGAGCAGGACGTATCCACAACGTCTGCCCCAGCGTACTGGAAGCAGACATCGTGTCCGTCCCCCTCCTCGATGAGTGTGTTGCACCCATGAGAACAGCGGGACATGACACGCTGGAGAAATTTGCTCTTTTGGAAAAAAACTCGAACACTTCTGGAACTGCTGAGATGCCCAGGGGAAAGTCGCTGCAGGAAGGGACCGTCCGCTGCACCACGTCATAAGATTCCAGCAGTAAATCGGCGTAGAGATTGAAGTCTCGAAGTCGATCAGTGTGAAGGCTCCGAAGAACAAAAGGTGAATGAATGCAGCACGCCGTCTCCCTTTTATACCCGGATATCCGGGGGCGGAGTCCGGCATGCAAATTTCATTTGCCAATTTCATTGGCCTTTTCTAAACTAGTCAGAAATTGATAGGTTCTCAAGAGCGAACCCCATCTGTCGGCTCGACACAACGTCGAGAGACCGACAGAAAGGGAACATGATATTTTGTCAAAAGTCATTCGAGAACCAATAACATTTTAAATGATCAACAAGCAATATTTGAATTTAGAGCATGAATGTGTTTGTTTTGTGTATCGGTTATCAACCTATGGTTTCGCTTCAGAAGACATTTATTAACCTGCTTGAAATCATTTGGATTATTTTAATGATGGCTGTATGTGCTTATTTAGAGTTTCAATAAGATGGGGCCTATACATCGACATTAAGTGCTGGATATTTTCTTTTTTTTATATAAAAAACGACTAAAGAAAGGAAAGTATATAACATCTGGGATGCATGAACTATTTTTTAAGGTTAGGGCAGCCTGGGGGGCTGTTTAAAGCACTTTTATTCAGGTCAAGTTTTTGGGTGGTGCAGGCATTCTTTTTTTTAATTGACATCAGAGGGATATAGAAACATTGAAAGTATTTAACAACTTTAAAAGATGAAGTTTGAATGCTTTGAATTAGAGATGCACCGATATATCTACCAATAATTAGTATTGGTTGATATAAGTATGTTTTTCACACTATTGGCTATTGTGGTCATTCCAGTGCAGTGTCTCTTGAATTTCAACTAAATCAAACAGTGACATCAAGTCATCCAAGATAACTGAAATACTGACACCATGACAAGACACGTGAAAAATGTTAAGGTTATCACATTAAAAGAATAATTTTGAACTTTCTTAAATACATGTACAAATATTACTGTTGTATTAAGTGAATATGAATTTGTTTTCTTTGAAGTATCTTTGAGGTCTTAAAAAATACTGAGCATCTTTTCTGTTATTTTGACCGGTTTCTCCACTTTTCTTTCTCTGCAAATAAATGGAAATAGAAAAAAGATTTAATTTGAAATTTGGTAAAAAATATTGTTAATAGTTCACAGAATGAAACAAAAACGATGATTTACCTAAACACATGTCTATAAATAGTAAAGTTTAGAACCAGAAAAATGGTCTCTTCATTTTTTCTGCGGCTGCATGTGTATATAAATATAAATCAATCTTTTTTTCCCTTTAATTTAATTATTCCTTCATTAAAATGTTGAACTAATTGCATCTTTATACCAAAAACGTCCCACAACTGTTATTGGTTGGGCAAAAAGAAACTTGCCTCACATTGATGTCAATGCAATAAACAGTAGTGCCACAGTCAATTTTTGCACTTTTCATGAAAATTTACTTAGGAAAAGGTTTTTTAAGTCAACTAAAGTTAAAGTTGGGATTGGAAGAAGTATTTTAACTATGAAAAATAATATACATCTTTTCAAATGACAAAAAACAACTTTTTGGTAGTCACACGGTTTCTCTAACCACGAAAAAAGCCAGGTCTTTTTTTCTTTATTTTATCTCTCCACTACTTGTTTACTGCAGGATGTAAAAATGAGATACCTGTGACATCGCCTGTCACTCCAGGGGAAGATATATCGGCAGAATGTTCCTCAAGGTCAGTGTAGCCACTCAAAAAGCCACATAGATCTCTCACACAATGTGATAAATTGTACCTACACCACCGGAGTCTACGAGTATTTCGGATACTTTCAGACAATAGTCACCTAGCCGGGGCGGCAGTGGGTGATTAAAACACTTTGTCTTGAGTCATATCCTGCTTTACCGATCTCTCCTCCCTCCCTTCTCCAATTTCTCCTTATACCATCCCTCTTTCTTTTCGTTTGCAAAGCAAAAAGAAATTCAATTCTGCCTCTTTTTGTCAGAGCAATGCGGCAAACAAGTGAGAACCGATAAAACGTCACACTTTATTTTTTATCTGTCTGTCTTTCTATTGATTGCCACCGGAGACCCGAGGTGAAGTCTGGAATGTGAATCTGTCTCACATTTTGATTGTGAGTTTGCTGTGAAACAGTCCTACAGTCAGTGATGACATTTCCATTGAATTACTGATGCATTACTTGGGCAGAATACCAAAATGTTTTATGAAAGGCAAAGCTGTAAACAAGGACCTGGAATCAATTCTGTTTGAACGCAAGAGTGTTTACTTTTTAGATACACTTCCAGTCAATAGTGGGACAGACCTACTCATTTCTAATGATTACTCGTGTAGAATAATATAAACTACACAAAAAATCCAAAAACAAATGTATGGAAATTATTATGGAAGTTATTGGAATTATGTTAGGACCACAATATTGCTAAATCATGTAAGGGTTTTGTCTTGTGTATTGTCGTGCATGTCTTTTATTTTGTTTTGGAGGTGTCCATGGTCATTGTAGTCTGTGTCTGAAAATTCCCCCTATTCTCATTCACTATTCCCTACATTAGTTTATTAATAAAGACCACTTGAAGAAGCGAATGAAAACAAGTGAGTGACGTTGGACAGCGTCTTCTGCTTTACTTAGCAAAGCCTCACAAGGATTGCTAGCAGATAGCTGTGAGTTTACATCGGTTGTACACTCGTAGTGCATCATGGGATTGAATGAGTGCGCTCAGTAATTTCCACTTTCAAATAGTGCAGTATATATTAGAGGGATATATTTCGGACTTTATAGGGTACAGGGGGCTATTTGTGCCCCTTTGGTTAAAAACGTAGCCCTGAGTATGACTTCTAGCCAATGCCATAATGTGTCCAATTAGATTTTTTTGGCTGCTTTCTGTTTACTCTGGTCAAACTTAATTCACTTAAGTTAATGAACTTAACCAAATTAAATAAAAGTCAAAGCATGAAAAATGAAATATCCATTTCAGCATAAGCATTTGATTCGAATTGTTTAAGATCATGTGAAATGTTTACTGCTGTGTCCAAATGCTTAAATAGCAGTGTAAATAGTGTAAAAATGTTATGAAGAAACAATGGTAGTACCCATTCACTTCTATTGTACAGATGGAAAACCAGCGCAAGTCAATGGGTACGGCTGTTGTTCAGTTACCAACATTTTTCTAAATATCTTCTTTTGTGTTCTGCAGAAAAAAGAAAGTCATACAGAAAAAGAAAGTCATACAGATTTGAAATCACAAGAGGGTGAGTAAATGATGATTTTTGGGTTTGGTTGAACTGTCCCTTTAATGTATAAACATTAATGCATTTGAGTCACTGTCCTGTTCATTGTTGTTTACTCTCATAACCTCATAAAATATGTTTATATTTTATCTCAGAAAGGAAAATCTCAATCTAGACTTCCTTGCATTTGAAAAACGTCTCTGTGAAGTTTCAGGAGTCTTTCTTAAAGCATAGAACATCAAATGCCTCACAGAGAGCTACAAAGCATTGTGGGATTTTGATCTGGCCCCAGGAGCGCTGCTCCTGTCCGAGTTCAAAGTTTCTTGTACCAATATTTCAGGTGTGAGCAGAACATCAGCCCTCAAAGACCATGGACAAGACGACTATGATCTCAAATCAGTAACAAAGTGCGTCAGAGAGACACATCATACTCGTGCTTTTGCGCTACGATTTCCGCATTGAGTCGTAACTAAAGTAATTATTTTGACGGAAAACAACCTTTATTTATCAACATATTTTTAATAACGTATTTTATTAGATTTAGGTTTAGGGTATTTTTAATAATGTATTTTATTAGGTTTAGAGTAATGGTTTGGGTTAACAAATATTTAACTGTGATCATTACTTACAGGTGTACACTAAATGATGACAGTGATAAGAGCAAACGTTGGCGACCACGAGTTGCAACTTACTCTCCAAATTGCGGCTAAGTATATAAAGTGGGAGGAGTTGGATCTGGATCCAACCTCGCCCACTGGATCTTGTGTTCTGCAGTGAGGACCATCTCAATTTTTTGGGCATGTTTGTGCCGTTTTGCATAAATCCTTTAGTGTACCGTGGGCTAAAACCAGTGCCAAATAAACAACGCCATCCTCCTTTTGTCCTCGTGATTTCATATGAAAAGCATGTATTTTATTGACCATGTCATGTCGCTGGGAAATCCTTTGCTGCCATAGTTATCTACCATGGGTTCAGTCCCTCATTACAAGCAATTCAATGATGCTAAATTGCCAGAACATGCATTAAACGCGTGTCTCTCAATGTCCCCAGCTGTCTCTGTTGTTATGGTGAACATGTTTGAAACAAGCAATAAAGTGGATTGCCTGAAGGCAGATTGGCCAGGTTTGGGCCGGGCAGCACTCCAAATGGACTGTGTTTATAAATGCAGGCCTTTTTGTCTCTATGTGTTCTACCTCGGTGGAAGATCACGCAGGGCTCACTTCATTGTGGAGCTGCGTGGAGTCCTCACTCCTGTGCATTTTGCAGCAGTTGGGGGTATTGAAGTAACTGATTTGGCAGTCCCCCACACCATCTGGACACAGTATAATGTTCAAACAGACTCAAGCTCAGCCTTGCTTCTAAATACTGGACCAGCCACTTTGAAGGACCGGTACACATGCAGTAATGCTTGTGTGGGGTGGCAATCATTCTTAGTAAGGCCTGAGTCAAAGTCTGTACACTTAGTAAGAGAATGCAATAAGGAGAATTGAATAAAGTATAGATAATCGGAAACTATAAATCTGACAACTATGGGCTTAATGGTTCTAAATGCAGTTAACCCTTGTAAATATTATGTCTTTTATGAAAGAAGACAGGCTGATTTGATCCATAACTGCTGGGCCAGACTTTAAATTGTATCAGCATAAAGTCTGAAGCTCATCTTGTTTTGGTCAAGAACCGTCCACCTAGACAAGATTGTGCCTTCTGACCAAAATGTATTCTGACCGTAACTATTTCATGAGATGGCCAATGCGTATTTGAAATAGGTGAGTTTGAATAAGGTGGATGAGATTGTGTCGGTAAATCTACAACCACTACAACAAAGTCAACATGCAGATCAATGAAAAATGTTGCCAACCAAAATGTCTTGTCCTAAGTAAAAAAAAAATGTGTAATGTCTGCCAAAATAAATTAGAGATCAATAAATTAAGAGACAGTTTCATTGGATGCACACACCTGGTCCGAAGTTAACTTCTGATCTGTGTTTGGTTATAAAATAACATTTTTTTTTAATATTTAATTTATAGTAATACTGATTTATATGAATATTTTAATATATTAATTGTATAAAATTAAATAAAAACTACTCAACAGTTACGGATTCTTTGCAGAGGTCTACCGGAAGTTAGGTTTGGGCCACATTACGTTTATGTTGTTGCCGCTGAAACCATCTAATGCTAATCTATTAACATTAATATTCTAATACTAAAAAAATGCTTGTCACAATTTTAAGCAATTAGTGTTGCAGTATGAGTGACAGAAAAAAAAATTGTGGTAAAGGACCTTCAAGTTTAAAGTTCAGAGGAAGTAGCCTAAGTAAATGTCTAGACTCCATTGTGGCTTTCATTGGCTAAGGCCCGCTCAAGAGGCCATGTGATTGACATGTAAAGCTGTCAGGGAACGGCAGGAAAGAACCCAAATGCAGGCAGCGGGGATGAAGGGGTTAACAAAACAGATTTTAATAGTACAAAACAAAGAAACAAAACAAAGACCCACGATGGGGATAACAGATTACAGAATAACAGGATAAACAGGACGAAGACTAACTGACACTAAACTAAGATAACCACACTTGACATAAACTAAACTGGACACTTACTAGACTCACGAAAACAGCAGGAACAGGCAATAACAGCAGGCTAGAGAGGCAAACAAGAACAGGGATAAACTGAACGCAAGGACACCACACACATACAATGCACGAGCACAAGACAAAGAAACAAGAGGGTATTTATAGGAAACACAAACGAGGGATAACGACATGGGGCAGGTGTGAGACATTAAACACTCAGGGAAAGATTACGAGGAAACGAGAGGAATGGGACCAATGACAAGACACTGGAGAGAACGAATATTATTGTCAAACGGACAACAATATGTTTCTCTCCACACATAACCTAAGGACTCTGCCCCGATCCCACCACACGACTAGAATTTCATAAACAAGACGGTGGGACCGTGACATAAAGCAACCAATTACAGTTCGGCTTTGTTTCCAGGTGGACCGTGAAAGAACCGTCTCCCGGAAATCCTGTAGACTTCAACCAATCAAGTCGACTTTAAATCTCCTGAAGTGTTTCCAGTTTTGCATCCATATGCATCAGATGTTTAGCCAACGGTCTGTAGGCATGACTTCTGGGGCTGAGAGAAAAGAAGGAAAGGCTGTTCAAATAAACGCACATGGTGAGTTTCCCACCACATCATATACAGCACATGTTTTTGCTTTATTTGTTTGTTTATTTATTTTTTGTTAATTTACTGTATCTGCACCAGTGACATTCCATTGTTAGTTGTTAATAATGTTAATGCTAGTACTTTGTGTGGCTAATGCTAACTATTGTGTAACCTGCTGTGCCTTTTAAGAGAACTTTATGATGACTGGCTCCGGCGTTGCCATTTTACACCAGCATTTGTTGCTTGTGCTACAGTTAGACTAACCGAAATTGCCTGGGCCGTAAAGCGCATAGAAACTAGACCAGCCAATACAGGATGTCCCCCAATGTGTCGTTTTAGGTCCATTTCAGTCATATCCACAACAGGCCGGTGTGTCTCAGTTGTCTTGTCTGGTGTTCAGGCGTCTGTGGAGTTGAATTAAATGGTGCAGGGAAAGTGGGCTCTGTTCGCAGGATGAGACAGACTGTCTCATTGAATCTACTGCACCTGGTGTCCCTCGGCCCACACTGAAGGACTGTGGCCCCACTGCAATGAGCCTTAATCTGGGAGATCACTCTTTATCCTGTTGCTTCTAGGGGCAATGTGGAGGAACATATCAAGCCATCTCTATGGATTAGGCAGTGTGATCTCTCATGGGACAAGTATTGGGAAGGAAGTCAATCTCTGGGGATTTGTGGCTTTTCTCGTTCTCCTTCTCTCTCTGTCTATTTCTCTTTGTTTCACTGTCGGGTGCTGTGTTTCTGTTATTGTGACTTTTGTCTGTTTTTTACTTAAAGGCATAGTTCACCCAAACATGAAAATATGGATTTTTGTGCCGAAATGACTTTCTTTTTGTGCTCCACAAAGGTAGATGAAAAGAAAATGGTATTTCGAAATTAGTTTAATCCAAAGGCCGTTTCTTATTGCGTGTTTTGTGACCAAACTACAAGAGTCATCATTAGTCACAGTGAATAAAATGTACTGTTCTTTTTATGTTGGGTTTTTAAATGATTTATCTGTGTGCTTCATTATTGTTTTTACATTTCATTTACCCTCTTAATCAGAAAAGTAAACCCCACGATACGACGAAAAAATATTATAGGCCTGTATTATATTGAAAAAATAAGTGGGGATCGTTCAAAGGTCCAATGATACATTTTTTGGAGGATCTATTGACAGAATGCAATATAATATTTATATTTATATATGTCTTCAGAGTTGTATAAAGACCTTACATAACGAAGCGTTATGTTTTTATTACCTTATGACCTATTTCTGTCTACATACAGTACACTGCGGGTCCTCTTGCATGCAATTCGCCGTGTTGTTTCTATAGTGTTCCTAAATGGACAAACTGCTCTACAGTTCGCATTTTGTAAATACGTTATGTCCTTCGGAAAGAAGCGAAAGCGTGACGACATCTTAGTTCTGTGTTAGCCGCCGTAGTGATTCGAAAGGGCGTGGGCGGGGTGAAGTGAGCAATTCGAAACCTCACCGCTAGATGCTGCTAAATTTCATACACTGGACCTTTAAAAATGCTGATTTGTAATAACATTTTTGAAAAACATATTTCTTTAATAACATATTAGATTATTTTGATTTTGGGGTGAATGTTTCTTATAATAGATCAAATCTGGCTTGATGCATCTAAGTTATTATCCTTATTCGTCTCCAATATTTAGCAAAAAATGAAAATATGACACTATTCCTAAGGGGTGAAAGCTCAGTGTTAGCAACCATCTGCTTGCTTGTTTAAACCCCATAAGGAGCGACTCATGAACCACTACCATTGTGCCCTTGTGCAAAGCACTTGAATCGCTTCAGATAAAAGCATCTGCTAAATGGCTACTTCTAACAGCGGCGCACAGTTTGTCTAACACATTCCCATCAATTGTTCATTTCTGCCAGTAAATAGAATTAGAATCCCAAGGTCATAAAGCCAGAAGGTGAGGTCCGAATAGTCATGCAACAACCTGCCAACCACACATTTATGTACTGCAAAATCTGTACAACTCAGTTTAGGTTTGCGACAGATGAAAAAATGTAAGCACGTTAAAGAAAATAGTGTCTGTGTGTATGTGCGTTTTTGACAGTGTTGGAGAGAAGGTGTCCTGCGTTGGATCCACTCTAGTGGAGCGCTACTGCAGGCATCGCTGGAGACGAGAGGAGAGGAAAAGAAGAGCCGGCGCCTTGATTTCTCCTCCGCCAGTGACAGTACAGAGTAATGACTGGTAACGCTTCAGAGTGATCACTGCATGTCATATTTCATCCTTCCTCTCATGTTCACTCTCCAAAATAATGTTTTATCTGTGAAAGCGTGTCTACTCATGTGTGCGTGATTTGGGTGAGGGGGGTGCGAGAGAGATATCGATGTTGCCATGCGTAGCGCAGAATAACAATAAATGACAAAAAGCGAAGGAAAGAAACAAACACAATGTGAGAGAAAGCAAAACTAAAAATGGACTTGAGAGAAACGCAATGTTTTGTTTAAGGTTTCCTGTTCGTGTAGGATGGTGCTTGCAACTTGAACATCATGGGTTCAATCCCAGGTAACACACATTATTTAATGATAAAGTTGCTTACTTGAGAAAAAAGCTAAATGCACCTTCCAAATGCATACATTAAAATGTTAAACGTCCCCCTCACAAAACCTAAAGTGTCTGCTTTCTTTTGATTGAAGAAAATCTGTTTTCTCTGACCGTCCCAAAAAATGTTACCTATGTCAAAAATAAATGTTTCATTTCTTCAGGTGTCAGAGCTGCAGTCTAAAATCATCAATAGGTGAAAAAACACATTTCCCTGATGGTATGCAACATTTTATCGCATTTATGGTAAAATGTCTGTTTTTGAAAGCATGCTGATTCCAGGAGGCATGATGTGATTGCACTGCACATTAGTTTCTCTCTGATTGTCTTTGTATTAAGCAAGGGGGAGTGAAATGCTTCCTTATTTTGTGCCTGAAGTTATTACCTCATGCATTTCATCAATATATTGTTTGCATAAATTTGTGATTGCTAAGGAACTGAGCTCACAGAGCTATGCAGAATTGGAACGTTTGATATGTATAGATGGTTTCATCGGATGCACGCGCCTGGCCCGAAGTTAACTTCCGCTCTGGGTTTGTTAATAGGTCTGGCTAGTGGCAAATATAACTATTTATATTTCATATCATATATACAGTATGAATATTAATTTGTATTGACATTAATAGCATTATAATAATACAATAAAATTCAACAAATTGTTTATTTTAATGCTATGTTCATTTTATTAAATAAACAATTTGTTGAATGAGCAAGTAACGGTTCTTCTACTGGTAACCTAAACGAATACTGGCTAAACATTCTTTTAACTTGCTAGCTAATGTAATTTACTTGCTATTTATTTTGCTTGATATCAGAAATAATCTACAGGGACTCTATTCTTTGCGGATGTGTACCCGAAATTAAGTTTGGTTCACAAAAGCACGCACGCGCAGTAATGTTTATGTTGTTGCTTTGAAACGGTATAGCACAAACTTGTCCCACATGACCTCTGACCCTTGCATGTTATTTAATCAAATATTTAGGCTCATTTGATTATGCTATCAACTACCAACACTAACACATTTAACTGTGTTTAATCCAATATACAGATTTTCCCCCAAAACAGCGGAAAAAACATTTTAGCAGATTGTGTCTGGGCCTGGTCATTGCTTAGCAACAGACCTTTGGTTGGCTTGAGGCTTGATTACATTTTTTTCATCATTTTAGTGTAAGCATAATAATTTAATTCATATTCAAATTTAATTAAGCCAGCAAAACAAACAAAAACACTAACGGGAGCTTTCTGGATCGTTCCTCCTCACAGTGAACACAAGTTCACACACGTCTGTTTCCAGACCTTATATTAGTTTGGCACCTAACGCTATTTTCCATCGTCCGCAAAAAGTACAACTTTGGGAAGTTTGCTTGACGACTCTGATTTTTAATAACTTCTGGCCTGTCAGGTTTGTGCCTGTAAACTCCCTCCTGTCACTTTGCCAGCTTGCAGGAAAGACCTCCAGCCCTGAGATCCATCTTACAGTCTGCTCTCGGCTGCCTGCCTGGCCGTCCTGCCTGCCTGCCCAGGCCAGATGCAGGAGGGCCAGATGGAGGAGCTAATCACTGGAGCAGCAGGCAGGCAGGACGCTCCTGATCTAAACGTGTTTAGGTTGCCCATGGGACCCAATTCAGTATGTTCATTCACTCACTTTCTCTCATATCATCTTGTGGCTGTCTCACTCGATCTGTCTGAATCTTAGTTTCTGGTGCATGTGTTTGTGTCGCCTGGTGCATCTTGTGAAACATGACTGTGTTTGGATGATTCTTTAGCACATGGATCAATAGTATTACTTTGGTGTTCTCTGGAGTATTTTGAAGTGCCATATAAAAATGCTGAGTGATTTTCAACCCAGCGTGGGGTCAGAAAGAAACAAACTAAGCTGTTGGGTTGTAAATAAACCAATGCTGGGTTGTTTCAACCCAAAATGCTGGGTTGATATAAGAAACTGTTGGGCCTTAAATAAACCATTGTTGGGGTTAGTTTAACCCATTGGTTAGGTTTGTCCCTTTTTGACCCAACACTGGGTTGAAAATAACCCAACATTTTTAAAAGGCATAGTTCACCCAAAAATGAACATTCTGTCGTCATTTACTCACCCTTTTGGATTTTTTAAACTTGTATGACTTTCTTTCTTCTGCAGAACACAAAAGATATTTTGAAGAAAGTTGGTAACCAAACAGCGCTGACACCCATTCACTTCTATTGTATGGACAAAAAACTAATGCAAGTGGAAGGGTAACGCCGTTGTTCGGTTACATACATTCTTCAATTTTAATTTTTTTTGTTGAACTATCACTTTAAGATTGTAAATGTTCAGTATCTTATTATATAGGCCTACATTAAAGCTAAATAGGTTTAACCACTATTAGCGGG
Organism: Triplophysa rosa; assembly: GCF_024868665.1. Classification (NCBI taxonomy): domain Eukaryota; kingdom Metazoa; phylum Chordata; class Actinopteri; order Cypriniformes; family Nemacheilidae; genus Triplophysa; species Triplophysa rosa. Next base: position 11,428,045 of record NC_079905.1, on the reverse strand, counting down.
CGATCACACAGAATGCGCTTTTCCTGTTTGAAAATGCACTGCACTTAAGGTTGCAATGCAACCACCAAATCATCTGCCCTGTCAGTCAAGAATTATAGCGCGAGCACTCTAGTTGCTGTTAACTGTCATATTAGAAGAAACTAAAACAGGTACAAGCAAAAGGCGCTTGCTCTGACCTTGCTCGGTTAACCTGCGTCAGCCAGCAAGTTTCTCCTTCATCATTGTTTTCAAGCAAGTCACCACCCTCACACCACAACTGAAGACCCGCCTCTCCTTTCATTTGATTGGACATTGAGAAAAAAGGCGCATGACATCAACTGCTCAGAGTTTATTTTTTTCAACTTCAGGCGCTCAGAGCGCTCCACAAAAACGCAAGGCGCCCAGCACGCATAAGCAGCACGCAAAACGCTCCCTGCCAACTGAAAACAATTCAAAAGAGGCGTGTCTAACAGCAAAAAATACATTCTGTCTGATCGGCTCCTTACGGTAACATCTTGTGTATTGTGTTTCTGCTATAGCAGTGGCCTCCAACATGTTACCTGCACCTGATAGCACGTGAAGTCATTAAGTTGCACAGCAAGCACATTGTATACTGTATATGTTCTGTATAATATTTTCCTACTTTTTAACTTACATGAAATAAGAAAAGGACCTATGGTAACGGCCATAACATTACAACATGAAATAAAATAATTACAAGTTAAAAAAATATAATGTGATTTACTCAAATTAAAATTATAAATGCACTTATATACATTATAAATGTAATGATTTTTTTCAGGATTTATTGTTGAATAAAATATTTTTTTAAATGATTGTGAGAAATATTATTTATTGAACCAGGAAAAAATATTTATATATGATGTGACATGACAGTGATTAAAAGTTAAAACAAAAAAATGAAGCATCATATTTTTATGCAATAAAATTATATTTTAAAATATATCAAGTAGCCCTCATTTACTAAAAGGTTGGAGACCCTTGTGCTGTCATATATTTTAGTATAGACTGTAGGAGACCTTGTGTTTTTCATTAAAAATTAAGCTTTCTGTTGTCAGGCCCTCATTACTATAAATCTGTAGCCTTTTACTATACACCCCACACATAGAAAGCTAAGGATATAATGCCTCATATTATCTTGTTAATCAGTAGATTTCAGACTTTTTCAGGTCAAGGACTTCTTGGTGGACAAAGAGACGCAGCAGGGCCTCCCTATTACTGTACATGTTGTGTAAGACTTATTGTTGCATTTTAATACCGATTTATAATAGCATACGTATAGCACCTATTAGTGCATTTACATAGTATACATTTCATTTCCATTAAAATAATCAGTAGTAATGTACATACACTGGTACAGTACATTACGGTTTGTAGCTTCTGAACTTTGCCTTGTTGAAGTTTTTTATTTTTACTATATTACTTAATTTTTTATTAGCTTTTTTCAAAATCAACACTACCTTGGACCCCCTAGGTGGAGACCCATAGGTAGTAACAATTTTTTGTGCACGCCTACAAATGTTTATCTCTGAACATATGCTTTCCGTGTGTTTCATAAGGGGACCGCTAAGTGTTCTCACAGACCCTTGAATGATGTCTAGACGTCCGTTAAGTATCTGTTCAGAGATGGGGAGCCCTATAGCTGCTGTGTGATTGAGATGACATGGCTCAGGGCCCCCTGCTGAGTGACGGCTGCATTGCTACACTGAGCAGCGCTCTTTCACAGCGATTTGCTTTCTGCCCGCTTTATAAAGACTGACACGCTGCTTCTGTAGAGGGGCGAGACAATTACACAGTCTGCATCGAGCTATGATGAACTTGGGGCTTCAAGAACAGGCTCTCAGGTCTTAATTGTCAGTCATGTATTTTTGTAAATTACCCACCCTTACCCTCAACCCTGTCTGCAGACATGAGGTCAGCAGAAACAGACGAGGTACAAAGGAAGGGCTGCCCAATTCTGTATTTGCATTCTGGCGGCTTTTGCCTGCTACTGTGAAGGGTGAAAAGAAAAATTGGTTAGATTTCAGTGACATTTTAGGAGGCAAAATTTGGGTGGAAAAAATTTACTACAGTATATAGAAATAAAACACAATGAATATTATGAGATTATTTTTAAGCATATGTTTTTTTAATAAAATGTAGTCTAAGTCTTTGGATAAATGATACCAATGAAAGTGTTTAGAGGGATGCAGCCCTTAATGCGTTCTCATTGTGGTCCTTAAGGGATGGTTTACCCAAAACATCATCATTTTTTAAAAACCTGTACATGACTCTTTCTTCTTTGGAACATAAAAGAAAATATTTTGAGAAATTTCTCAATGTGATTTTGTGTCCATACAATGGAAGTCAATGGGGGCCAATGTTGTTTGGTTACCAGCATTCTTCAAAATATGTCTGTTGTGTTCAGCAAAAGAAAGAAAGTCATACCGGTTTGGAGTGACATGACAGTAAAAAAATATGAAAAAAAAATCATTTTTGGATGACTACCTTTTAATAAATAGCATATTAGTGTAGACAGACTTGCAGACCCGACTGGTAGACTTTAACATGCTGGGGCGTAATTGTACAACTCCGTTGGTTTATGTTCAGTGCGCAGCATCGAAGTCCAAAGTGGACACATAGACAGGGGGTTTAACATCATCATATGCTTGTGGGATCTAAGTTGCCCACTCTCTACACGGGGAGCGCGGGAGTTATTTTAATAGTTCAGTGAAAGACCTGACGACAGGTTAATTTGCCTTTCAGAAGGCAGTCTTTGCCCCCGCTGGCTTTCTCCGCGGCTTCCCCTGTGTGGTGACAGCTTCCTCATTGATCCGGAATAATCATGACTAGCGCACATATCATATTTCATTGTGCCAAATGACAGCGAAAAGAGACTTCAAAGTTGACATCCCGCTGGGGCAACCGGTATGACTACAGTGAACGAAGTAGCCGCAATGAAGGCTATACATGCGGCATTACGCCGTAGGAGACTCTTCTATTTTTATAATCGGACTTAACCCTGAATAAAACAAATCCCTGCGAATAAGTCAGTTTCGTTCTTAAATCCCAACTACGATTTTCATCCTTCACGCTGTGCGACGTTGAATCAGGTTCCTCAGAACCGGAGAGCACAATGGGTTTTGACAGTGTGAGACCTCCTGCTCCTCTTCGGAGCGCTGCTGTTGACAGAAACTCATTAATTATCTTGGGCGGGGTATCGTCTCGCGCAGCCTTTCGCGAAAAGATGCCAGTCACCTGGCCGCTTGAGCAGAAAAATCGTTAGAGACTTTTAACAGTCTTGCTTACGTGTTCATCTCATCAGCGGGAGATGAGCCTGCCGCCTTCCACTGTCAGAGTCTATTGTGTGGGATCTGAACCCAGAGGCCCGGTGAAGCCGAGGATGAGGAGACAGGAGAGGATGAGGATGGTGTATGAGATAGTGAAGCACGATGTAGTGAGCAGATGTTTAGGTGGAGTTGATGTCCCCCTCCATGTCCTGATTACTAATCAGGGACTAGTGAATGGACGTTGCAATTTAAAGCAAGGAGGTCTGTAATGACCGAAGAAAGCTATCTTAGTGTTCTGTTCTCATTCATGGCAGCTTGACTGCTGGACTTTTCATTTAAAATCTTTTTCATGATTTTTTTTTGCCAATCACCTGGGCTGTAAATGGCACGTGATTAATCGTTACAGTCACAAGCACCTCACTAGCAATCATGCAATGACAGCAGACAGCTATGAAAGCTACCAGAAATATGTTCAATTCAATTTAAAATGTTTTTGTATAAGGCTTTTCACAATTGTGCGTTACTGCAAGCAAATTTACTAGTACCTGTTAAACGTTTGGAAACGTTTGACTGAATGTTTCAAAAAAGATGTTTTAATATCAAGATGTATGCTTGATTGTCTGAAATTACTTTTTAAGACAAAAATATAAATGTGCCAGCCTATCAATTTCTTTCATATGAAAAATGAAAAGGCTCTGTGACCATTAGTCGGGCCGCTCCTCTCCTTTGGAATTCTCTCCCTGCTAAGATCCGTAATTTAGACTCGTTACCTAAATGTAAAGCTAAACTCAAAACTCACTTATTCAGAATAGCTTATCCTACATTATTACTGTCTGCACTTTTTTTTTTTTTTTTCGTAACTACTGTTTTTCTTCTTTGTGTTTTATTGACATTGGTATTTGTTGTCATCTTCTTTATTACTTCTGATGTGGTGACTTTGAGTGGTTTGAAAGGCGCCTTAAATAAAATGTATTATTATTATTATTATTAAAAAAAGCAATAAGAGCCCTAGATTGGAACTGGTACTATACGTATGAATAGTAGTAACAACAGGTGTAATTAAGAAAGAAAAAAATAAATATATAGAATGAGAAAACGTGGTATTATTGCAGATTTCTCAATATGATGTACATTAAAGGAAACTGAATTTTTTAATATTAATGAAAATAAACAAATGCCTCCTGGGGCAAAAAATTGCATTTGCAGAACACGTTAAATAATATACATAAATACGTAAATAAGAAAAAAAGATTGTTTTGTTAAAGGGGTGCTGCAACGGTGTGTCATGCATTCTGACTTCTTTACAATGTTAAACGTGCTGTCTTCTCATGCTTAACATGGTCAACTTGTCAAAAAACGAGTTGGGCGTATTACGTAGTATTTCTGTGCTCGATACACTCCCCCAGCGATCGTACAGGTTTCGGAAAGTTTTTTTCGAACATATAAAACTGTTTCGTAACAGTTTTTCTTAGTCCCTTATTGGACAATTCTCCCGGAAAAGGAGAGATCAAACTAAAACTCCCAGATCAAACTAAATACTCCTCGCAGATACGAAGTATGCAGTACTGCTCTATAAGTACTCAAGATTAATATGAGATTGGCAGAAACTGCGTGTGTTAGGGCCGCTTTAACATTCTAATTAGGTTATGAAACATTCCCCTTAAGTTTCTGTAGAATTGTAGATGTTCCCTTAATGTAAGAATAATGTTTTCATACCAGTATTTAGCAATGACATAATATTAATTAAATGCTTTTTTTAACTTTACTACAAGAACGTTTTTTAAAAAAACTTTGAGAGAGCTTTTAGAGAATGTTAGCCAAAGTTCTGGGATTATTCCCTGTTAGCTGGAAGTACTGCGTATTTTTTTAATTTAAATTCTGCAATGATAAAATGTAATATTTGCTCTTAATATTTGTTGCCTGGAAAAAATCTATATTTTAGTATGCATGTGGCTACTTATTAATGGCCATCAATCGAGATCCAGATGGTAGTTACAGCATCTACCAGCAGGTGCTAAATGTCCCATGCTAGCTAGCTACACATTAACCTTTGATTTGATATTTTACTAATCTTCTAAGAGTGACTAGATTCAAATGTGTACTGCTGGTTTGAATTAGAGCAGCTTTGAGAAATGTCCACCAATGAGAAGAGAAAGGACATTTAGGGCTATGTGTGTGTGTTTTTAGGACAGTGAGGAGGGTTTCGACAGACAAGGGTAGAGTGGTATTTTCAACTCTGACTTGACCTGGTTTTCCCAGTGTAATGGCATTGTATTACAGCCTGTTCCAGCTTAGTGAGTCTTAAGATTGAGCCCTTTTGCGGTTCACACTGCTGTGACATTCTGCTGGGCTCCTTTGCTTTATCCTTGGGTGCAAATCGCATCGGATCTGTGTGTTCGCATGCTAGGTGGGCATTGGCAGAAAGGCAGAAAATGGCATATTGGATGTCATTGGTCTATCAAGATAAAATCTAATTCATCAGTCCATGGCTAAAAACGTTTATGCTGTATTTGGAAAAATATGCCATCGTGTTGCGTTGTACTTTTAATATTCAAGTTTGTGAAATGGCCTTTGACAATAAAGCTTTTTATTTAACTGATGTTTGCCGGAGGGCCGGATTTCATCAGGCAAATGCTTTGCTGGGCAACAGAAAATTCCCAGAGGTGTTTCCAATTGCTGCCCGTAAACCGTATGAATGCTTTGACCTTAAAACAATACAGTATATTTACATAGCATGATGGATGGAGAGGGCGGTTTGAGTGCTTGAACGGGCTGAGAGACCCTCAAGTCTCAGCAACACACATTTAATTCCAACGCGCCGTTATATTGAATATCAGTTTGCTGACACCCCGGCGAGCAGACACAGCGTAGAAAACAGAGAGAGATGTTGTTTTTTTGACACTCTCATTGTTTATCTCTGCATACACCCCGCTAGGTTCCGTGTGATGAAGCTATTGAAATTGATCTTGTGTCTAATCGAAACAAAATTGGTTGGAGTGGATCATTTGTCACACGACACATCAATCTCATTTGATCCAATTCTCTGTTCACTCCCCAGGGGAACATTTTACTGTTCCCAAGCCCTTTCCCGTGCAGTCCATTAACAAACTCTTTGCCATAAATATGATTTACATATATTTTATGTGGGGGTCTGGAAATCTCTGCAGCCACTGGTGTACGGGACACCCCCATAGCCCAGGCAGCACAGAGGGGTCCCCAACATGTGCAAGGGTCCCTCATAGAGTTATATTTGGTTGTCACTTCACCTTTTAGTGCTTAATCCTATTCCGTACACAGTCATTCTCACTAATCTGGGTTGTTTCAACCCAAAATGCTGTTAACCAATTGTTGGATCAAATATAAACATTTTCTGGGGTAATTTAACCCAATGGGTTGGTTTGGTGCCTTTTTGACCCAAGCATTTTTTATATTGCTCTTAAAGGCGGGGTGTCCGATTGCCGAATTACGCTTGTTTAGACAAAGTCGGGCCGAGTACCAAAACAACCTTGTAGCCAATCAGTAGTAAGGTGTACAGTGCACAGGACGGACATTAGTCGAGCCGAGCACTGACAAAAGCGAAAGATGGAGGTAGGGTTGTGTCTGTTTTGGTGATTTGAACATCAACAATGGCTAAGAGAAATTGGAAAATCGTTTTTTTTCTTTCCTTTTTTGTGACAATTTTTTGATATTTAATATTTTCTTTATTCTTATCTCTCATTGTTGTCTAAAGGAACATGGGTGAACTTAGATTGCTTGTCAACTAAAAGCTCACATTTTTTCCTCCAAATGACTGATCACTTCAAATCAGTGATTCCTTTCACTCAAAAAAGGTAGTTATGATGTTTGAAGAACGTTTAGCTCTAGACCGATAGCCTGAAAACTAGATAATAACAAACAAGCCGGAATATTCTCAGCAATTAAACCAAGAGGACATTAAAAAGTCAATTTCGGAGAGCGGTGGAAAACGACGCCGACCACCACTGATCTCTTTCAATTAAATAGTGAATTACTCATCACCTGCTTCAGGATCATCTCATCAATCAGAAGTCCATAAACCGCATTTTCCAGGCGTCCTAGGGCTTGTCACCTGCTGCTGCTTCCTCCCCTCTGCCAGCTCTCCTCATCTCCCGCCTCTAATGTCTTTCCTCACTAATGACATTAGAACGTTCTTGGGGAAGACGCGGCTGCTATCAGTGCAATTAAAGAACTGAGACTGCTCATTTGGGACCTGAGCCAAATGACTGCAAAAACTCTTAAAAGTCTTTCTGTGTGCCGAAGAACTTTCAGGGTTATACCTTTCCTCAACCCTCTGGGAAAACGTATTTGTGCTTGTTTGATTGTCTGTCCTTATGTCAAGAGTTCAAAAAGCCAAAACGCCTTGGTTACAGTTTTAGTTGTGTGAATGTAAACAGACCTTTGGATAAACAGCGAAAGATTTGGTCCACGTCTCATACTCATAAAGTGACCATTCATGATTTGTTTTGGATTTGACTTGTCGTTTATCCCTGTTGATCTGAAATAGACTATTTCAGAAAAAACACTGATAACAGTATACAGTTCTGCTCATGGATATCCAGTTAACTTGCTTCTACGTGCAGAACTCTGGGTGTCTTTCATAGATTTATGAACTACTACTAACCTGGCAAATCCAATGATTATTTTATCCACATAACTGTTTGCTATATCGGGGTGAGCGGAGCACAACCTTGTGCAGGGTTGAATGTTTTGTGCTCTCTGTATTTTCCTCTCACTTTCAGAAGTCAATGTCCTGTAAATTTGTGGGAAGTTTGAATGTGTTTTCATGGAAATACTATACAAAGAGTGTTTCGGTGGCATGAAAGTACAAACCCGATTCCAAAAAAGTTGGGACACTGTACAAATTGTGAATAAAAACAGAATGCAATGATGTGGAAGTTTCAAATTTCAATATTTTATTCAGAATACAACATAGATGACATATCAACATGACGATTTACCACTGTGTGGCATCCCCTCTTCTTTTTATAACAGTCTGCAAACGTCTGGGGACTGAGGAGACAAGTTGCTCAAGTTTAGGAATAGGAATGTTGTCCCATTCTTGTCTAATACAGGCTTCTAGTTGCTCGACTGTCTTAGTTCTTCTTTGTCGCATCTTCCTCTTTATGATGCGCCAAATGTTTTCTATGGGTGAAAGATCTGGACTGCAGGCTGGCCATTTCAGTACCCGGATCCTTCTTCTACGCAGCCATGATGTTGTAATTGATGCAGTATGTGGTCTGGCATTGTCATGTTGGAAAATGCAAGGTCTTCCCTGAAAGAGACGACGTCTGGATGGGAGCATATGTTGTTCTAGAACTTGGATATACCTTTCAGCATTGATGGTGCCTTTCCAGATGTGTAAGCTGCCCATGCCACACGCACTCATGCAACCCCATACCATCAGAGATGCAGGCTTCTGAACTGAGCGCTGATAACAACTTGGGTTGTCCTTGTCCTCTTTAGTCCGGATGACATGGCGTCCCAGTTTTCCAAAAAGAACTTCAAATTTTGATTCGTCTGACCACAGAACAGTTTTCCACTTTGCCACAGTCCATTTTAAATGAGCCTTGGCCCAGAGAAAACGCCTGCGCTTCTGGATCATGTTTAGATATGGCTTCTTTTTTGACCTATAGAGTTTTAGCCGGCAACGGCGAATGGCACGGTGGATTGTGTTCACCGACAATGTTTTCTGGAAGTATTCCTGAGCCCATGTTGTGATTTCCATTACAGTAGCATTCCTGTATGTGATGCAGTGCCGTCTAAGGGCCCGAAGATCACGGGCATCCAGTATGGTTTTCCGGCCTTGACCCTTACGCACAGAGATTGTTCCAGATTCTCTGAATCTTTGGATGATATTATGCACTGTAGATGATGATAACTTCAAACTCTTTGCAATTTTTCTCTGAGAAACTCCTTTCTGATATTGCTCCACTATTTTTCGCCGCAGCATTGGGGGAATTGGTGATCCTCTGCCCATCTTGACTTCTGAGAGACACTGCCACTCTGAGAGGCTCTTTTTATACCCAATCATGTTGCCAATTGACCTAATAAGTTGCAAATTGGTCCTCCAGCTGTTCCTTATATGTACATTTAACTCTTCCGGCCTCTTATTGCTACCTGTCCCAACTTTTTTGGAATGTGTAGCTCTCATGAAATCCAAAATGGACATTTCAAAATGTCTCACTTTCAACATTTGATATGTTATCTATATTCTATTGTGAATAAAATATAAGTTTATGAGATTCGTAAATTATTGCATTCCTTTTTTATTCACAATTTGTACAGTGTCCCAACTTTTTTGGAATCGGGTTTGTAAATTGAATGATCATATGTTTTTCGATTTCTGAGTTAGGTGTTCTGAGTTAGGGTCCAAATTCAACCTTATATTATTAACACTATTTTGTTACATGTTAGTAACTCCTAGCACACTAGGCCATGGATGGATGGATATTTATCTATAATAGACAGATGCACAAACAATATACATGGGGTATGTTATAACATTTGCCCTTTTGACACTTTCATTGTAAGTGTACAAGAACTGAAGGTTCTGGAAACAAACTTAAATGTTCAAGTGTGCAGAGATGTGTATGTTGCTTGTGAAAAATATATTTTAAATTTATGCATTTGGCTGACGCTTTTATCCAAAGTGACCTAAATTGCATTATACTTTTATCTGAGTATGTGCATCTTTTATCTGAATTGATCCCATGCCATTGGCGTTGCCAGCGCCATGCTCTAACCACAGAGCTACAAGAAATCTTATATCGTAACTTAAATATGTTTTGAGTGGTTGAGCCAAAACCAAACCACTCTCCCAACAAATAAAACAATAAAATGTTGAACGCCGTGCACAGCAGGCCTTCTGCAAAATCCACTGCGATGAGCTGACGTGCATGTCCTTCCGTGGAGTTTTATTCATGGTGATATTTGTGATGGTTTCTCTCTTCAAAGGCCAGCTGCAGAGCTCCGTGTGTTTATCTGAAGCTGATACAGGAGGTGTAACTCATCATGGGGTGAGGGCACTCAGTGCAGCCAGTGAACATGAAAATTGGATTCAGATAGATAAGTCAATCTGTGGGCTGGATCGTCTTATGAGGCCGACTTAGAGTGAAAAAACACTGATACATTCTTCCATACATATATTAATAGTAAAAGGAAAAGCTTTTACGGTGAACTGTGTCTGAAATTTTTAATCTCCTTACTTTTCCCTTTCGCACAGACTGTACTGTCGGCCTTCAGTGTCATGGCTCTTCCAAAATTTGATTTGCCTTGCAGACCAAATAGAGTGTGGAATATTAAATAATTTGTCATTTTAACTGAATTGTGTCAATAGTAAATGTACACATATTTTACATGGTTTAGCAAGTTCAATAAGTTACCTTTTACCTTTACAGTGAGTAAACTTAATTAAAAGGTTACGTTTTCTAAAAGCATGTTTCGATTTTAGTTTACAACCCTATGGAATAATTTAACACTACACAGAACAAAATAAACATCTATAGCCATAAATTCTCCTTTCTCCGTCTTCCTTTCTTCCTTCTTTTTAAAAATAAAACTCTACAAGGTAATTGCAAAGGCAAACTCAATGGAGTGTGTTTATCTTGCCTCTCCACCCTGGGATTTGTGGGAAAATTCACCTAGTGCTTAATCTTGTGTGCACTGGTGCATTGAGAAATGAGGAAAAAGTATTAGAAGGCAATATTTGAATACATTTATAATCAAAAGAGAACCAGATATGAATGCCAGGGAGGAGGAAGACCGTGCTTTCTTCCGTAAATAAACCACAGGAATGATGAAAGAAAGCTGAGATAGAAAAATGACACTTGCTGCAATCAGAGGCAGCCATAAAAAGAGTTATCTTACACAAAAACATAAATGTCAAAGTATAGGATGCATATGTACTGTATATGATACAATGTGTAGGATACATTACAAGGTAATATAACCAGCTTTTTTCTCCTTCATTGCTGTTTAATTTTCTGTTAATAATAGCTCTTACAACTGTGACATAGATGTGTCTGGTACAATAACTAAGGCTCAGATTTTCTTTATTGACATCTTACGGTTCACATTCCAGTAAACAGAGTTCTGAAACAGGACCACAGTGGTTATGTGTCCATTGAATGAGGTTTAAACTCTCCAGCTGTTGTCTTTGTACAGTATTGCGTGAAAAAGCATCGATAAAAGATTATTTCATTTTACAGAAACCAGATGTGACATTTAGCTCATGCACAGCAATTACACATCCAATATACTCTACAGGTCCAGGATGAATAAACTAATAGCTTCACTGAGAATAATTTACTATTGATCCTCAGGCTTGCATAGTTTCTGCTGTCGGTCGATAACCGTAGTTGTGGTCATTTCAAGGATATATTTTGAGCGAGGGTGGCGAAAATAAAATCACTGTTTTGAGTAATCGGCTCTAAAATAGGTCTGTTTGTGGAGGGCACAGTGTCGTTCGTGTGGGCGATTTGTTTGTGTTTTTAGCATAATCATATTTAGCATTGATGACATGAATTTGACCATACAAATCTCCTACCTTTTTTATTTTTCAACAGGCTCAGAATTTCCTTCAGTTTGACAATAAAGTTTCTTGTAGCTTCACAGGGGTCCAAACAATAAGACAATTCAGTGTTGTTTTTACTGATCTCTGTATGTAACTGGATTGCTGATAATGTTCTAAATAGCAGCAGGAGGTAAATCCACCGAGCAGCCATATTGAAGACTTTTTATGGACATTTGTAATGTTTATTGTCAATTCGCACACGATAAGCAAAAAAAATCTGTTTGTATGTAATTACGCAGGAAACTATAATTATTTGAGATTGATTTGAAAACAAGTATATTTAACCATTAGTTGCCTATTACAACTTAGACGTAAAATTAATTAACGGTATGACGTCATCAGCAATCCAGCTCTTTATTATGGATCAGTTGTTGTATTCTGAAGAATGTGGTTATCAGGACATGTTTTGCATTCCTGGGCATGAGATTATGCATGTGCAGGCTGGATTATGTGCTGGGAAAGATGGGTAGTCTCGCAGGGAAGAGCTTCTGCTTTTGTTTATTATAGCCACAAGTCTGCACATTCCTTATCAGCTGTGTGCACCGAGGCCTAAGCAAATACAATGTGGAGTATGCTGTCTCTCTCCATCTGTATGTCTCTCTCTCTTCGCCCTGTTCCTCACATAGGCAGATTTTGGGTGGGTGCCAGGGGACTTTGTGTATTTTTTCCTTTTAAACAGCCATGCATGCAAATTACCAATCAACTGTACACCTGTTACATAGATTTTAATATGATTGGTATGTACAGTTATATGCACATACCTCTGCTACTTCAGCTATGCTATGTCTGTGCATTTTAAAGTGTGTAAATGTACTTCAGGTTTAAATGGCAAGCATTCGCAGTATAATCATTAATGATAATATTTAATTTTTAAGCTTTGACCAGTAAATTAAATGGATTTTCTGATCATTTTGCTGATAAGGACACAAGTATACATTGTTTAACAAAAGTGATGCAAAATATGATTTTCTCCATTATCTCAGGCAACACACCCTTTTGATTGCTCAAACACCCTTTTGCACTACTACTATGAAAAATGCATGTTTGTGGGTATTAAGAGGTTTTTAATACAGGAGCACGGGCTAATGTTTACTTTGTTAACTAGTTTTCTTTCATTTTGATGGAGTGGGGGCTTTGTTGTTTAAGTCTTCAAAGTGCTATAAAATGCATTAAAAATAAAAGCCCTGTTCATGGCATAGGTTAATCAAAGGTCCGACTCGTCAGCAAAGAACAAAGTTGTAACCAGTGACCAGGACTGCACAACACGTAATTACCATTAAGAGCGGTGAGACTATTCTGACCTGGGTACTGTACAATCAGCAACAATGAAAATAGCAATAACTTGATTATCAGTGTTAAATTTCTTAAATTTCTGAGTCATTCCTGAGTTAAACACCTATTAATTATTCTGTCTCTTTGTCTAGTTTAAAATGTGTGATAATTGATTAATAATACAATTAGTTTTTTTTTTTCCGAAAGTATATTTTATAGTTGAAGGAACATTTCACCCCAAAATTTAAATTCTGTCATCATTTACTCATTTAACATCATTTAAGTTGTTCCAGATCTGTATAAATTTCTTTGTTCTGATGAACAAAAAGAAATTTGGAAGAAATGCTTGTAACCAAACAGTTCTTGGCCACCATTGACTACCATAGTAGGAAAAGTTGTTTTTATAAATGTCTTTGTTCTGCTGGACACAAAAGAAGATATTTTGAAGAATGTAGGAAAGCAAACGGCTCGGGGGCACTTTTGACTACCATTGTCATTTTTCCTGTTAGTCAATAGGTGCAAGAACTGTTTGGTTTCACACGCATTCTTCCAAATATCTATCTCTGTGTTCATCAGAACATAGAAATGTACAGATTTGTAACTACTCAAGTTTTTGGGTGAACTGTCCATTTAAGTTTGGAGATCAGAAATATCTAGCTGAAGCGAAATCAGTCTGACCTCATATGACACTGCCGATTGTATACCAAACATGGATCCACTAAGTCACATGCTAGCATGTGTGCTAGCTAGCAAGACAGTTTAAAAATGCAAACATTTTGATTTTATTTAAAGGGGTCATATGGCGCGAATACATGTTTTTCTGTGTCTTTGGTGTGTTATAAGTTGCCCATGCATGTATTAGACACGTAAAATTGCAAAAATGAAAGTATGGGAACAAAAGATGCATTATATCTAAAAGCGAATGCTCACCCAGACCTGCCTGAAACGCCTCGTGTAACCACACCCTGGCGAATGTACGTCACTTCGTAACATGACTTGACTAAGACCGCCCAAATCTTTACAGGCGTACCTGTAAATCTCAATGTATCGTCACTGTCACAGCAATGTCGCGGAGATGCTGTGTGTTTCGTTGCGAAAAGAAAGACTCTTTGTTTGCACTGCCAAAAGAGGAGACAACTAAAAACGAATGCTTGTTCATATCTCAAACAAACTCTGTATGATGTATATGGTTGTTTGTTTATAGTCTTTATAACCTCGTATATAAAAGGTAAAACAGTTAGCTATAGTTTTTAACTATTTAACATAAATGATTTTAAATAAAACCTTACCAATCCTTTACATCCTGCTCAAGTCGCGCTGGCAAAGTTGATGTATCGGCTTGATCATCTTCATTTTCTGTATCAGATTCGGGCTCGAAATGATATAAGGAAGTACCGATGACATTTTATCACCTGTCAGTACAATTGCTTGGGAACATGATGTTCCGAATATGGTAAGAGGCATAACATTTCCGTCACACGCTTGCAGTATTTGACCAATCACTACGCACTGGTGAACTGGCCAATCATAGCACACCTCGCTTTTCAGAGCGATGAGCTTTGTAAAAAATCTGCACGTTTCAGAGAGGCGGGGCAAAGAGGAGATACAAACATGCACGGTATGTGGAAAATACAGCGTTTTTGAACCTTAAACCGTGTATATACATTACATGACATGTAAAACAAACCATAATATTCATTTTAGCCGTGTCATTTGACCCCTTTAATTTGTTACAAATAAAACGTAGGATATACATCTAAAGAACTTCCATATAAAGAGCTCAAAAACTTTGTTATGAGGTATGTCATCGTTATGTAATAAAAAAATCATACTGTAGGCCTATGTGTTAGGCCTTTTAAAATGAATTGTTGATTAGTTTGTCATAAAACTCAATCTGAAGATCGTCTTATCGTTTAGCCCAAGAAATAAAGGTAGACATTTAGCATATTGATCGATTTCTTTCAAATTATGACCTTCCGAATGCATAGATAGGAAATGTCAGCTACAGTTGAGTAAAACCGGTCACATTTGCAATTCCCTGTCTGTCTCTGGACAAACACAAAACCAGGGGCTAAAAATGACCGGCAAACTGGAGAAATGCGACTCCTAACCAGCTTTGTACACACCTTGAGCAGATTTGTGCGCGAGCATGTACAGTATGTGTGTAAGTACATGTGTCCATAGTAACAGGCATTGAGCATTCCACAGAACTACAAACTGGGCATAAAAATTGCTGCCTGGCCTTTAATTGGTGAAATTTACGTTGTCCAATTGAAAGCAGTGTGCAACTGTGGAAGTTTAAGAATAGTTCTACTGTATATAAAAATATATACTGTATGTAATGTGTTTACTTTCATTTCTCTTAATATTTGCTATGTCCTCACTTGACTTTAATGACATCATGCATTTGAGTTGAAACCTGATGACACATTCCAGTGTGATACAGAAACACATATGTTTACGGCTATAGGAAACATCAGATCACTGCTCTTGAAACGCTGTGCGTCTTGGGCCTCTTTGGAAACTTGTGTGAGACGTTATATTTGTTACTGGTGTGTATGTACCTGTCAGCTGCTTTTAAAAACCTGCTCGTGGGAAGCAGCTGGCAGCGGCCAGCACAAAAACACTTGGCTGGTCCCATTGGCTGGTCTTCCTCTAAAATGCTTTGTCTTCTGTAAAACACCACGTTTAGCATAATGAAATGTAGGAACCAATCACTGAGAGTTCAAATAGAATGCAGACTGACATGTAGTATATTTCCTGGCCGCAGAACAGTCTAATGTGGTTTGCATTCACATCGACTCTCATAAGCTCAGAAATGGAAGAACGCGTAGCATGCAGATGCTACCCAGCTGTGTCACTTTCCTTCAGTAATTTGCACACAGGGACATGCACACACACACGCACACACACACACACACACACACACACACACACACACACACACACACACGCACACGCACACACACACACACACACACACACACATATTGATCAGTTCAATCAGTAAACCAAATTGTATTATTCTGCAGGGTGGAGTTAATGATAACTAGACATTTGTGTCCATGTGGGGGAGTTCAATTCATTAGATTGTTTGCAGCATCAGACATAAAACACTGTTCAGTGTAGTGCAGCCCAATTCCTCTAATTTCACTTTGACGTTGTGCAAGAGAGTGTTCTTGCAACACTGTTTTTAGGAAATGTGATATTTCAAGAGAAAATGATAAAAACTAATTTTTTTTGTTTACTTATTAACGCTTATTAGCGTTAACACCGTGTCTACACCGGACCGGCGAGACGCGACACGACAAAAGTCATTAGAAATGCATAGAACCTATTATAATTTGAAATTTAGTCCACGACGGCGCGACGCGACAAACCCATTAATAACAAGTAGGTTGTCATGTCGCGCCCGGTGTAGACACGGTGTAAGAATTAAAAATGTAAAATCAATTTCACCCAAAAATGAAAATTCTGTCATCGCTTACCCTCAAGTTGTTCCAAATCGGTATACTTCTTTTTTTGTTCTAGTGAACAGAAGGCAAGATATTTAGAAGAATGTCAGCAATTTTCAGTTCCAGTTCAATACAACAAAATACAACGAAAATCTAAATCTAAAAATAAATCTGTGCATTTTTGTCAGTAGTCCATAGGCTTTTAGATCGGTCTTTACATTTTTAACTCGATTTAAAACAAAATATGACAAATGGGCAAAAGATCGCCCCAAATGGTTTACAGACTTGGCTGGTGAAAAGGACACCTGTACTAGTTAGTGCCAGCTCACATCCACAAAGGCCAGTATTGTCTCTGTCTTTCCTCTGGCTTCTCTTCTTCAGCTGCCAGCGCTCATGCCTGTATGCCACACGGATGCAACGCTCGCCCCGGTAGAACTGTCACTCAAACCCCACAGGGATGGATGTGGGGGGTTTGGAAATGGGCAGTGAGGATGGGGGGGTGATATTTGTGGTGTAATTATATTTGAAGGATATTGACGCCCCTCTGTAATTTCCCCTCCAACACTTGTGTTTTTTATAACTACAAAATGGACTTTATTAACCCCTGCCATTTCAGTCTTCTTGTCTCCCCGGGCTCTCCTGCAGCGCAGCCTCTCCATGGAAGCGCCTCAAAAGAAGCATCTGCTGGCCTTTTCACGGCACCCAGTCTTCCTTTTAACAGCAAAACGATAGAGCACAATTTTTCATCCTGTCATGTAATGAGTGAGAAATGCTCGCAAACTGATTACTGGGGGATGGACTCTGTGACATTTTCCTTGGGAAGATTTTTTTCTATGCTTGAAGTGTTTTGTGGTTGAATGTCTCTACGGTGCATCACAGTTTCCACCTCCACAAAAAAAGAAAGGAAAAAAAACAGTGCTATTTTCTCTTTGCCACCTCTAAAATCTCTACAAAGTGAAGGTAATTTCTGTACACCGGATGCCACATAAACATGATATAGTTTGTGTGTGGTTTTGTCATGTGAAAGTGTGCACCAATGATCAATTTCCAGTGTGGATTTTGGAAGATGGAGGATGTAAATTGGAAGTTGTTTTAAGATGCAGACAGCTCCCGACTTACTTTTTCCACGGCCTGTCACATCTCCCAAGTTCCACCCTTTGCATTGCAGAATAGGTTTTTGTAATAGAACTCTCCCTGCAAAGGAGGTTAATTACATTTCTTCTTTTTTATCTCCTGCTGTTTTCCCTACAACTCCCTCTCCCCCTTTTTCTGTCACTCTTTCTCTCCCTTTCATTTCTAAAAGTAGAAAAAAGTGCAAGTGGAGAAAATGCATTGTGGGTAGCTGTGATTGTAATGGAATTGGTGTTATCATTTGAAATATTGAATAAAATTACAAGTTTGATTACAAAAATGTAATCGCTTCTCTTTTGTGTTTGGAATGGGTTAGTAACCCAACAGGACCAGTGAACAAGCTTGTTTGTATTTTACTCACCCTCACGCAGTGTTGTAATGTAACGAAGTACAAATACTTCGTTACTGTACTTTAAGTAGAATTTTCACATATCTGTACTTTACTTCGTTATTTATATTTCTGACAACTTTCACTTTTACTCCACTACATTTCCTAAATAAAATGTGTACTTTTACTCCGATACATTTCTCCTAACCATCTTCGTTACTCGTTACACAAAAGAAGATATTTTGAAAAATGTTGGTAACCAAACACTGACGATACCCATTCACTTGTATGGACACAAAAGCAATGCAAGTCAATGGGTAACACTGTTGCTCGGTTACGAACATTCTTCAAAATATCTTCTTTGTGTTCTGCAGAAGTAAATGAGGACAGAATTCTCATTTTTGGGTGAACTATCCCTATAACAAACACCCATAAATACTGGGAACACATGAAGTAGTTTACACACAGGCTGTGGCCACCATCATGAGCACTCCTGACCTAACATCCCTACCAACATCCAAGATACTTTCATAAAACGGACTCTCTTCAGTTTTATAACATTGCCACAAATAACTAGAGCCATAAAGTCTGTCTGCCTTTGATGTGCCGCCTGCTTCTTTCTACCAGTGAAAAATCACATAACAGCAGAACAGGACACTAACCATGTCACTGTCAGGTCCTGCTTGCGGCAAGTGGGCTCTTTCAAGATTAGGGTGAGTGGGAGGACTACCCACTTAAACATATAGGGGGCGTCGTCTCTCGAAAAGCCCAGTGGCCATGGAGAAAAGGATTTCCTTTTTCAAGCAACATAGCTGTCGGTCTGAAACGGCACACACGAAACCCTGCAAAGCTGGTAAAACTTTCAGCATTTATTTTAGTGTACTCTCGGTTTACTGTGACTGAAGAGGGTCAGGCTGCGAGTGAATGACAGATAATGCACGGTGAATGAAAAAATATGGCTCAGTTCTAAGCTGGGGTTTGGTTCAGATGGTAGGTGAAAAAAACGCCAGAAATGCAAATAATAAAAGGCAACTACCACATCTTGGGCCTTATTTATCAATCTAACGTAGAAACGAGCGCAGGTCCGTGCGCAGAAATCGTCTTGCATCATCAAACATACGTATGCCGCCAATCTCATCGTACGAATGATCGTACCTTGATAAATGTGGAAATTGGTCGTAATTTACATATAACGCCCCTATAAATTCAGGGGCTGTTTCCCAATTCGGGGGCTGTGTTCTTCGAAGGCTGCATTTTAAGACCGATTGCGTCACAGCAGCGCGACTGAAGGCTGGTAAGGCTTGTCCCGATTCAAAGGTTGCTTCAAATGCAGCCCCAAAATGCGACCTTATTTCCGCGGGTTTTTAAGGATAGAACCTCGGCTATCCCGAGATTCACTGCGCGGCTGTAACGGCTTGACATTTTTAAATAATCATTCAAAACTTTAGTTAAATAAAAGTATGTCATTCACAAAAACGGTCAATTTCAGTGTTTTAATATTATATATGATGTTGTTCATTAACATTATTGGTGCATTATTGTGTTTTAAATTTGTAAGATTGGTTAATTGAATATACTATTGGGCTGTTTTAATCTACATAAACGTGTCATATTCTCTAAAATAAAATATCATTTTTCTGGCTCCGTGTTTAAAAAAGTCAGAAACATCTCTGCTGTCGCCACACAACATGAGCAGCAGGTGACGCAATTAGGAAATTTTCTCAGTGTTTGATTTTGAAAGCATTTGTGTTATTTTTGTATTAGCCTACACCACATGGCTGTTGAATGCTTCAATCTGATTGGTTGACAAACATTCTATGGGTATGAGATAGGTGTGTTCGACTTGAGGCGGCGCTGCGCAGTGTGGCTACCCGATCGAAATCTGACTTGAAGCAGTGCATGCCGGTTAGAAATTTTGTCTGACTTGAACCGGCACCGATGCCACGTGACTTTCACGTGGGTCATTAAAGTAGCGCGAGAGCGTTTCGAGAACAGCCGGCTTGCTCAGCCGGCGCTGCATCTCAGGAGCGCGCTAGACGGCATTTTCATGATTGGCTAGACAACGATAACATGCGTTTCGGGTTTATTATAACACCCTCAGTTCAACTAATACTTATTAATGCATGTTTTTAAAACAGCTAAAACTCTGTTCGTACAGATATAATAAACATGTTATTTTGTGTTGTTTAATAAAATAAAAATGAAATGAATACAGACTCCGTTGGTAATTTAATAATATATGCTTATGTTTACCATGATTTTTAGGCACACAGTGTTAAGCAGCACATAACATTTGCAATATAAAGAGTTTATGGTTGCTACTTTTTAATTTAAACGTTTGTTTATTGGACAAATCCAGTATTCTAATCCACTTCAATCGCAATTCTGTTTCAACTCCTTCCTCAACTGCAAGCGGCTAATCTCGCCGATCGGTCTGCGCAGCGCCTCATGAGCTCGAACACACCTATTAACTTTCAGTAAATGCAAGGTGTTCCAGGTCTGCTGACCCCATATAGTTCCATATCACTTCACCAAGTTAAAACAACAGAAAGGTTATAGTTATAGCCTACAGACCATCACCGCGCACATCACCCTGCTCTTGATCTGAAGTTTATAATGTCAAACTTAACTGTTAATGGCAACGTGTGCAGTTTCGCTTCAATAAACAAAGCATTTCAAAATAGAAATACTGAAATCGAATAATAAAATAACTATATAGAAAAACAAAATGCATTCCACTGATAGCCTACTGGTTCGTTTTCTTCTTCATGCTGCTTATAACTGATAACATATATTTTGATAGACCTACTCTTTCAAAAGTTTGCGGGATTTTTGTATCTGCTGATGATGGAAACAATATGAGGAATACATAATTTACTATGACTGGCTTTTTTGTCACATTACTGCAAACACGCAGGTGTGAGCGCAGTCTCACTCTCACACAGTAGCAGTGGCTCAAGCTTCCGAGTGCATTCGCTCTAAGGATCGCTTGAAATGAGATGCGCAAGAAAGTAGTCCTACCATCAAGAGCATTTTAAAGATGATAACAAGACCAACGTTGAAATTAAACATTTGAACATGGTCCTGTGGTGTGGTAACCGTAGTATAAGCGGAATAATTGACTTGGGTCCGTTCAATTGTTCGAAAGTTATTGCAAACCCGAGGTGTAACGGCCGTCATGGCCGCATTGCCACTTGAGGGTGTGCATTAACGTTCGAATAGTTGAACGGCCCGTCGTCAACTCCTTACTGATAAACTGTGTTGGTACATTGTGGTACAATATCGGGTACGGTATTTGGAACAATTCAACATCCAATTGGGACTTTATTACAAAACCAGACTAGAATCACAGACATTATTATTTAATATTTATGAAATGCATAAATATTCAGTCATGGAAAATCAATAATGATTCTTAGGTAGCATTTTATTTATCCTTAACTGTTTATTTTCTGTTTTGTATTTCTTCTTGAAACCCAGAACCCCACCTCTATCACCAAAAAATGCATATTATGAAAATTGCACTGCAAATGATTTCTATTTGCATGCATAGTGTGAACTTTACAGACACAGTTACGTTGTTTACAGATGTATACACTAAAGTATACACTTTGTAATGAAACCAGTCAATCACATTCTTTTCGGCTCATGTACAGGTCCTCCCACACACAAAGGTCACTTTAAATGAACACACAGCATCTCATTCTCAAGGCCACAATTATATTCAGGGATCAGCAGGGCCAGAAAACATCATCCTCAAAGATGTCTTTATACCTGAAGCTTTTTCGAAGCGTGTACCAGAGATGTGTAATTAAGTCAAGGTCCTAATCTCACCAATCTAGTATTAAACTGTGTTTTATGAACCATAAAAACAAAACAAAAAATCACAAAATACCAATCTTTGCTTTCATCATGTCTCTTATCTGTAACATGATCTTTCAAAATTTTACCCTCTTCATTAGTGTCAACATTTTTAGGTGTGCATTTTTTATATTTTAACACAATTAATATTTTGGAGAAATGTTTGAAAATAAATATATAAATGAACAAAGTAAAAGATATAATCCAGTACTCTAGAAAAAGCAGACCAATGGACAAGGGGATTACATCCAAAGTATTATGATATTGAACGGATGAGCTCAGAGATTATCCCAAGTTTAATCAACCCATACTATGAGCTTACACAGATATTTATAAGCACAACCGATCAAGCCATTGAGACGAAGCAGATAAAGTGTTTGACGGACATAAGGGGATAGTTAAAAATGAGTTTTATCATTATGATTATTTATTGAAAAAGGATGGGAGGATGTTACTGGTTTATTTTGGAATTATTCTTAATTATTAACTGAATGCTTCAGTGAGGTTTTCAACAACAGGTGCTGGTGATATGTAATATTTTATATTTATGAAGCATCTGCGCAATATAGATAAGGCATTTAATTAACCGGCTGCAGAGGCGTCCTCCTGTTAAATATTCATCGTTTTACTTTTTGCTTAGCAGTTTGATTTCTAACTGCTTCGTTTTTTACAAACACCCCAACGCGCAGTGTCTTGAGAGAGTTTGCTAATGTTCTAAAGTATGAAAACACTTCATGAAAGAAAGTTGAAGAGCAAACATATCAATTCATAATCCTGAGTACACATTGTGGTCAAAGCTTCTTGTGGGATTTATGTCAGTGTTGTAATGAAATGCTTGCATGTGTAATTGATATACAGACACATTGCCCTGATTCCTCTCAGTCCTTTATCATACATGGTGTCAAAAATATGCTTCATTGGTGCTATAAGTGTGTGGCGAGGAATGAGTTTGACACGTTTAACAG
This sequence comes from Triplophysa rosa, assembly GCF_024868665.1. Lineage (NCBI taxonomy): Eukaryota > Metazoa > Chordata > Actinopteri > Cypriniformes > Nemacheilidae > Triplophysa > Triplophysa rosa. The sequence continues at coordinate 11,405,174 of NC_079905.1, read as the reverse complement.
CGGGGTCTTCCATAAAGATTTTTTATGAGGAAATGTGAAGGACACATGGAAGGTCTGAACTCATCAGAGCTTCATTTTTCAAAGCATTATATCACAAGAAAGTTATTTTTGCTGTAAACCGAACAAAAGAAATGTCCATTTTTAGATAATGGAAAAAAGTTGCAGATTATTGTGGCACTTGATATGTGAAAACATATATATATAAGTTTGTGCTTACATAATATACAGTATGACTGTGTACTGTATTTACATTTATTTATATTTACCAATAATTTAAATTATGCATAAATATTAATATTTATTTACGGTATGTCTGTGTACTGTGCATATTTAAATGTATTTATTTATATTTACAAATAATTTAAATTATGCATAAATGTTTATAAATTGTTTAGATTTTACTGAAATATATGCATGTATGTGTATGTGTTTATAAATACAAAATGAATATGCACAGTACACAGACATATATAATGTAAACACAAACTTTTATTCTGGATGCGATTAATCGTTTGACAGCCCTATTAAAAAGTTACATTCTCCTGCCATCATTGAAAACTGAATGGGAAAAAAATCCTAATTATTGCATAAATAATATTACATAAAATCATGAAATTTTCAAAAAAATCATAAAAAGAGAAAAATGTGTTAAACAAAACTACTACATCATATATTATATACCTACAGTATATACACTTTTATACAGACACTACTTTTTAGCTTTTTGTGACCCATTCAAGCTTTTACCCTGATGTCACAGTCGTCCCTGGAGATCAACCGAAGCATGCTAGCTGCATCTGAATCCCGTATTAGGCCCGAATGTGCTGCTGAGGCGGGACTGGTGCCAACGTCCCGCTTGGCCGGCCATCGACCAGCACCCATCCTAAAGCAGAATTCCCTCTAAACTGACTCTCCATAATGAGAGCTGTGCTAACCTGGCTACGCATAAGCAATATCTGCGCACAGTCCTCTGAAAACCTCCCCAGAGATTTATTTGGCTGTTGAAGTAGAAAATGAATATTTTACAGTTGGCTTGTCTGATCAATTACCTACAAGCTGTTGCTGTATTTTATGGCGCATGGGAAAGAAGTGCTGGGGGGAAGGGACTGATGGATAAGACCAAAGGGAATCTGAATGAAGACAACAAAAAGGCCAGCAGTCGATGAGATGATCTACGGTGAAGCGCACACTTTTTTCGCCTCACCCTTTTGGTATTTAAAGAGCACTGGAATTGTTGCAAAACAAATGAATGCTTTCAGATGCTAATTAGCCCTGTTTAATTTCTTGAGGTTGTAGACACACTGGGCTGATTAGGCCTTGCTAAGTGCTCCTTGATTCAAGGCCAATTTGAATGTTGGAAAAACACGGTCCTCTTTTCCCCGTGGTGTGAGTTTCACATACACTGTCATGCCAGGGACTGAGTGAAATAATGTTGACTCACGGTTACATTCTGAGAGTTAAAATACTTTCTCCAGACCCGGCTTAATATGCAGAGACAGCAATAAGTAAACCTTTAATATGTCGAATGGAGTAAATGCTATTTTACTATAGTATGGCACTATAAAAAATTTAAGAACTCCGAATCTGGCAGATGAGGCAAAAAATGATTGGTGATTCCTCTTGGTGATTCTAGTTCAGAAAGTACAGTACTGCATCTTTAAATATTTATTTTATTTATTTATTATTTTATTTTTACAAACAGCCTTCTTAATTAGCAATATTTCATCTTTGGATATCAGCCTATAAAAGCCTACAGTTGGCACACACATTGAGCTCTGGGGCTCATGTGGAAGATGTGAGCTTGAATCTGGCATATTTATGCCAAAACATTTCTTATCCGCTCTCAACTGCCCTACACTGCATAACAAATCTTTCATTTCTCGTACGTTTAAACTCATACGCATTTCTTATATGTATGTAATAATGATAATAGCTGTTTTGTTGTTTTTGAAATTTGTTTTATGCTCTTCTAGTTGTAGTCGTGACCTTCGCTGCATCCGGAATTGCAAACTGTGTCAGATTCAGTATGTACAAACTTCTTATCGAGCATTAAAAAGTACTTTCTACTGTATATACAGTACCATGTGTGGATGTAATATGAATACATTCCGGATATATTACATCTGCCATATTTTTATTGTCATGTGGTCTGTATGTCATGCGAACAGCATAGCATAATAACAACAACCGCGCATTTACTCAGGTGTTGTTGAAGTAATACAACATAAGGAATGTATTTCTTTATAACTGTGTCACTTACACTTGAACAGAGTCGCCTGGCTCGCCAGTTTTTTTATTAACTCTTTGAATTTGGCAGCTCCTGAGGCCTTATGGGATAGAATAGTGCCCATACAATGCATACTGTAAAATCTTGCCAAACCAAGTAGACCAGCCGGGAATTTCTCACCTGTTTTTATTTTGGCAGGTTTTGGACTGTTGCTGGACATATGGACATACTATAGATTATGCATACTAGTGATTTTCACCTACTATATATAGACGGTTTCATCGGACACACATGCTGGCCCGATGTTAACTTACGGTCTGTGTTTGGTTATAATTAGGGCTGTCTGTCAGGGTATGAAGGAGACAGAACCCAAACGCAGGCAGCTTGACGGGTTAAACAAAGAAGACTTTAATAAGACATAAATAAAAACCCACGATGGGGGAAAACAGTACAAAACCAAAACCAGGAATGAAACTAAAATACCTCCCGAACGGGGAATAAAGTAAACACAAAGAATAGTCCAAATAATAAATCCAAACAGGAAATAATAGTCCAGGGAAACACGTAATCCACGATGAATACAGGACATGGACATGGACATGGACATGGACGTGGACATGGACATGGACATGGACATGGACCGAGGGGCACGCATACAATAACATACACACAATGAACCGACAAGGACTGGGAATAAAGACAGGACTATAAAGGGGAAAACTGACGAGGGATAACTACACAGGGACGGTGACGGGCAGGTGACAAGACTTAACATAAATGAGAACTGGCGGGAAGATGATTGGGACAGGTGAGGGAGATGAAACACTAACGGAGAAACAAGGGGGCGGAGCTAAAAGAAAGACAGGAGGACACGCGGCGAAATGTCAAAACAAACCGCCACGTGTCTCCACACAAGACGAAACACACACACAAGACATGGTACTGTCACGACCCTGTCCACAAGACACGAAAACTCCGAATAGGAAGGACAGGAACCTGACACTGTCAAACGATTAATCGCGATTAATCACATCCAGAATAAAAGTTTATAATATATGTCTGTGTACTGTGCATATTAATTTTGTATTTATAAACACAAAAACACACATACTTGTATATATATTTAGGAAATATTTAAATGTATTTATTTAAATTTACCAATAACTGAAATTCTATATCAACGTTTATTAATTGTTATATTTCATATTTTTCTTAAAAATATGCATTGATGTGTATGTGTTCATAAATACAAAATTAATATGCACAGTACACCGACATATGTTAGGTAAACACAAACTTTTATTCTGGATGCGATTAATCACGATTAATCGTTTGACAGCCCTAGTTATCATATAAAAACATATTTTATATTCAATTTATATTCATTCATATTCATATTTGATTATACCGGAAGTTAGGTTTGGGCCACATAACGTTTGTTTATGTTGTTGCAGCTTAAACGATCTTTAGTATAGAAGTAGGTGATTTTGCTTGATATTTGAAATATACTGTACAATCTCCATGTAGATCCTGCCTCAGGACCTTCCTCATGTTAATGCACAACACGTGACAGGTTTCTAAACATATATACATATTTTGTCAGCATTTTGCATCCATTTTATTGTAATTTTATATATTTGGATGTAATGATTAAAATTGAAATAAGAGTAAAGTGCTGAGCAGTGTTTCTGCGCTCAAAGATGAGATATCACTTACAGAGAATGTATGCTATTATACGACAATGGTCTCTGCTGTGTGCTGAAAAAATGCAAGAAAGAAAAAACGTTACAAAAAGTGTCAGATACGGCTTCTGCGAGAGGAAAATAATGCTGTGAGGCAGGGCAGTTCTTAAAACATATCTGAGATGTTCCTCAACATCATTTGTGTCTGTGAGCTCTGCCTTGGGTCGATCAGCAGGAGAGCGCAGTGTTAAGTAGAACACATTTAATGTCATAAATTATTCTTGATATCACACAGCTCTCTCATCCCTATTTAACATTTTCGCCACAAAGCTCAGGAGGAAATCACAGTTGTGTAAAATCTTGGTACACCTTAAACCTCCAACCAGCACAAAAGATGTTAATGGGAAAAAATCTCTCACGTGGAGAGGTGATGCGAGTTATTCTCATGAATGCCATGCTGTGCTCTCAGAGTGGAAAGACCCTCAGCAGGGACACAGATCTACCGAATGTTCTTGTTTCAGGGATGGGATTGTCGTATGGGAGGTGGAATTAATTTCTGTCATCTAACTTGTCTTTGCCTCAAAATTCTAGTTTTGATGAGATAGAAAATGCAGATGAATTTGGCTGAACCTCATTCGCCTGACTTGAGGATACAATGAAGGCGTGCACTCTGCACGGATAGACATTCATCTTGTCTTTTTCAACATCTATGCTTCTAGCAAAATCAATCAGGGAACTCTTTTTTATTCACCATCTGTGATGATTTGAAAAAAATTGACCACCCTTAGAGAAAAATGGTGGTTAGTTAGGTTACTGGTTAACAATGGATTGAATCCTTAGTACCTCCATCCACTGTGTGATATGATAGCAAGCTAAACATCCCACATTTCAGCTACGACAAGCAGGTTTTACCTGTCCTTACACTGTAAACGATTTCTCTGTATTTTTACAGGAAGTTACTGGCAACACATCTTACTGTATTTTGATTTACAGTACCTGTACTGCAATACATTTTACAGCACACAAATGTTACTGTATAGTTATAAAACAGTACTTTACTGTATTTTTACTGCATTTTGTACTTTGGTCTGTTTCTACTGATTTGTATTATACTGTTATTTACTGTAATACCTATATTAACATATTACTACTAATTATTACTTATTGCAATAATTACAAATAATATTATGAATTATAGCTAGTTTAGTATATAAATCTTTAGTTATTTATATAGTAAAACTACTTCAGAATAACATTATGAAGGCAATCCAAGCAATGTTCATACCAAAAATATTTTTATTAAATCATTTAATTGAAACATACATACATTAAAACATTTCAAAGATTTTAAAAGCTGAATAAAGGTTTGTTAGGATAGGACAATATTTGGTAGAGATATAACTGTTTAAAACTCTGGAATCTGTTGGTGCAAAAAACAGAAAAAAAAGAAAGGCTTGTTCAGGGAACTCTTTTTTATTCACCATCTGTGATGAATATTTTGAAAAAAAATTGACCACCCTTAGAGAAAAATGGTGGTTAGTTAGGTTACACTCTGCTTACCGCTGTAATGACGTTGTGGAGAGTAGATGAAGCCAAAATAAGAAATTATAAACTTTACATAGATACCAAACTTGAGTGGGTAATTTCCAAAGAGCGGGCAGCAGCGAGTGAAGTTTGTAGGCGTGTTTCCGGCCATTTTTGTTGGCGATTTTGCTGCATCCACTCACAAAAATGAAGTTTTGATGTATTTACAGTAGGAAATTTACAAAATATCTTCATGGAACATGATCTTTACGTAATATCCAAAAAAATTGGGCATTAAAGAAAAATCTATCATTTTGACCTGTACAATGTTTTGTTGGCTTTTGCCACAAATATTCCTGTGCTCCTTAAGACTGTTTTTAACTGTTCTAGGGTCACATATTATATAAATAATAATGAAATAACGACTTTGTATTACAGAAATAGCACATGGTCACATGGCAGTGACGCTCTTGTCAATCATGGCTAAAGATTACTTTTGTAATCTGACAATGTTTATGAATCAGATGATAGTGATTTCTTTTATTCATTTGGATTATATTTTTTTGGTCTCAGCTCAGCCAAAACAATTGCTGATTTAATTCTCACTGTCTGGGTCAGTTTGAATGAAAAATTCTCCCATGACCTTTCTTTGCCCCACATTTGAAATGTAAAGAAATTATTTCAGTACTAATATTGGAAAAGAAAAGTCCTGTAAACTTCTGTTTCAGTTCTGCTCACAATTTAACAGTTATAACAATTCTAAGCTCTTTTAAAAGAGACAGTGCCTCAGTTCGTGTTGTATGGATTATAGCATTTGAGTGAAACGTCTTTCTCTCTCCCAATCTCTTGTGGGGAGACTAAAATCACTGTGCTGATTGAAAAGACAACTGATGTGTTTGATTGAACCATGCGATTAAGACGCTTTATTAATTTAACTTCAATGGACAATCAGCAGAAGACGAACAGAACACAGAACAAGATTTACAGGGTGAAACTGATTATTGTGTGTGTACAGAAACAATTTTACAGTGAATCTGGGAACAACTGTTATGAAGCACATACGTTGCAGACATTATATGTGTCTAGATTGATTAATGACACTCACAACTACAGTAAATGCAAACTGAGCTTGCAAGTAAATGTTGAAACTTAAATAGTAAGTAACACTGGTGTGTGTTATCAGCTGGTATATGTTAATGTGGCGCATAAATAAAAAACACTATTCAATACGTTTGAATGTTAACCAGCATATGGACTGGTAAAATATTTTTTTTTACTGGCCACAAGTCAGGTTTTAGGCATTTGTTAATTCAGCATGTAAAACATGCGTGTTAATTCAGAAAGTCTTACATCAAGGCCCAGTTTCACAGACAAGGCTTAGCTTAAGCCAGGACTATGCCTTAGTGGAATTAGGATATTTAAATCGCTTTTATAAAAATGCCTCAGTAAAAAACATTACTGGTGTGCATCTTGAGACAAAGCAATGGCAATGGTATATTTTAAAGTATGTCAGTGCATGTTATTTTCAGTTAAGACAACTCAAATTTTCATTTTAGTCTGGGACTAGTATTAAGCCTTGTCTGTGAAACTGGGCACAAGAGTTTCTTTCGTAGTACAGTTGACAGAATAAAATTTGTTTTCCGAGAAAACTACCATTATAACTTTTTGCTATTAATAATAATAAGACTTAAAAAAAATAAGAAAATGACGGAGAAACATTCTAGGATAATGGTATCTGCTTCAGAAACAACAGTACATCCCAGTGGTTTTTTATAAGATTGTTTCAAAGCTTGTTTTTTTTTTTTGCCTTAAATGCATCTAAAATATCAACTGAGACTTCATAAGGTGGAACCAATTTATCTTACCCCTCACTTTGAACAGAATTAGCGTTCTCTCTAAATCACCTAATTAATTTTTGCTCATTAAATTAAGATTCATGCCGGTTTTTCATCAAGATATACAGCGCTGTGATTTTATCTGGTCGCAGAGAGCTGTGGATCACAGTGCCAGATTTGCCACTCTGCTGTGCTTCTTGCTCCTGCTAAAGGAAACTGAAGGAATAACAAATTAAGAGTCTCTCAGCTGTATTTCTAACAATCAGAGTTAGACAAACTTTGGTAAATACTGTAAGTGAATAAAATACAAGAAATGCAATTAAAGTAATTGTTCACCCAACAATGGAAATGTTGTTTTTTATTTGCCCTCATGTCATTTTAAACCTGACTTGTTTTTTTCCCTGTCAAACTGAAGGATGTTCGACAGAATGTTAAGGCTCATCTTTTTCACACAATGAATGTGAGTGGTAAAGTTACCGTTGACTTTTGGGTCAATTATGACAAAAAAATCAATTCATGAGTTGAAGGAATGTCCATCGTTAATATCTACAACTGAATTTTCAATTTCCATCCAACATTTCACAATATAGTCTCATATCATTAGTTTAAGGGATACTCCATCAAAAAATGAAAATTCTGTCATGAGTTGCTCACCTTCTAGTTGTTCCATACCTGTATACATTTCTTTGTTCGGTTGGACACAAAGACAGATTATTTGGAAGAATGTTAGCTACTGACTGTTCTGGGGCACCATTGACTACCATAGTAGAAAAAATAGGTAACATAGTCAGAGGTGCCCCGGAACTGTTTGCTTTCTTAAATTCCTCAAAATATCTTCTTTTGTGTTCAATAGAAAAAATACAATACAATAAATAATACAGAAAAAATACAATAATGTTTCCTACTATGGTAGTCAATGGTGCCCCAGAACTGTTCACTTTGATTTCAGTCAATGCTTCCCATTTTTTCCTTTAAAATCCACTTCAGAGTAAACTGTGATTTACCTTTACATCTACTTTTATAAGCTTTCCATTTCTCAAACACTTGTTAAACAACACAACACAGGTCAAGCCAGGTTAATCTGTTACTCAGAAAGTCTATTTATATTGATAAGTATAAGTGAAATATTATTAATTCAGGACGAGGCAAAGCCCAGGTGTGTAGAGTTGTCAACAAAATTACGATTGCCAGATAACGAAATAATGGTGAGGGAAAAAGGCAGGGAGTAAAGGCATTCAGTGGAGGTTTAAGAGCGTAAAGGTAGCACCCTGAGAATTTAAGAGTGGGCTGCCGACGAGGGATGCTGGGATATCAGAGTGGAGGAGCGGAGAGGGAATGACAGAAGCCCAGGGTACCTACCGTGAGACTTTTGAAAGGAGCCCAGATAAACACAGCAGAGCCCAGGGTTGCATGAGAGGCGAATCAAACATAATGGCGATGCAGAACCTCAGGAGCGGCTTACTGTATTTGCATCTTAGTCACATTTACTTTGAAGATTGGTGCAATGTTACACTGCACGTGGACACACCGTGCATCCAGCACCCTGTCTGTTAAAGTCAAGCTGGCCATAAATGATGAGGAACGGGCCTTCGGCATCTTTTTCTGCCTGTTGTTTCTTAAGTAAAATGTAAATTTACGGTGGCTTTTGTGGCACTATAACCTCCAGGGTTAGCGCTGTAAACATGTTTTTGAAAATAATTTTATATTATGACCGAACACAATGTGATAAAAGGGGGTTGTGGATCAGTGTTGTTTCAACCGTCTGTTAAATCTTGAAACGTGAGTGAAAGGAACAGAAAAAGTACCCTTTTAAACAGGGTCAAAAAAATCAAAGTGTTGAAATGAGCAATGGTTGCCACCAAGCAGTAAATGTGCAGATTTTATGTGTGCAAGTTAATTATGCCACTTCAGAGGAGCTTGTGAAAGGATAAGGAAGGCTGCATAAATTTAGCTGTAATCCAGGCAGGCAGAACTCATTTGCAGGGATGGTCTTATCTGGGCACTGCAGCTTTCTCACAAAATTAACCTTGGATATTTGGGCCCAATTCAGAGAGTGTTTGATTCTCTCTCTCTCTCTCTCTCTCTTTCTCTCTCTCCCTATTTTTTCACTCACTTACCCCTGTAATTCTCTCATCCCTTTCACAATCCCTTTGCCACTCTCATTCTAAGTCTCTCTCTCTCTCTCTCTCTCTCTCTCTCTCTCTCTCTCTCTCTCTCTCTCTCTCTCTCTCCACTCCTATAAGATGAGCCTATAAAGAGTAACACAAGGCAGCACAGAGTTCTTGGAGCTATGTTTGACAGAATAAATAAACAAGCCCAATACTAAGTCCTTATACACCAATAACAATGTACAATATAGACAATTACAAAACAGAATGTGGGCTGCTGGGTAAATTCTGTTTAATCAAAAACATGTCAGTCTCTCTCTCTCTCACACGTTTTCCTTCCATATTGAGATCACACATGGTCATCCGAAAGAAAAATCACAGATGAGGTCTCTTAATACCTCAAGTAGATGTCAATGAGACTAAATGGAGAGCAAATGGAGACTTACTGTAAGTCTTCTGCATATTTCTCCTGAGAAAAAGACCCCGAAATGTTCTCCCTTAGAGTGACAGAAGAGATTTGTCAAACCTCTTAAACTGAGCAAAGATTTGTCAAGTCTGCTATCAAAAGTTAATGTTAAATCATTAAAAATTATTAAATACTGTGTTGTCAAAGTTGACAAGCACTTTTTGATACTTTTTATTGGTTAGATATTTGCAAAACCCAGTGACAAACATAAAGGGTGACTAATAATAATTATTTTTGGCAAAAACGAAAAATTTTGAAATATGGAGATACGAGGTTACAGAAGGACAGCATGCAGCGATATGTAAATGCAGTGTGTTGGCTGCTCAACCAATAGGATTAAGCAGACCTCACATGTAAAAAAACATTTTTTATTTTATTTTATTTATATCATCAAGTCTTCTGTTATAAATATATATATTTATGAGTCATATTTGATTTTCACTTCATTACAGGTTTTTCAGGTTGTAAATCAAGTGGGTAAACAGCTGTTACACCCTATGCTTCAACATGATCAACACTGGCATCATCTGTGTCCATCAGTAACGTAAAGCCCGTTTAAAATGAGGTAAAGTGCACGGCAAAGATCAGCCTATGATTCTGGTTTCCAATAGCTGCTTCTTTATGTAATTATATCTTTCTAAGTCACTTGAAGCCCATATGCTAATCACTCTTTAGTGTCCGTGAGGCAGGAGGCTTCAAAGTGCTGCTGCAAAATCTCAAATTAAGATGTTTTTTTTCTTTAAAGTGAAAGAGCTTTAGAATGCCAGAGCCCCTCCTTATTGCACACTGTAGGTTCATTTGACGTTTAAAACGCTTTTTGTGCTAGCAGGACAGCGTGTCCTTTCAAATCTGGGGAGGAATGTGGATAGATGTAGCCTTTGGTTTCTGTACTTATGCTGCCTTCACGTGCTCTCGGAATAGTTCTGAGGTAAAAATGTCACATGAACGCCCTCTGATGTCGCATTTCCTACTGGGAAGTTGGGAAATAATTATGATACCCGAGTTCCCGAGATGGGCAGGCCTTACACAATCAACATGGCGGATGGGAGAAGGATTTCTGCTGTGACAGATATGATTTATTAGTTTTTCCACAACAGCTTCATTGCCTTGTCTTGTCGTTAAATTACTTACACATTTACATATATGAATAACCCTTTAAAGCATACTGTATGTTTTATACACTGCGAAAATAGCATGTATTTCACCAATATTGCAGAATAGTCAGCAAGCTGACTAGTAAAATACTGTAGGATGTACGGTTGAAAACTATTACCATACAACATTTTCTCAAGACACACGCAAGCATGAATCTGGCATCCTCCATTCTTTCTGACCTCAAAGCACCTGAACACAACCAGCTCAGAATCATGACATCAGAAGTGGGAATTACCAAATTTCCGAGAGCATGTGAAGGCAGCATTACTCTCGGGAGTTTGGACTATAGGATAAAGTTTGAGGATCAAGCTACCTGGCTCATGACCCGATCCCACACCCCGTCTCTTACCCTTATTCTCCTGTCTGCCTCCACTGTCCTATGCATATAAAATAATAAAAGTCCCAAAAATATTGTTAAAAAAATACAGTTGAAACAGCTTATATGTTTTCCAAAAACATACAAAATCACACATTTGTGTGATTGGACTTTGGACATTAAAGTTAAAGGGATAGTTCACTCAAAAAATGACAATTCTGTCAATCACTGACACATTTTATTTGTTTTGAACAACATGAAGGTGAATAAACGATGACAGAATTTTTATGTTTGTGAACTATCCCTTTAAATATCACCCGCGTGACATCTTTCCCAAGTGACAACTGACCCCCAGTCTACCCTATAATTTCCCGTGTCGCAGGGCGCAGTTTCTATACAAACAAGTATCTTTCTTTTTCCACATTGACAGATTGCAGAGGAGTAAAGTGTCAATATGGCTATTTTAAATGAGAACTCCAGTACCACCCTAAGCCACTAAAATGGTGTGTAAGAACTTGCCCAGGATAGACAGCAAGTTCCTGCTGACTCTTCAGTTTGTGCTGCAGGCAGCACAGTTCACTCCTTTGGGTATCGCAAAAGAAAATCACAAACAGCGTGGCAAACATAGATAAGCCCACAATTATACATATTATTGACAGCGGCATGAAAATCATGGCTGATTGGACTAATTGAAATTCATGCACGAGTCATGGCATTTAGCTCAGTCTTTCTCTCCTCCCCCTTAGCGCATTCATCCAGACAATATGAAGGATGGATGTTAATTAGTTAACACAAATACGAAGCTCACCATCCTTGCTTCCCACCCTCATTCACCTCACCTCACCCCAACCCCCCTCACCCTTCTCTCCCAAAAAAGGATGGATAGATTAACATGCTTTAAGAAATCTAAGAGGCCATACATTAGTGTTTCATTGTACATTGTCCAGAAATGGACACATTGCCATTCAAGAAATTATTCAATGTGTCTATATTATCTGAAATATATCACTGACACAAATAAATAGTCACTTTTAAAACACGCTGCTGTCCTTCTGAAACCTCGTATCTCCATATTTCGTGATTTTAATTTTTTTGTCATAAATCTAGTATTATTCACCCTTTGTCACTGGGTTTTGCAAATATACAGTATAACCAATAAAACTTCAACTTTGACAACACAGTATTTAATCATTTTAAAAGTACAGCATTTTTTACATTTCCTGAAAAACAGTGAATTTCGACATCCAAGGTTTCAGAAGGACATGCAGCGACAGTAGAAAAAGTAGAAAAAAAGTGTTACCTTGGTCATATTCGGTTTTATTGTAAGTAATACAAATTGTTATACATAAAATTGTACCAAATACTATGGTCTCAGAAGTACACATGAACTAAAATCTAAATGTTGGCCCTCCAAATTGTGCTTCTGCATTCTTCAGCTGTAAAGAAAACAATACTTATTAATTAGAAAGACCTAAAATTCATCGGCAAACTCTTAAAGCGCACCACTGCTTATTATAAGTGCGTGCATATTAATGTCCGTCAGACAGTTTCTTCTCATAATTGGACCAAAATGAAGTCGAAGAAACAGCAAGACAATTAAACTAGATTCTTTTATCAGGCTAGTGCAGTCTGAAACAGCATCCGAGCTGAAATGGTGGCGGCCCATTTGAGCTGGCAGGCACAATCTCCTCTGTGCTGTTTCAGGGGCTTTGTTTATCTCATTTTTTCAATTAACCTCCTCGATTTAACTCTCATCATAAAGCGATGTGCATGTTTGCTCCGAAGAGCAAAGAAAATTGCCTGGTCCTGGTCCTCTTTTCTCAAGCTGTTTCAATTCCCTGTTTTCTTTGTGCACTCTCTCTCACTCTGATGTGTACGGTGGAAGGCATTGGCGGCTGTGCATCACAGGACTGAGGTGGATTTTGAAGAGGACATCTGAGTTTTAGATTTGAAAGGATGAGTTTGTTGTAAGCAGAGAGCACTTAGGAGATATTGCTGTGTTGTGATACTTTCCTTCCTAGTGAACTTTGCTACAACAGTGTCCTTTTTGGCATGGTTAAGAGATGGAAACAAAGAGTAAGATTGTGAATAAAACATTGTAGGCAAGGCATAAAAACAGAGGCTGGTGCCTTTATATAGAAAATTATATTGTGGGTCAGTGTAATGGATTCTTTAGAAAAGATTCCTGAATTACCTTTCCGTAAGAAACTTGAGTTAAAATGATAGTTCTCCCAAAAATGAAATTCTGTCATCATTTACTTTCCCTCTTGTCATTTCAAACCTGTATGACTTTCTTCAGCAGAACACAAAAGAACATATTTTGAAGAATGTTGGTAACCAAACAGTGGCGGTACCCATTGACTTGCATTGGTTCTGTGTCCATCCATACAATAGCAGTGAATGGGTACCGCCATTGTTTCAAAATATCTTCTTTTGTGTTCTGGAGAACAAAATAAGTCATACAGGTTTGAAATGACAGGAAGGTATAAGTAATTTTAGGTGGACTATCACTTTAACTTTGAAAGTATAACACTCCGGAACAAGGTCCGGCTCAAAATGGAGGCTCAGCAAGTCTACAGCGTTGGCGCTAACCGATTAATCACTGCTAATGAGCTGCAGACCCTGAGGAATACAAGAAAAATCCAAACAAATTAATAGGAAGCAATGGAGAAGATTGTAAAATGCGCATTTGCACCCCCCCCATCCCCCCCCCAAACAGACAACAATTCCCCTATCCAATCAGCGCTCTGGCTTTATGAAATCAAGCATACTCTTATCTTGGGAGAAATGCTACACTGACAAGCCCGTGATGGAGTGAATGCATTATCCATCGCTCAAATAGACACGCTCTGTTTTGCTCAACTTTTCCCAGGGTTGCTTGCCTTGTTTATGGCTGCCGCAGTTGTCCTGTTATGGATGACTTGGGTGCACAGTGGAGAAAGACTCCTTTAAACTGATGGAGGGTGAGCTGCTTATTTCAGCACAACCGTTCACCCCGAGAGCAGGCGTTTAGCATCTTATGCACAGGCCAGGGTTTAGACCACGTCAACAGTGAAGCTCTGATAGATCAATCTGGCTCTCCAAGATGAATTTAGTTCTGAATAATTTTGAGCAGCGCACTGGACCTTTTGCCGCACAGCAAGTATCTATAAGATGTTTAAGCACTCTGGGCTAGTACTACAGTGTCAATGTATGACAAGGGGCTACTCAACCTTTAGAATCATATCAGAAAGAGCTTTATTGCCATGTTTGCTTTACACGCAATGAATTTGTCTTGGTGACAGAAGCTTCCAATGCACATACAGGTTGAAAAGTGACAAAGGCACAGATAAACAATACACAATACAATACAGTGTGTTAGTATTCTGGTGTAGTCGGTGGTTTGACACCCACCCTAAAAATGCAAAGTGTGGCATATTTGACGTTAAACTGATTTACAAAATGGTTCTAATCATTTTGTCAAGCAAATAAACTATGATCATCATCAATATTAGAATAATATAAAAGAAAAATGTTACATACTACATTAAATTTCAATCAATACATTTCACGTTAGTTTACAGTATTTATTGCCATTTGCACAGGTACATTACAGTAGGCCTACATGTAGCATATTGCTGAGATGAAAATGTATTTTTTCAACTTATTTCATTAATTTCATTTTGGCCTTGTAATAATGTACATATATGGCCTATACAATGTAATGTAATGGATAATATTACGAAGTGTTTATTTACACTGCAGTACAAAAAATAGCCCGCTTGTTGGCAGAGACTATTTGCGTTAGCTCCGCCCACCACTATGTGATTGGAATAGAGAAAGTGTAGACACCATTTTAAACAGCGACTCCAGTGGAGTAAGGTGTAAAGTCTGTATAGCTTGGCACAGGAGACTGGGATTCAAATCTGCCTCTTGCTGAAAACATTCATTTATCTTTTTCTATCACATTACAGATCATAAAGGCATTTGTTTTCAATAAAATTGATTTAAGACTAAAAATTCATTTTTTTCATAAAGTTTAGGCTAAGGTTAGGGGTAGGTTTAGGGCTTTAATATCTCAATAAGTTGCCATCATTTTAATAACTTGTGAAAATATAATGATTTACAATCTGTTATTATTGCTTAATGTTTAATGCACAACAATACTGAGGTGCAAATAGTAACGTTATCTGCCACTATTTATCTAAACATCTAACTATTTCTACTTAATCCAAAGAAAATACAGCTATTTTCGGTTAGTGTAAATAGCACATAGCTAAGAAATGCTGCCATTTTCCCTTAGTGTAAATAGCATCGATTGCCATAATATTATACGGGTAACAAAATATGTCACGTGTCAGCCGCGCACGACACCAGAGTAATTCCAAAAGCGTTGTTTTAAGAAACCCACAAACGTAAACCCAACAAGTAACCAAAACAACACCGGACACTGAACAAAGGAAAACACAGGTCTTAAATACAGGGGAGAATGTAATCAGGGAGAACAGAAACAGGTGTGGGGCAATTAACAACCAAGGGAACTAATGAATAAACACAGGCAAACTAGAGCACAGAACAAAACTATAACACAACCGTGACAGTATAACATTTAGAAAACAAAAACCTAAAATCAGACATTATTTTATATAGTACAGTATGGTACATGTGTGACCTAGTGTATACTTGAGGAATATCCATTCCACTTTTTATGTAAATATCCATGACATACAAATAACGTGCATGGCTATAAATGTTTTAAAATTATGTTTCATCTACAGTAAATTACTTATGTAAGTAATAAAGATTTGTTACCCTGAGGCAAGACATTCATGAAATCCTATAAAAGCTACTGGATACATTGAAAAGTGAGGACATCTTTGTAACTGAAAAACAAAACCAAGCCTCTTCATTTATGAACATTGTTTAATTGTTCTTCTCAGAAACAGGTGCAATGAAAAAGCATTGGCAAGAAAAAGCATTGATTCTTCTTAAACATATAAATCAATGAAATAAATAACAGCTACAAATACAATAGTTACAATATTTAACTCACATGTGACTTACATATAAGTACGCTTTTAAATGAAGTGAATTGAACCAAGAAAGTGCAATGTTCTAACAATTTTTAGTCCCTGTTAGTCCCTGTTTACAGTGTACAGGTCCTACTTTTTGGTCACATGCTTTACAGACAAGTTTGGCCCATGCATTGCATCACATTTTGCGTGGTGTGTGCATTTCACATAATAATGATGTTTTAAGGCATTTTATCAAGTTAAATACAGTACTTTTACAAACATGTTTTGACATATCATCCTGTTCTTGTTTTGTCTGGCAAGGTGTGATGCCTGTAGGAAAGGCTAGGACTACAATTATGACAACAAACTCACAAAAATGTGCTTAGTTGTAATGCTGAAGGTATAAAAATCCTCCTTGTAGTATTTCAATATAGGTGAAGGTAAAAGTGTGAACATGTTATTTTAAACAAATTAATTGTAGTAAATGGAGGTAAAATCACAACCCCGGCTGAATTATAATTTTGATCATAAATTTAGAGCATGTTTGTTTTCTTTAAATGTTATAGGCATTTTCTGCCCTCATCTCTATCACACAATCACTGCATGAGCCACATGTGAATCTCCCATACAGTGTCAATTCAGATTCAGTTCACGCGTTCAGGAAAAAACTTGCAGCAGAGACGCTCTGATTACTGCTCAGCCATAATCCTTTTTCTCTGATCTCTGCTGATTTTAGTTTAATATTCCTGGGACTTTTTTTAGAAGGGGGAATTATTCAAATACAAGGTGGAAATCGCTTCTCCACCTTCAGGCATTTAAGGACAGATAAATCAGAGCAAAGCGTTCATATGGCCTCTGAGGTTTTTCTTCCCGATGTTTCCGTCAGCGTTGGACGGACATCTCAAACATTTGAGGTCATTTCCCCTCCCGGCCTGCTAATTTTCCTGTGGGTGGTGCATGTCTGGCGATGGCTAAAATCTGTAGAGCCGAAGCTGCCCGCGGGCCACCCGCACTCACCCCTGATCTGGGGTCTTCACTGATAGCAGCGTGATAGCTGTCATGCCTTGAATTTTATTCAAGGATCATACCTTGCCAAGCAGAGGAATAGGAGAAGCTAAATCGTCTCTGATATCGGCTAGACGGCTAAAGCCTCCCAACATGTCAACCGTTTACAGGGAATTGGTTTATACTTAGCTTCTTACATGTGCACTGGGGGGCTATTGTTGGGTTTTTGGACAAACTGCAGTATGGCCCCAAAATCTATTTGGATTGGTAAGACACGTAATGTATTTTATTGACTTCCATTGTGGACGCAAAGCACTGAGACATTTCCCAAAATATCTTTCATTAAGAAGACTGTTCTTCTTAATGAAACACAAACATTGTTCTTTGATGGAACACTCTTGATTGAATTGTGATATCAAGGTACATTACTGCACACAGAAAGCATGTTGTTTTGTAAGTCAGTGTTTTGTAATAGGAAGTTTGTATTGGGGGCGGTTTGGCTGGGTAGTCGAGTACAGAATGCAACCTCAGCCTTTCATCCAGGACTAGCTTTGTGTCACCGCCAGCCTGGGGATTCACACTCTGGGAACCGTCACTTAGAGCCCCACTATCAACACAAACACAATACAAAGAATCTCAAACCACCTTCACTCTGACAATGTGCAGTTTTAAGCTTTCTGCCAGATACCTGATTTGGCGGTGGTTGCCAGGAGAAAAGCTTAAGTGCAGCCTTCAGAGCGTTTACCACCAAGATCTGTATTTACAGAACCTTCCCACAACTTCTGTTTGCTTTTGATATTAAAATGATAAGTCACCCCAAAATAAAAATTCTGTCATCATTTACTCACCCTCATGTCATTTAACACCGTATGACGTTCTTTCTTTTGCAGACCACAAAAGAAGATATTTTGAAGAATGTTGGTAACAGTTGTACCCATTGACTTGGTTTTGTGTCCATACAATAGTAAAATGAAGAATTTTTGGGTCAACTATAACTTCGAGCACAAAGTATGTTTTTTCTATGTTTTTTCTATGCATTATACCTTTAATTTTAGTATTGGTAGTCCTTTAACAGTTTGGCAAACAGCTAGCTCTGCCCCCAAACTCACGCCATTGGTTAGGACAGTTTTAAAATATCTGACTTGTGAGGATGTTTAAACAAATATGTTCTCATAGCACCACAGTCTTTATTGCTCATTGAGAGAATCTACCTACTTATATGGCTCATTTACAGTTTTTGCATATTAAGTTGTGATATGAAAAAACAACGAACTTTTTGTTTGTTTGTTTTTGTTTGTTTTGTGGTTTGATGGCATGTGGCAGTAGTTTAGAGAAATCACCTTCCATCTCTTTGCTCTAATGTACAGTGCCCTCTGCAGGCAATCTGAAACCCTCAACTATGACAGAACCTGAACGATTTCACATTTCCACATTATGTTACGGCCCTCAACACACGCTAAAACACACACACACACTGAAAACACAATAAAAGTGTGAAAACATGCTACCAGTTGTAAACACTTTTGTCCTGGACATCTGGGATGAGTGATACAAGCACACAGACTTTATGAAATTCGCTTCTAAAAATGTAAACGCTCAAAATGAAGAAAGCATGTATGAATTTTTAGCAGACAGATGAATGCTAATTAATCACACAAGCTAATGCCTCATATCCCAACAGGCTGTTTTCCCTGTGCTCCTCTTGATATGGCAAATAACAGGCCTGCCTGCCAGGCAGCGAGACACTTTGTCAAACAAATATGATCAAAACAAAGCTAATGACGTGTAAATTGTTTATGATGTTCTCTGCAATGAGCAACCCATGGCGTGCGTGCGTGCGTGCGTGCGTGCGTGCGCGCATGTGTGTGTGTAAATGAGGGTAATCACTACCATCAACTTGACATAATCAGGAGGAAATGAATATGAGTACAGTATATCACAACGCACTTTGACTAGAGCCACACAGCGATCTGAGGGCATTTAATAAATGCAGGACAAGTTGTATGATGTGAGTTATTTTCATGTACTGTAACGTTTGCTGTGAAATTTACTGGATTGAAACAGGATGCGATGAAATATTCTCAATGTGTAAATTAACAAGATTTGCTGAAAGACTACATCATTAGAATAAGAGGACATAAACAAATGTCAAGTTCTCAGTATTGTGTAACTGATCTTGATACTTCATCACCTTGGAATGATAAGGTTCCTGTGACAACTTATTTACATTATGTGATGTGTTTTCTTAACGTTGTATATTTTGTGACTTTTTTTAGAAAACAGAAAGTTTTTGAATGAAAAAACTTTGAAACTCGTTATTTCAATACTGCTCAGTATGCAGATAAAACCTTATAATTCCATGATGATGATTTAGTGTTAATGATGGTTTGTTTTATGTTTAATAGTGTGTTAGCAATGTATTGTATTCATTAATACATGCTTTAAAGACAAAGATCTAAGAAAATTATGCAGGTAGTCAACAAAATGTATCATTTGCAATCCACTGAAGAAGCGCAACAGAGTTGGCACACTGTTAATCCGAAAATAGCTGGAATTTATTTTCTCACAGGTGACAGGTGACATGGTAAGCATATAATGGGAGCAGCTGGTTTCCGTTTTTGTGTTTCCTCAAAAAAGATTTCTGCAAGGGAATCTGACCTTTTGTACAAAAACATGGTTAATATAAAAAATGTACTCACTTAAAATATTTCATTTCCTTTTACAAGAATTCTTTATGCATATTTTAAGTTTGATTTTTTGTTTTTTTGGTCTCAGACATTTGGACATGTAAGCTAACTAAATACATTTTTCACACCACAGCGATTATTAGCGATTATCACTGCAAAAAGAGATGTTTGTGGCATGTATCTAATTAAAAGCACATAGACTGTGTCTCTGACAGCACGGCAGTGGTGATTCAGACAGTTCTGCAGTCTCTTCTGTAGTATGCACCTGCTGGGATGTCACACACCAGCCAAATTAAATGCATAGAATCACTGACAGAAATGCAATTCACTTGAAAGCACATAGACATACAAACAAGCACCAACTATTACCAATATTTGTTAGTGATGTGTGGCATGATAAAGTATACGCCATGATTTTTTAAGAAACTGCTTTAATTACAGTGCTTGCAAGACAGAACTGAATTGATTTTCTGAACGGAGTTCTAGAACCTTAACTCAAAGTATTAAACTTCTGCAATTGATTTAAACTTTAATTTATGGTCAATATCAGTCTTAACTGCACCGTCTACTTTTGGTTTTTGAGAACTGTATTTTTTAAGAACTAAGGGCCAGATTTACTAACAGCTTGCGGCAGCGCAAACGTCATTTTTGGCGTAAACAAAAACTACTGTCGGTATTTACTAAAGACACACGCTGCATCTGAAATCGCATACTGTGACAGTATGTACTGAATTTAAATAAGTACCTACCTATCGGCCGTTAAAACAGTACGTTCTATATACGTAGTATGAGTGGGAATACATTTCGGACATACTGCGTCCGCCATGTTTTATGGTCATGTGACCCGTATGCTCTTTGACCTATGACGTTTTAACAACAACCTTTACGTGAGCGTTTATGAAAACATAATTTAGTCACGAGAAATTTACATTAAAAACGGACATCTGCCTTAAAGTTTTCCCCTATATTTATTTGATTTACTTTTGAAATTTGACCGTTGCTCAGCTCTCGTGTCATCATGGGCCAGAAAATTGTCTATCCGATCCACACTCACGAATCTCGGCGGAAGTAGTAGACCATCCGGGTATTTCTCGCCTACTTTTTTTTGCATATAGGTTTCGGACATACTACTCATATCTCATACTCATTTTCGCCTACTTTATAGTATGGAAGTAAGCGATTTCGGACGCATCAACAGTGAAAATTAGCGCCAAAAAGGTGTGGACACAGCTGTTTTGGCGAATGATTTTATTGCATATGCATTTGTAGGAGTTTCCAAGACTAGGAGGAGGGTATTTAAACGAATCACACAATATGATTTACTAAGGTTTGCACTCATCATTGTACTAGTATTTGCGTCTTTATTTAACACTAAAAAAGCATGTATTAAACCCTGGGCTAGTTTGCGCTGGTCTTGGTAGATTGAGTTGGTCTTTATGGGAAAAAGATAAATCACCCACAAAAATTTCCACTGATCGGCGCTTTTTTGAAATAGTAATAGCGCTCTTGTGCTTTTTTGCCCTGTTTAGTATGGCCCTAAAAAGTCAAAACATAACTAATTGTGATTGGTCCTCTTTCGTATATCTGTTTTTGCACACTAAATTCTGCATGGCCCTGTCATTCTTGCACATATTATAACCATCTTTATGCAGAGTGACTATGATTCCAAGTGCAGCCAAATGAAACGAAACGTGCTTTGACTGTCATAAAACTGCAGAGCAGCTCTGATGCAGCATTTCATTTACGCAGAGCCAAAGCTTACCTATAGTTTCATTACATGCATTACCGCCATCACATTATTGATTATTATCATTATCATTAAAAAATAGAAGATCAAAGTTCGTTTTTAGATGTATGGCTAATTTTCCTCTAAAATATGTTTTATATATACAATGTGGTAAGATCATTGCCATTGTGGGAGAACTGTCAGGGTCCTGTCCATCCTATTCGGAGTTTTCGTGTCTTGTGGACGGGTCGTGACAGTACCGTGTCTTGTGTGTTTCGTCTTGTGTGGAGTAACGTGGCGGTTTGTTTTGACATTTCGCCGCGTGTCCTCCTGTCTTCCGTTTAGCTCCGCCCCCTTGTTTCTCCGTTAGTGTTTCATCTCCCTCACCTGTCCTTCACCGTCCCTGTGTAATTATCCCTCATTAATGTTTCCTTATTTAATGTCTCAGTTCCCTTTGTCCCTCGTCTTTGCATTGTTCCATGTTGCTTGTCCTCCAGTATTTGTTTGCCTCACCTTCTTGTTCCGGATCCCTCATTCCGGTTTGCTGTGGACTTTCCTTTTTTCGTGTTGGACTTATTATTTTGGATTTATTCATCATGTTTGTTTAATCCCCCTTGCGGGAAGTATTTTAGTTTATTTACTTGTTTTGTTTGTGACCGTTTTCCCCATCGTGGGTTTTTTGTTCTTATTTGTTATTAAAAGTTTATTATCTAACCCTTCACCTGCCTGCGCTTGAGTTCTGTCTCCCCCGATCCTTGACAGAATGCAAAGACCAAAAAAAGAACCCAGCAGGCTTGACGGAGTCAGACGAGGCATTCAGGAACCGCCAGGCTCACCTCTTGTTTGGCTTCCGTCAGAAGGGGCCCCCGTGAAGGACTTCGCCATGGACTTCCTGTCCACCGCGCGCTACTTGGGGTTCACCGAGGCAGAATTGAAGGTAATCTTCAACAGCTGCCTCAATGAACCCTTCGAGCCAGCTGAGATGCACCGGTTGAGACCCCTGAGCTTCGTGGACCAGGTCCAGCTCGCGATGGATTGTGAGGAGCCCAGGGGATCGTCCATGGCAGAGCCTCTCACGGGGCTGGCGACTATCCCCGAAGACCACACCCTGCAGATCGAGGTTTTGGGTGTCACCACACCGTCCACCTCACCCCCTGCAGCCTCACCTCCAGCCAGCCTTGGTGGCAAGAGGGGGAGGCGAGAGTCTTGGGGGTCCTCATCAGAGGCCTCCAACCCCGAGCCAGCCGTGCCCTTCACCTCCTTCCTCCAGCCGACCACCAGACGGGTGGCTTGGCTGAAAAAGAAGAGGCAACGGAGTGAGGCACGGAACCCAACCTAGCCGGTTATCCAGCCGGCGATGCAGCCGGTTATCCAGCCGGCGTCCCAGCCGGCGTCCAGTCCGGTGCAGCCGGCGTCCAGTCCGGTGCAGCTGACGTCCAGTCCGGTGCAGCTGACGTCCAGTCCGTTGTCCAGTCCGGTGTTTCCGGCGTCCAGTCCGGTGCTTCAGCTGTCAGTCCAGCCGGTGCAGCCGGTGTCCAATCCGGCAGTCCAGCCGGTGGTCCAGCCGGCAGTCCAGTCGGTGGTTCAGCTGTCCTTCCAGCCGACGACTCAGCCGGCCTTCCAGCCGGCGTCGAGCCCTGTCCAGCCGGCATCGAGCCCTGTCCAGCCGGCCTTCCAGCCGGCACTTAGTCCTTGTCACCTGGCCTTCCCCTGGCCTTCCAGTCGGCACCCAACCCTGTCCAGCCGTTATTGTCCCAGTCTTCCCCAGCCATGTCTGTCCCTTCCCGTCCTGCCCCTCCCAAGCCCCCGTCCCGCCCTAAGAAACATCCCCCTGTCCCACCCCAGTTTAGTGTTCCCCGTTTCTTCCAGCCCGTTCCCCCCTCCCTTCCCGTTAATGTTTTTCTTATTGTCTAACCCCAACCCCTTCGTAGTTCTGTCAGCAGAAGCATGTTCTGTTCTGTCTGTATGGTGTCTGTCTTCGTTTTTGTCTATCTTGTCCCGCTGAATTTTTTCCCCTTGGGCCGTTCGGGGTTCGGCCCTTGGAGCGGGGGTACTGTCAGGGTCCTGTCCTTCTTATTCTGAGTTTTCGTGTCTTGTGGACAGGGTCGTGACAGTACCATGTCTTGTGTGTGTGTTTCGTCTTGTGTGGAGACACGTGGCGGTTTGTTTTGACATTTCGCTGCGTGTCCTCCTGTCTTCCGTTTAGCTCCGCCCCCTTGTTTCTCCGTTAGTGTTTCATCTCCCTCACCGTCCCTGTGTAATTATCCCTCGTTAATGTTTCCTTATTTAATGTCTCAGTTCCCTTTGTCCCTCGTCTTTGCATTGGTCCATGTTGCTTGTCCTCCAGTATTTGTTTGCCTCACCTTCTTGTTCCGGATCCCTCATTCCGGTTTGCTGTGGACTTTCCTTTTTTCGTGTTGGACTTATTATTTTGGATTTATTCATCATGTTTGTTTTATCCCCCTTGCGGGAAGTATTTCAGTTTATTTACTTGTTTTGTTTGTGACTGTTTTCCCCATCGTGGGGTTTTTGTTCTTATTTGTTATTAAAAGTTTATTATTTAACCCTTCACCTGCCTGCGCTTGGGTTCTGTCTCCCCCAATCCTTGACAAGAACAGGAGCTATACGTATTATTATTACCAAACATCTATATTTTAAACATGCAGAAACATACATAAAACCACAAAGAAAACAAACAAAGAGGACTAATCTGAATATCACAATCTGGCTGTTTATAGTTTAAGAGCACTATGCATAATGTAGTGCTTATAGCCATAAATAAAAATCCCTAAGGTAATTTCACACAATTTTACTATAAATCAGGGAAAGACAGTTCCGGTTTTCCCTGCCTCTGATAGCCCATGTAACGCTTGAACCCGTAAATACAAAATGAAATTTATTGACACAGTCTCACCATGCGAAAGATGGATTTCCATTTCCAGGAAACGAATGAACAAAAAAGAGCATTCAATATGTAATTACCTGTCATAGACACAGTCACATCGGTGAAGGGAATTCAATATGCACCCATGACACTTCCGGCGTAATGTGATGGAAATAAGTGTTTGTTTTGGTTGGCAGAGGGGGAGGTCGGTTAGTACATATGCGTGTAGTTGGTTTGTTGATGCTGAACTGCAACTTATTGTTCATTATGACCAGAGAAGAAAATGACAGTATGGGAAGATGTTTCGTTTCATGGACCAAAAACATTGTTTGCCAACACTTAAATTTATCTTAGACAATTTCAAAACATCTCTCTCTCTCTTTCTCTCTATCCCGCCCTCTCTCGCTCTTTGTAATGGTTGTGTGGGTCTCACTCAATATTTCTCATTCTTATTAACTGCATGGGTGCAATTTATTTTCCTCTCAGGCAACAGAGGTAGCTGGGAATGTGGGAGACTCTGGTCGACACTGATAAGCTCACTCTCACATAGAGGCCCGCAGGAGGGACGAGATTTACCAGGAAGACAATGTCCACCAGGTCACATACATGAGCTTACACACGGGCGCACGAGTGGAGTAATTTACTGCGCCGGCATACATATAGATAAACTTAAATAAACAGATAAACAGACCAGCACGTGTTTATAGGAGCCAAACGATCAATAGTTGATGCTTTACCTCTCTGCGCATGCTAAAGTTTGTAAGCATACAGTACACGTGCACATACCAACAAGGGCTGTCCATCAATTTATTAAATATTTACTCCCATTATTTTGTAGTTCAACCCATGTAGTTCCTTTTTATGAAAGAAAACAAAATAGTGGTCTTTTAAAGGGATAGTTTACCCCCCAAAAATGTTGTTTAACCGAACAAAAGAACCCCTCCACTTCTATTGTATGGACACAAAACTAATGCAAGTCAATGGGGACTGCTAATGTTCGGTTATCAACATTCTTCAAAATATCTTATTTTGTGTTCTGCAGAAGAAAGTCAGACAGGTTTAAAATGACAAGACGGTGAGTAAATGATGAAAGAATTTTCATTTTTGGGTGAACTGCCACTTTAATTTTAAGGATGCCATTGGCCTGCTGCCAGTGGCGGTTCTACATTGAATTACACCCTGGGCAAGACCCCCTTCGAGCGCCCCCCCCAAAAAAAAAATACGACAAAATTCTGCACAAACAGTTATATTTTATTATAACAACATAAGTGAAAATTATATTTCTCAATTAGTTTTTTTTCATGTCATCACATTGTTTAGAGCATAAGAAACAAATGGTAAAAAAAACATTTTTGAAAAATGATATTTTATTCATATGTTATGCTATGTCCTCTGTAGTGGACACTAGGACTCAGTTGTTTAAAAAATAAAATTACATGAAATTATATGTATAGGCAAAAAATATGGGATTTTTTTTTCAATCACCAATAACTTTTTGGGTTTCAGGATTTTTTGTAACCAAAATTTGAATAAAGAAGATTCTCAACTATGTTATGAAAGATATAATCGATTGAATTGATACACCATTTTACTTCATGCAATATGTGGGTAAAATGGCCATACATTAATATTCCCATTCAATGCAATGTATCTATACACTGTATCTAATTTGCATATTAATGTGTTCTTGGAGCAACATTTAATGAAAAAATAAGTGTAATAATTGGCAAAATTTTAATAATAATATATAATATTTCATAGGAATATTGATGTATAATTCATTTCCATATTCACTTGTTGTGTCTCCCAAAATGCCTGATAAACATGATTTAAGTCCTGATGTCCTCTACAGTGGACATGTTTGAAATCAATGCCTGGCCTGTTCTGTAACAGAAAGTCATTTTTTGCTTTGAAAGACATAACGTCTGAGATGTTGGTTTATGAAATACAATTTGAAAAGTAGTCCGACTTAAATTATAATTACACAGATTTGAAAATTCCGTTGGCTAATTACAGGGCCTAACGTTAACCCAACTGATGGAAATAAATAATAACTGAACTTGTAACAGTTTTGTTGTAAAGCACAATATTATGGTGATCTCGTGTTTGTTGAGATAAAACCGAATTATTGTTGTATAAGCATAGCAAGCATCATAGCAAAAAGGCTAACAAACTTAAGAGTTATACCCACCAATTAACACTAGCCCTTCATTCATGACATGGATACCGTAATAATCATAGGCTACAGAGAGAACATAGTTGCATACCTTTATCTTTTGCTCGTTTCTCCTCTTCCTCTTTTCTTTTTTTTCTAAATTGGGCACCTGATGGCTTTGACCTTTTCCAGTCCATCTCTGTATTTATTTGGCACTCGACAATCAACAGATTTCCCATCCCCCCAACACAACCAGAAGTCAAGACTAAACCAATAGAGTGTTTTCGAATGCGTCATCAATCCGGAAGTCGGCCATGTTGGAGGCATTGAAATTAAGCACTGCTATTGAACCTAATGGAAATCGCAGATTTTGCTGGAGAAAAAATGATTCTTCTTTAGAAATAACTGTGAAAATAAAGCTCTTTAATGCAAGTCGATCACACCCCAGAATCGCTATAGCCATGTGCTGTAACACCACGTGCAGTATAATTAATTATTTTCTACTCTGAACTTCACTCACGAGTCAGCAGTATTGATTGATGACGCATCGTGAAAACACTAATGGTGACCACATAATCGTTTTGTATTACCTATTTATTAGCCATTTCACACAGCTTCTGTAAACGGCACCTTCTCAGCAAGCAGGGGCGCCAATTTGCCAATTCCACACACAGTGAAATGATAGATAATAGAAAACCGTTTCGTGGTGGCGGCGCAGAGGATTTTTTTTTAACTGCTCGTGCTGCCCCCCATGTTCATGAAAAAATGCCGCCCCTGGCCAATATTATCCAACTGCAATATCGGAGGCTGCACTCCCAGGACCGCACTTCTGGGGCCGCACTTCTAGGACCCTAATTGGTTTTTACATCGCCACGTACCGAATCGGAGTTAGGAGAGAACCGTAATACCAAGGACCCTTGTTTTTGAGGACCAAAAAAGTGCAACTAAGACAGTAAATCCACCCAATTCTAATTACTTAGTTTTTAAAAGGTTTATTACACACAAATACTATATTTCATGCAATTAAACCTTATTGTTAACAGCTGAATGTTGAGTAATTATTGTGACTAACTAGCATAATATAATGACAAAAATAAACAAGATATCATGGTATTCCCTTTTTAGTCACTAGATCAACCACATTTCAAGTACAGAGTGAAGACACAATGATGACTCTGGGCGCAGATTTAAGATTGTGTTTATTTAAAATCACAACTGAACAGTTGAACACACACACAAACACACACAAAAACACAATATAAATAAATAGACTTAAATTAGGCTGAAGCCTAGTACTTGACCAATTTATTTAATCATCTTTTGTCATACTATTGCCTGCACTGAGCTGTGTCCTTGAATAGACTACACAGTACATTACAAAATCTAGCACATGGTATTTTAACAGTCAATTATTATGATGTCAAATGTAACAATCAATATTATAGAAACAGTGTCAAAATGAAGAGACATGTATCATGGGATTAACAAATTGACTGTGAGCACGAGACAATTAAAACATTAAGATTAATTTAAATTACTTAAAATGGAAAACAATGAGTAATTAACAAGGTTTCACAACGAAGAGTTCTACAGTTTATTGTGCTGGCTAGGTCTAGAATTAATAATCATCCCATAATCACAAAATCAACATTGCCAGTCGTGCTACAGTTTCGCTAAACGAATATACTTACAACTCGTTTTATAGCATTAGAAGCTTATATTGTGGCTATATATTGCATTCAAGACTATTTAGCAACTCACTTTGGCTACATTAACTTTAAAATAAAATGTTTTTAATGTTGAACTGATAAAAATTAATTCAAATTTGACACTCACACTCTGATTGTCGTCCATTCTGGAAATGCACTCGACTCGTCACTTCCGTTGTCGCAGGGTCCTAGAAGTGCGTCCCCAGAAATGCGGTCCTGAGAGTGCAGCCTCCGATATTGGCCCTGTCCCAAATGGCGCACTCCGGTCTTGTGGACCTCCTCTGATTCCTCACTTGATGACGTCAGGAAGTGCAGACCTATAGGGCACTAGGCACGAGTCCACAAGGGTACATGGGAGTGCATTTTGGGACAGACTTGAGGTCATCACACCGGAAAGAGCAAGTGGTCCTTTCTAATCACTCTCGCGGTACTTTGTTGTCATTCGCTGATCAGTCTGCGCAGTGCAGCGTGAAGTCGACCACTCGTTGTCCCATTGTTGTTATTTGGGACTTGAGCTGCCGGTTTTTATTGTCCTGTATTTCATATGTTGATATACCACCCGAGCATTATACATAGATACTTATGTTTGTAATGCATTCATTTGTAATGACGTAAATCCAACTTATGTATATGTATTTATTTGTATACACTATTCTTCTGTATACACTTCTTAATATGCATATATGTTGTTATTTAATATTTCTCTATAATAAAGAAGCTGTGTTGTTTAGCTTTACAGAGCCCAGAGACAACTAGATATAGATCTACAACAAAACATGGCTTATTACCTTAAGTAAGAAAATGCACTGCATTAAAAGTTTTTATTCTTGAATAGCTGGCATAATATAAAATAAATAAGCAATAATATGAATAAGTAACTAATTAATAAATTAATTTTGAATTTTATCAAAACATACATTTAAAAATGTATCCGTCATGTTTACGTATATGTCTGACATCCATGACACTCCTCCCATCCGTTCTGTGATTGGGCGCTCGCAAGGATTCCTGGGTAGGGGATTTCAGTGGAGTCTGCGTCAATGCGGGCATCGAGGGTACAAAGGAGGCGCTCGCGAACAGACTTCTGAGCTCTAAAAAGACAAATGGGACACCCTACAGACTTGTAGACTTGGCGAGAACACGTAATTTAAGTCCACGAGACCGCAAGTGTGCCATTTGGGACAGGGACATTGCAGTCAGATACTACTTCCCCGGCAGCTGCCCGGTTCGCCCGTGCCAAAAACCGCTACTGCCTGCTGCATTTCCTCCACAGATGTTTGAACTAAAAAAACTGTTATTATGTCAAAAAATATATATTTTTAATCCCATGCATTACTTAGCATTTCATGATCCTAATAACAACATATAGTGCCGCTGTCACCCAACCTGCAAAACATTGAACGCACAGGTCCCATTACCCGCGATCGCATTTTCAACTTTTAGTTAGTGTGTAATGTTGCTGTTAGAGCATAAACAACACCTTCAAAATGATAAAGCTCAAAGTTCAGTGCCAAGCGAGATATTGTCTTTAACAGAATTCGCTTTTCAAGGACTACAGAGAACGACTGGAATCGGACTACAGCCCTTTACTTCCCGGGTACATGATGTCACTATTCCGAGTGCTTTTAACCTCCGCCCAAAGGAATACGCCAAAAAAAGGGGCGAGGTCTTCCTTAGAGAAGAGGAAGAGCTGCTGGAGTAGTGTTTGGTTATCAGAGATTGTAAACATTTGACTGAGCTGCGCGCTTAATTCCTTTCACTTTCATCACGGTCCTACAGCTGGTAATAAGAATTCAGTTACACACATTCTAAGATAACCAACGGTCAAATAACAGCTTTAACATCGGCTGTGAAAGCTGATATGTATGTATGTATGTATGTGTGTGTGTGTGTGTGTGCGTGCGTGCGTGCGTGCGTGTGTGCGTGCGTGCGTGTGTGTGTATGCGCGCATACCTCTAAAACACTTCTATGAAACGTCCTTTGAAGTCCTGCTTGCAAATGTCTCCTGGTCAATCTGCTTTTATTATCCAACTTAGGTCCAATATAAAAAGGCAAAACTGACGCTTCTGCTATTAGTGTTAATTAATACAGTATAACCGGTCTGACAACAATCGGTCCGGTGTCATTTCCCTCGCCATAGTAGGAAAAAAATTCGCGATCTCTAACAAAGATTGACGTTTGCACATGCACTAGCAGACATGCGTTACACTTCGATCGATCCGCATGTTTTTAACTGATGAAGTGAAGTTGACGCCATTGTTACTGTTTATTGCTAAAAGCCGAAGTTTATGAATACACTTGCACTGAGAGGGGCACCGACCAATCACAACAGCCCGAGAAGCGGAAGCTCGCTGATATGGTAAGGGTGGGACATCTTCAGACACACGCTCTAAGCAGGGAACCAATCACGATAGACTGGGTCAGCTTTACCAATCAGAGCGTTTCGGAAGGAAGGACTTTAAATAAACCCGGAAGAAATCCAGTCGTTTTTTGTTAGAAGAGGGACAGCGGTGAACAATAGACTTGAAATATACAGCGGTTTTTGAAATTAGAAACATGAACATCCACTGTTAAACACCCAAAAAACAAAATCAAAGCTTCAAAAACAGCAAAAGAATGGCTCCTTTAACTTCCTCAAGAAAGATCCCACAAAACAAAACCAAATGAAATGAGATTTAATCAGGGAAAAGTAATTCCATTTGCGCCGCTTAGTTAGTGACTAGCAATAAGAGGAAAAGTTTCCGAGCCGAAAAAAAATGTAATGATATTCCTCCCTAGCTGCTTGTTTGTGTTTATATGTGTAGGAGCCGAGCAAAGCAGCGGGACGATAAGAGAGAAAAACGATGGCGCACGCTGAGGCGTCAGGAGCACAGAGACGTCTATAAACTAAAAGAAGCACTGCACTGTCGGAATATGACAGCCAATCCATCAGGGAAATGGAAGCTCTGTCTACTGCACCAAGGAGAGAGTGGCCAGAACTTTTATAAATAGTCGCACATTTTTAAGGGAAATTGAAAGTTGTCAGACATATGCTTTCCAGTCTTTCTGTTGGTCATCCGAGTGGCCACATTGGCTGAATATGATTGAAGCATCAAAGCATACAAAGTAGCAAGGGTGAATGGCTGCGTGAGAGGTAGGCTAGTTCAAGCACGGCTACAGCGAGATGATTTTTTATGGAATTGTGTCTTTGTGATGAACCATGAGTGGATCAGATGGATCCATACTAATGGTAGTAGGTCTTTAACATACTAACAGGAGGTTAAAGAGGTCTTTTGTCATTTGGAATGGAAGCTTTATGGCTCTGATATACCAGGTCAAGATAATTTTTAAAGGAATATTTTTACCAGTGCCGTCAAATTGTGATTAATCGATTCCAAAATAAATGTTTGTGTTTATAAATATGTGTGTGGCATGTATATTTAAATGACACCCATACATGTGTGTATATAAAACAAATATTTACATAAATACACATACATTTATATTAAGCAATTAATGTATAAAAAAGTATATAGAGTATTACTCAAATTTCTTAAATGTATGTATGTTTCTGTATGTGTATACTGTACATATAGATATATTGATATAAATGTCACACACACATATATTATTTCAACACAAACAGTAATTTGGGAATCACGATTAATCGATTTGACAACACACATTTTTTTTACACCTGGTATTTAAATCTGTCTCAAGTGATCCAGTCATACGTGGTGAGTTTACATTTAGTAAAATGCATTTAGGGGACATCACAATGTTTCACATAACAGTACAAATGCAATACTGTCACATGCATTCATGGATGCAGTCACTTGTGTGTGGTTTAAGTGATTCACTTACAAACCATTTACACTTGAATTTGTGGTAGTAAACTTGTGATTGGATCGCTTAAAATGGATCTTGATACCGGCTGTAAACTGGGCTGGTGTTAGGTACAAATTTCAAACGCTGTCTTTATTCCGTCACACATTTTAAAGACACCCAGCACTATACCTCTATGAATCCTCAAGTTATATCAAAACCTCGGTAAAGATGAGGGCTTTTCATTTTTACATGTAAAAATGTGAATGTGATTATTGAGGAGACAAAAATAAAATACAAATTTAACTTCAAAGAAGAAACACAGTGTATCTAATTCAAAGAATAGCGGAGTGAAATAGGCAGGGGAGGCACTTGATTAAAGCAGAATATCGGCTCATATGGAAACGCACGTAAAAGAGAACTAGCCCGAGGCTCTGGACAGGGAGTGTTACATGGATGCGTGGCCATCCTTTCATCTGTGCATGGCAGCGGAAGATGGGCAGGAGGATCTATGCTATTAACCTCATCAAAACGAGCATGGCCGCTAAGTCAAACATTATACAATGTCCCGAGGAATGTTCCTCACTGTTCTCTTTGGACAACAACAGAATCCACATGAAGAAGGAGTTTAACTTTGAAGTAACTGCTAGCAGCTGCAGAAAGCAGTCGCAAAGAGGAGTCACATTAGGCTGACTGCCAATTAGCAGGTGTTAGATAAAAGAGATCTGAAAATTAGCACCATCGCGTGGGAGTCATTAGGTGCAACGGCTGACCAGCATGGTTTTATAATGGATGAGGAATATGGAACTATTTTTGGCTACTTATTGAATGCAGGCTATGCAACAAACATTTTTTATTTCTTTATTTTTTTGATACAAGTGAAGTCAATAGTATCATCATTCACCAGGCTGTATACCATCATGAGAAGTTATCACATTTCTGGATGCTACTTTATGTAGATCAGGACTTATATTACAAAAAACTGAAGCTGTTTTGTTATCATTATATTGTTTAACATTTACCTACATTTTGCATTTCCGAAGTTAACTTCAGGTCTGTGTTTGTTGATCGGTCTGTCAAGTGGCTAATAATACATTAGTACACAATAATATTAGTTTATATCAATATTTATTGTATAATAATTGCATTTAAATGAACAATTTGTTGAATGGGTCGTGCAACTTCATTTTGTCACATTTAAGTTTAGCCAAGTAACGGTTCTTCAACTGCTAGCCCAAAATAATACTTACTAGACATACTTTTAAATCGCTAGCTATGTAATTTACTTGTTATTTCTTTTGCCTGTTATCATACACAATCTACAAGGACTCTATTCTTTGTGGATGTGTACCGGAAGTTAGAGTTTGGCCCACAAAAGCGTGCACGTGTAGTAACGTTTGTTAATGTTGTTGCTTTGAAACTGTCTCTACAAGAAAAAATATGTTCTATATAATAATTCTACTGATGTTAAGAGCGTTTTGAGACTTCAATTTGCTAATTAATAACAATTTCCAATTGAACTTTAAATTGGTATGGGTTGTCTGACTCATAGGAGAAAATCATCATAAGAATGACGATTAAATTAGCACAGCCGTACACACGGAGGGTTAACATTAAGAACACAGAGTTAACATCTCCACACATGGGCAATGTGTTTATAATCAAATTCACTCAATTCCAACCGCACGCTCCGGTGAGGAAAAGCAATGGAAACCACAGCAAAGATAAACGATGGCCGGTGTGGTATGATTTACACCATACGAATGGATAAATATTTCAATTTAAATGCAAAACATTAAACCGGAGGAGGCAGTAGATCAATGCAAGCATACCGTAACATACTTCTTTATGGTTCATAAATAATAGCTGATGCAATTACTCCTCTTCAAATGAGGTTTTAAAGCTGGTGTGGCACAGTATGTCTTTATAGTAATGTTTTTATTTCCTAAACCTTGTGTTTTTCTTGATCTTAATGTAATTGCTTCTGTCTTTTGGCTCATCAAGCTGACAGATATCTGCAGGAGGACAGTTTCTCAAGATCTCTGTGTGGCTCATCTGTGCTCGAGCAGGATCTCTCAATTCACAGCCTCCAGCTCCATCACCATTTACATGAATATCTTCACAAGTAGATGTTCATATAGTTACTGAATAGGACTAATTACATACTTTAACATTGCAATGATAAAGATCATCAAAATGTTAAATACCCCATGAATTCAAAATGTATCATTTTTAAATGTTTTTAAAAAGGACAGGTTCTTACAGGTTCTTACAAGAAATACATAGACAGAGGAGAGGAAACTGTACCATTCAAGCAATTTCATTCTTATATCCCAAGGTCCGCATGCTGGATTCACAATGATATGAGGAGATGTGGCTGGGCCACCGATATATTTTTACCGTGTTAACAACCAATAACACCTAAACACTGTACAATATATGCTGTGATTGTAAATGCTTTAACCATGCATTATTATAGCATATATCAACCAACCCAAAATCATGCATTTTGAATTTAATAAATACTCTCTCATACACACTGACAGAAATACGCTGCTGCACAATTATTCCTTCTGCTAATATGAAGCGTTCCTCTTTCATTTCATCCATTGGCAATATCAAATGTCATCTACAATTGAGAATGCTGGCAACAGAATGGCGACAGTGATGGTGACGATGATACTTATGATGACATTCCAAAAGTGTCTTGATGCCAAGGGATAAAAAACGGTGGCTTTCCAGCACAATACAGTGCCATTTGTCATCTGCCAAGGACAGTCGTAATCATCCCTTGCGTGTGCCTTTACCCATCAGTCTTTTCCTCGCTGTGTATCGGGATCAATCTAGGCTCATTTATTTTAATCGTCTCCTGTTTGCTAAACTGGCAAAGTCAACGGAGGACAATGGAAACAAGGCTCGCTCTCAAAACAAGCCAAAGCAGTGATTTCCTGCTGCTGTTGTAGTATTGGTTGTGTTATGCTGTTTGTTCTGAAAACCTTCAAAAGCTGTTTTTTGGTATTAATTAAATATTTAGTTATATATTTGTTCTAGCAGTTTTGTTTTTTAACAAAGATGTGTCATAAATGTATAGGCTACACACAAAAAAAGATTTCTGAAACATAATTATGACTGGAACAAACTTTGAAATGTGATAAAACATTACATTTAATTACAATAAATTATTTTCACAACGCACTGAACTTCACTTTCTGTGTGAAGTTTCAAAATGTCATAGACAGGCCTAAAACTAATGACATTTATTGGAATAAAGACTTTAAACATGAACAGCTTGTGTGCATTGTAGATCTTACGGGGTATAAATTAATGAGAGTAAAAATAAATCAGTGTAATAATTAAATCAAACATATGTGTATGTTTCCATCTTACTTGAGCATTGCCTCTGGTAAATATCTGTAGCTTCACTTTATAACACTACAGTATGTCAGTTAGAGCTATGGATCCACAGCTGTATACCAGAACCAGATTTTTGTCATTCTATCAAAATAAAAGATTAGTCAAGACATGCCTGATAGTGTTGTGGCACATCTGGTAATGTACAACATCAAACTTATGCGTTTAGTGGGCATGCATGCATGTAATGTAAATTGTAGCACTGTGCACTTGCAATAGTGTGAAATAAAACCTCTTAAATTCATGAAAATAGCAAAACACTTTTATCTTTTTATCACTTAAAACATGGCTTTGAATTATAATGAAAAAGAATCAATGTTTAATCAAGAATAAACAGGAAGCTTGGAATCAAGCTAAGGAATATACAAATTATAAATATATTATTTGGTTAATACGTAATGTGTTCTTTCGATGACGAACAAAACGGGTTATTTAACGTGAAAAACCCATAGTACTCCAAAACATCAGCTGTATCAGATATACTCTTATTATAGGGAGATGGAAAGGTCTGTAATACGTAACGGCTAACAAAACCCATTGACATCCATTCAAAAAACTAGCTGGTCTCCTTTCCTGCGTTCCGCTAAAGCCAGGGCGTTAGCATTAACCGTTACGCTTTTTTTTAAAGCCTGAAGGTTGTAGCCTTTCCATCGGCTGTATCACTGCTCAAAGTGATGCAGGGGTTGCTATGGTTTCTGCGGGCTAAACGTCAGCCAAATGTGTACACGTGATACACAATATCGCCGACGTAATACGCAGAACATGATCTGAGGAGGCGTTCGTTGTACCTTTGTCCAAGCTATACAAACGCAAAAACCCATAAAGTGAGTAACTATTGCTGTTATATAATACATATTGAAAAAGAAACGAAAGAGTACAACTGTTTCATCTTTAGAATTGACAACGCGTGTTGTAAAATGATGTCGTAAACATGAATAGATGGTATCAAGAGGCTATTGGTGCTTTAGCATGCTGGCTAACTGATGTGAAGTTCACTCCATCCTTCAGTTTTATAAGCATAAAACATTGCATATGTCAAAGACATGTCAGTAACGTTACACGTTTAACGTGTAACGTTAATGTTAGATTAAAGTAACTTTAGGTAACGTTAGCTAAAAATAAAGAGGCAGTGTATTATAATAGGTAGAGCTGCTTACCTATACAGCATTATATTGGGCATCACAAACATTTGCAATATTTTAGGGAACGTTTTGTGCACGTGCCGTGTCAGTTGAGGTGTGTGTGTGTGACCTATACTACTTCGTTGACTAATGCTAAAACACGACTGCCTTAGTTGAAAGCTCACCGACGTTAGGTCCTAAAACAAAGCCACAATCTGACTCCAATAACATCAATTGCAATTTGCAATTTATTCTAATATTGCTTGTGGACTTAAATACAGTTAAATTGAAGAGGTTGTGCTTGAGACAATGTTTACAGTTTGATCATGTCAGCAGAGTTCCTTTAATCTGCATGCTTTGCAAGATAAAAATTAGGTAAATATGCTCAGGTATAAACACATTACATAAGGGTTTGTGATAAGCAGTCCCAAACTTCCAAAAGAATACATGAAGTTAAATTCACCCATTTTTTGTAATTTACTCACCTTCATACAATTACATATGTATATAACTTCCTTTTTTCATTTAAAAAAAACAAACAAAAAATATATATTAAAGGAGTTCACTGTAAAATTAGAATTTCATGATAATTCACTCACCCACATGTCATACAAGCCATCCGTGTGTTTATTTCTTTTGTCGAAAACAAATTGAGGCATCCTGGAGGACCTCCGAGGCAGAGCAAGCCATATATTTAAGTTTAAAAAGTATATTTTTTGTTTTCTTGGAAAATGACCAATCGCCCCTAGAGAACACTCTTATCCAACCACCAACAGCCCCCCGTTTAAGTGCATTATATGAATAAGAACCCTGGAAACCTTTCCTCAAAAGCCTCAATTTGTTTTCGACAGAAGAAATAAACACACGGACGGAATGTATGACGTGTGGGTGAGTGAATTATCATGAAATTTTAATTTTATAGTGAACTACTCCTTTAAAAGGCTGTCATGTGTTATGAGTGTCAAAATGGTGAGCTCCAAAAATCACGCACATCCATCATTAAAGTAATTTAAATGACTCCAGAGACTTAATTAATATATTCTGAAGCAAAACTATTGGTTTGTGAGAGAAAGCATGTAACTGAAACCAAAACAAGCATATTCCAAACATTTTAGTCCCATAAGAAAAAATATTATTATGTCCTGCTAAAGAAAAGAAAACAATTGTAAATTGTGAGAATTGATCAATTCATGATATAAGAATTATTTTACTGTATGTGTTTTAAATTATACTTTCTTTATACTTTCTCTACTTGGATTTTATGTTGTGTAATTATTTAAAAATATTTTGTTCTTTATATCTGGCAGCTGCATTTCTTGGCTGGATAACAATATTTGAGTATTTATTTGAGTACAATATTTAAGTAATTAAATGTTTAATGTTAATAACAAAGTGTTTTTTCTTTAGTGGATCGTGGGTCGAAACGGCGACAGGTAAAGCCTTTGGCCGACTCTTTGCTGGAAGCTTTGGATTATGATAGCTCAGACGACAGTGATTTTGAAGTAGGAGATGCGTCAGGTAATCTTTTTATTTTTCCTCAATTCTTTCTTCTTATCAAATTGATCCACTTATTAGTAGTTACTATCGTTACTATTAGAACTTTTGGGCTATTTGTTCATACTGCAGAAAGCCATTTTAGACTTGCCCCCTGCTTGGATTTTCTCACCTGTCATGGAAACAGCTGCGGTGGAGATGAGACCTTCATCACTGTTGCCTTGCTTGATAAGACCTCCTGCAATGCATTACTTATACTGGAGTCACATAAGCGACGGTTTCATATCACCATGACAGACTGGAGGTTAACACAAAGCTATCCCATCAAGCCCCTGTCTACAAAGTGCAGCCGATAATGAAATTCTAACACTTTGACCCCTTTGGGTCTTAAAGTTGCTCTCTATGAGAAACTTTCTGATGAGAACTAAAACGTACAGTGACACATTATTCTGATTGGACAATAAATCATTGTCACACGTTGTATTAAAGTGCATAAATAACTTGAAGTTATTTAACTTATTCATTACCAACTACACATGTAACATTTATTTCAGTTTTATATTTTGCATCACATTAACTGTTTTATATTCTGAACAAAAAACCCTATGTGCATGTAATGATGCTGATCTCTAATCCATTTTTGACAGGTTCAGACGGTACTGGGAATGGAAGCGATGAGGACGGTTCAAAGGACAGTGCCGCGGGCTCTGAAAGCGACTCGGATGCCGTCGGGTCCGCTAACGAGGAGGGCATAGATGAAGAGGAGGCCAAAGATTTAAATGAAGACACAGAGGAAGAGGAGAAAGCCAAGGAACTGTCATTCTCAGAGGAGATGAGCAGCAAAGAAACAGGAGGAACCTCCAGGAACCGCAGAAAAGCAGAAAAATCCTCAGAGTCTGAACCCAACGGTAGCGGTACAGCCGAGGAAGGCTCCTCAGAGCCTAAAAAATGGAACCTGCGGCGGAACCGGCCAATGCTGGACTTTACTACGATGGAGGAGCTGAACGAAATGGATGATTATGACAGCGAGGATGACAATGACTGGAGGCCCACTGCAGGGAAAAAGAAAGGCAAGACATCTGGCAAGGAGAAAGGAGGAAGTGAGGTAGAGGAGGATGGGGGTAGTGATGAAGATGACATTGATGATGATGATGATGATGATGATGATGATGACGACGACGATGACGACGACGATGATGAAGATGAGAATGAATCCAGTAGCAGCGATAGCGAAGAGGAAGGGAAGAAGCCAAAGAAAAAAGCAGGCAAGAGCACCGGGGCATTCGATGAAGAGGAGACCAATGACAGTCACAGCACATCGCATGGGAAGGGCAATGAGGTAATATCACCTGATAACATATCTCAAACATGTATTAAACTATCCTGCATTGAATTATTCTTTTTCTGATGCATTTTTCATGAGCGTGAATAGTGGATTTTAGCTGGTTAGAAGTCATTATAATGATACATTTACTTGTCAATAGAAGATATTTTTTAACCAGTCTTTGCAGGCCACTAATAGCTGAGACAGTCTGCATGTAGAGCACAAGGTCACCAGCACAGTTTATAGTGAAGGAGCGTTAATTTTTTTTCCGTTACTTAAGAATTCTTTATATTTGCAACTTCGTTGTTCATTAAAAATGTCTTTTTAATTTCCTTTCAGTATTGCTCCTAGCATTTGGTTTATTTGACTCTGGCTACTAGTTCCAGGATCTTAAACGGCTCTCATCTCTTCCTGCTTAATACTTTTCCTTGCAAGATCTGCCCAAAGGAACAGTTCACCCAAAAATGAAAATTCTGTCATCATTTACTCACCCTCAACTTATTCCGAATCTGTATGAATTTATTTGAGCTAAAGAAAACAGAGAAAGATATTTACATTTACATTTAGTCATTTAGCAGACACTTTTATCCAAACCGACTTACAGAGAGTTCAGGGAGCAATAAGCGATATGTCATACAGGAGCAATAATACAATAGGTGCTAATACAAAGTTACTAGTTTCAGCAAAAGCTAGAGCAATACCTGTTGAGAGAAAGAGAGAGGGTTAGTTTTTTTTTGGAAGAATGTTTGTAACCAAACAGCCACCATTGACTACCATACTAGGAAAATTGTTGAAAACAAAAAAATATATTTTGAAGAATGTAGGAAAGCAAACAGTTCTGGGGCACTTTTGACTACCATTGTTAATTGTTCCTACTAAGGTTGTCAATGGGGTGCAAGAACTGTTTGGTTACAAGCATTCTTCCAAATATCTTTCTCTGTGTTCATCAGAACAAATAAATTTATACAGATTTGGAGCAACTCGAGAGTGAGTAAATGAAAATAATTTTCATTTTTGGGTAAACTATCCCTTTAATACTCTTACTACTTGCAAGATCTGCATAAACTGTGTTTTTGTGTCAGAACATTGCTGCTCTTTTCATTTTAAGCAAATTTGTCCAAAAAAGTTTAATTGTACAAAAAGCCGATAAATTGAATTCTCTTATTTTTTGCAAATGAATATTGAGCATTCAGAAAATCTAGTCATTGTCTTGTACACCATCAGATTGCTCATACAAAAAAGAATAGGCTTATCTGAGAAATTCGGTTTATGGGATTGGCTAATCTTCCAACCTCAGAGCTGGTGTGCTTTTGTGTCCCAATTTTTGAATCTAAAACCTAGTTTGTACATTAGCTTTAGTTTAGAAGAAACCACTCGAACTGGAGTTAGCTTGTTAAGTTATTCATTTCTTCCTCAGGACTCTTTGCTGGAGCGGCCCCAGATGTGGAGCTCCCAGAGGATGGAGCACATCCTTATCTGCTGCGTGTGTCTTGGAGACAACAGTGAAGATGCGGATGAGATCATCCAGTGTGACAACTGTGGCGTGACCGTGCATGAAGGTAAAATCCCAAACTCGACTGCCTGCCACCGAGGACTCAGCTCAAATATTGATCTCAAATGTTTGCACAAAGTTTTGAAAAATGAGCTATTGAATGCATTTTAATATTCAGTTTCTCCGATTCTAGTGCTTTCACGAAACGTTTTTGATAGATTAAGAGAGGTATTTTCTTTGAGATTAGAGTGAAAGCTTAAACAATTTTTCAGTTGTTTCGAGTTTGTTTTGTAGCACATGCTTGCAGCCGGTTTGTACACAGGATTGCGTTGTCAAGACAGAGTGAGGAGAATAGATACTGAAGGGAGAGTGATCTTCATCATCCCACATTATTAGCTCTTTGTGACTGCGGCTCAATGGAAACAAAAATCAATTACTCTTTAAACCGTCTCTTAGCGGCGGGCGTCTCATTCAGACAGGCCTGCTTAACGGCAGCCAAGCAGACTGGATCGATATGTCACCACTAATTTTCAATTAATCACTGATTTCTTTCTTTAATTATTTATTTACCGCTTGTTTTTGTGCAGTCATTACACTGCTGATTTGTAAGAGCATCACAGGTGTAGTTTGACACACTCAGAAAGACATTGAGACTCTTCTGCTTGTGTCAGAGATTGTGAAGAGTTTGGTTCCAAAATGAGATAACTCCGTTTTTAAATTTTTTCAAAAATCATGTTTTTTATTATGTTATCATGTTTTATTGTGTTAGTTAGCTGTATTTTTTGTTTGTTATTATGACTTAAATCAAAACAAACCAACTGCAGTTTGATTGATATTAATTGAAATGCACAATAAAAAACATGTTTTTTTAACATTTTTAAAAATGGAGTTATCTCATTTTGGAACCAAACTCTTTGGTTTTGTGTATGTTATAGCCAGACTATTTTATTAAAACACTTTTATCTTTTTTTATGCATTTTTAAAAATTTTATGTATCCTGAATGTTTTGCTCTGAATTAGCTTGAAAATGAGTTAAAACCTGAAGAGTTTTTCTACATATCTATGTCGCATTAACAACAGAAGCTGTGTCCGTTTTATGTACTGTGGTATAGCAAAATTTTAGTGCTTTTAATCAGAAGGATGTTGTTTCGAGTCCTGTAAGGAATAACAATGAACAGTGTCCTTGAGCCAGGCATATGATTCCAGGTTTCTCTGGGGGATTGTCCCTGTAATAGAAGCAAGTCACTTTGGATAAAAGGATCTGCTAAATGACTACTTAGTTACCTGCTTGCTCAACAGATTTCATCTGTTAATTTCATCAAGTTAATTACATCTTCACAGTACTTGCATTTACGTCCCTTCATCACAGCACACAGCAGTGGCTGCTGGTTAAAAGGGGGCAGGCTAAGAAAATATATGCATGCAGAGCACTATAGGTACCTCTATATAGGTATAGGTATATCCTGCTGAAAATTACATGGCTTGATGCATTTTCCAAAGGATCTTTGACCATGTTACCTGATTTTTTTTCTTTGCTTTGTTATGTTATTTGACAGTGTGTATTATGTAAACTTTTATGAATTTAGTTTATATTACCATTATTATTCTCTTTTTCATATTACACTAATAAGGCTCAAGCAATTCTGCAACTTGCCAACTAAAAAGTTTTTGTTTTAGGCAAGTCCATTCAAAAATAATCTTTATTTTTATTAACGTGTATATTCTTGTCAGTTTTTTGCTAGCAAAAATATGTGGAATGCAGAGCAGAGAGATAGATAGGCATTCTCCCCTCTCTCATGTGAGAGGATGGTCACTTTAAAGATATTACCATAGCTATACTTACTGAGCAAATGTGGATCTAAGAGATGGGTGGTTGTGTTAGTAAACATTCTTGCGGTTTTGATGCCTTCAGTGTAGACACACTCAGGCTGTGTTGCATGTTTTGTGTAGTGTAGATGGTGGGATATAAATCTTCAGACTAATGATTGTTTTTTAATACTTTTTGAAGTTGTGAGACTTTGCATGTTGTTTTTTAATGGATTGTCATTACAGTGCTTTGCAGTGCTTTAGTATTGATTCTCATCTGGTGATATCTATCATCACAGGCTATATGAAACCCTAGTTCTTGATTCCATTATTCATGGTTTTCGAGAATAAAAATTTGAAAGGTAAAAAATATGATTCAGAACAATAAATACACATTCACTTGCAACAAAGATACCCATGGTTTGTGTAGACCACCTTTATTTATCATCTGTCAAGAGTGTAAAATGTCTTTTTTTGCAGAGACACTTGATACATTTCGATGTTTCATTTTCAGGACATTTTTGTTTACTTGTGTACAGTTAAGAAAATCGTGCTGGGTCGCCAATGTAAAATCTGAAATAAAACCAGCTACTTTACAGTGATTTCAATAACAATCCGAATCACAGTGGTGTAAATTGAACCAAGATCCAAATTCTAATAATAACATTTCCCATGGGCCACATCAGGATGGGGAATGCCAGCAGCATCCAAGCGCTGAGACAGCTGTTTCAGAGCAAAGTTCTTGACCTGGTCCCGTCACTTGCCACCTGCTAGTCCCAGCTGTTCCATGGTACCACTCGTCCAAGTGGGAAGGGGCTGGTTGGTCCAGGAGGTGGGGCGGAGCGTGTCACAAACGCTCACTTGAAATTTGTGCGCTAGTTTGAAAAGGTGACCTTTAGACGAGTTTCTACAATGTGCTTATCACAAAGGCAAAAATAAGGTTTGACCCGTTAGTCTCTCCTTTCCCAGACCAGTGATTTGCTGTCCCTTCACGTCAGCTATTTTGGGTCAGACTGCTTTGGCCAGAGTTTCAGAGCTTTGAATGCAATAAAATGAGTCTGGTTTTCGCACGCCACTGTGGGATGTCACGATTCAAGCTGTGGAGGGCATGGGTGGCCGTTGAAACAAGGGATTTAGATTCTTATCTGGCTATTTGCAAAGGGAAAGTTCAAGTGGCAGCTTTGCTTTACGTTGCAGTGTTTGGGTAACGCCACTAGGCAGCGAGATTCGGAAATGTTCTGGGAAGGAGCCAGGAAAAATGGAATGATAAAGTAATGGAGCAAAGGGGCCACGAGAGCAGCACTGGAGATAAGAGACGAGCTGTCATCCTTAGATGCACACAAGTGTCTCACAGCTTGACTCTAAAGCTCGGCAGTCTGCGGAGGCTCTGACCTCGCATATGGCCTCGCTCAAACTCTAAAGGGAAAGACTCTATCAGAGCGGAGCGCAGAGAAAGCTCACACAATTTCCATTCGGGTCCAAACTCAATTTGCACGCTCCTCATTATCCAAGATTAACCAAGAAGTGTTACTTGATACTTGATTCGGTCCACAAA
Source organism: Triplophysa rosa (assembly GCF_024868665.1). Classification (NCBI taxonomy): domain Eukaryota; kingdom Metazoa; phylum Chordata; class Actinopteri; order Cypriniformes; family Nemacheilidae; genus Triplophysa; species Triplophysa rosa. The sequence continues at coordinate 11,360,694 of NC_079905.1, read as the reverse complement.
GCTATTCAGACTAATTATGAATCCTTTTGTCTCCCTCCAACTTGTTTGTTGTTTTTATTTCTTTTAGTAGTTCATTAAACCAAAAAGAGGATTTTTACTGGCTATGTTGTAACGGCCGTCACTGTTATCCAGTGAAGTGAGTTTATTAAAACCGTACCCCAATAAAAGGCATCACATCGTTCAGTAATGGTTTTGCACTCATTGGAACACCAATTACCATGCTGCCGCTATTGATTTCAGTAAGACCCTAATGAGTTCTGGACCGTAAAGTTAATTATTTCCCCAAACATGTGCAATTCATTTAAGTTGGATACTTGCTTAAATAGCTTTTTTTTGTCAAATTTGGTCCACAGAGAATATTTTTTTATGTTGTCTTCTGCTTTGTCTCAGTTTGTTGTCTTGAGTTAACGCTTACCGCAACTTTGGTATCCGTTTTTTAATTTACTAAAATGAACTTGTTCTACTTGTAGGTGTAAAAACACATTGGTGTTTTCAGTCATGTTGAATCTAGGTTATTGGTAAAATATTGCATCACAATTTTAACGTCTTGATGCATCACATCATTTAGGGTTAGGTTAGAAGAGATACAGCTACGGCCAAAATCTTGCTGTATTCCTTCAAGCCACAACCCTCATTTAGGCAGAAAGCAACATTGCACTGGGACGATCAATTTGCACTAGACCCAAATTTACGTATTTGTCTAAGGAGAAACACTTTTTACAACTTAGAATCCAGAGCTTTCGTAAGCTCTCCTAACAAAACATAATAGGGCAATTCCATGAAAATGTCAACCTTACCATGAAAATATATAGTTTTCCCAAAGTTTTTACCATACTAATAGCACAGATGTCAAGATTTGGTGGTTCAGATGCCCATTTCAGGTCTCTCTTCAAGTCTTGAAAGCAAGCATTTGTTTTATTTTTAGTGCATGATTTTTTATAGTCAGGTAAGTGCCATTTTCAGTGGTGTCACATCCATAACATAATAATAAAAATAAATAATAAAAATAAAGTAATTATTTTAAGTTCTGTGAAGAGGCATTCCTTCTCCATTTGTTGGGTATAATTGCTTCAGGTTTGTGCATTTTAATTCAAAGAAATCCTACAAATTTGTCGCCTCCCCAAAACCGTGTCCTTTTTTGTCACATCCATAAGCATGTTTATTTCCCCTTTTGAAAATCGAAAACTTGTGTATAGACTGACATTTTTCTGATGTATAAACTTTATCAACACGGGTTTAGTAAACAGATGGTTCAGTATATTGATCACAAATACATTCTCTGAGTTTATGTGTCACATCCTTTACGCAAAAATCACATACTGTACCTAAAGCTGGAATTGCTCAATAGTTTTGTGTAGTTTTATTAATATTTTAAATTAGCTTTTATTTTTAGAATTTTTTAGTTTTAATTTTAATTTTAGTTATTTTAGCAATTTTGTCAGTTTATTATTTAGGCTGTTTTTATATGTTTTATGTTGCTATATAAGTAATTAATTTTTTTAGTTTTATTTTTGTTTATATTATACTTTTAGTGACTTAAACTTATTTGTTTATTTTATTATAAGTTTTTCCAAAAAATTTAGGCCAATATTTTATTTGATTGATATTCTCATGGTTTTTGTGTGGTTGAATGCAGCTCCTTGGTCTAGTACAAACCTGAAAAAGTGACTCGTTAACATGTATTTTTCATATAGTTAGGACTGTTCTTTTGATACATTTCATAGTTTGGAAACTATTTATTAGGCTTAGTTTTATGAATAGGTTTCTCTTTAAAAACAATATTAACAAAAAGTTTGCTGAAACATTCTGTATTGCAGGGCTAGTCAACTGGCGGCCCGCGGGCCAAATGCGGCCCGCCAATCATCTTTTCCTGGCCCGCCTTAACATTTCAAATAAGTGGAGAGACTTTAAGAACGGTGTGCTTTAAATGCACGTCCTCCTGAGACGCCACATCTTTAAAAGCCCAAAATGCTGCTACATTCAAAACGAAAGTAATTCCCGCGGCTCATAATTTTTTACGTCTTATAAAGCGATTTGATCGGTCAGTCCAAGAAACTAAATGTTATTTACAACGTTATAATCAGCAATGCATTGCACAGCCACAGGCAATCGGTTTGCGCACGTGATAGGTCGCGTTCTAAAACGCGTTTTGTGCCCTTAAAAGCAGGCTAACTGTAGGAAGGGTACACCACGTTAACGGTTGTCTGAGATAAGGGAAAACGGTGTTGTTTTTATTACTGCATTCATTATGTATAACAGCTATATTTACGAAAAACAGCTGTTCATCTCCCCCAGAACTCGCACTATACAAAGGATCTGCCCTATAAGTGCGTGGGGCACATGAATGCGATCTGAATTCACCCGAAGATGTGATAATAGCGTTCAGTTTCTTGCACAGATCAATTGACTCGCTTTATAATTTATAGGGGCAGGGATTACTTTTGTGTTGAATGTATTTGCGTTTTTTACTTTTATTGGTTTAACTTTAATTAATTCAACCAAATATCTTCAGAAATATCTTCTTGAAAAAACAATGCCACCCACATCTCGATGTACTGGAGGACTGTGGGTGAGTAAATTAGTAGCAATTTTTGGGTAAAGTAATGCATTAAGGAATATAAAATACAATTAAAAAGACAATATCCCTTTTAATTTAATATCATGAAAAGGCTCAAATACTGGATGCAATATTTGTGTGCATGTTTTAATCATGGCCTATAAGTAACAGCAACAAAAACAGTATAAAAGGAACAAAACGCAATAAATAACAGAAGAAATGAGAATATCGTAAAAAAACTGGCCCGCATCCTATTTATACTTTTGCAATCTGGCCCTCAAAGAAAAGTAGTTGAAGACCCCTGCTGTATTGCATGTGTCTGTTTTCACACTGGTGCACCTGACAGAGCTCATACAGATGGTTTATTCCTAAATGAATTCAGGTATTTAGCTCAGGGTTAAAAACCAGTTTTTACTTTGCTTTATCTGATCTTCCAAACGTTCACTTTTTGGCACTCATGCCTGAGTTTCTTTGGCCTTCAAAGAAGATTGTACCCGGTCAGAATGTATGATTCATTTTGCTGGATTTGTGGCAGGCCAGTCACATCATCACATTGGTATCACAGAGGGTAGTTGACCAATAAACAGTCCAATGTGTCCTATGGTGTGACAGCAAAAATTTAGAAAACAAGCTGTAAATAATATATTATTTTGTATTGATATCTATATTTATAATGTAAAATAGCATAAGAGAGATGTATCTTTATTGTTATTTTTTCATTTTTGCTGTCACACAATAGGACTCATGTGCGGCTTATTTACAACTACCCATGTCCAAGGTTTCAAACAGCTAAAATGAACACTTTTAGTACTTGCTGAAATAAACATAAAACTGCCTTGTGATGCAACAATCACAGCCAGACAGAAGTTACTTTGTTACATGTGCAGTTATGAGGAGCATGATTTTGGACCAATTGCCAAAAATGCTATAATGGTATGTAAGATTGTTGGTGTCATTATAAATCATGATGTTATTTCACAAGAGTAAAATGAATAATATATGATCACAAGAGAAGGATTTAATCTGTTTGATAGCTACATGCCGTTTTTCCCTTCTCTGTCTTGCAACCCTCCAGAATAAAAAAACATTTAATTTGAGTCTTTGTTCTTAAAGGTAGCATGCTGTTATTGAATCGCTGTGGTTTCATCCCCAAACAAATCCAACTTCACAGAATAAAATTAAAATGTTATCTCGTTTAATTTTTTGTTTAATCATATTTCTTTTCACTCACCCCTTAATGAGGAAAGGATTTATTCCACGCATTGCTGGTTATGAAAATGATTGTGTTTTTTTGTACTTTTTCAGTGAATCACTTGTGCTGCTTTACATCAAGGCAGCTGCTTTTCATAGCTCGTACCTCGTCTTTTTTCTTACTCATCTGTCTGGTCCCGCGGGCTTTAATTAGCACTATTCATTCACTCCTTTGCCCCCGACTTCTGTTGTTTCTCCCAATGGTCCTGCTTTGTGTGCTGACTTAGCCAATATTTAAGCTATTGAATAAATCTACTTGTAGCATTTAGTGTAAAAAAGCTTTAAAAACATCTCTGCTGAGTGATGACGCAATAATTTGACAAGGAATAACTCAAAGGCAATTTAAGTTATTCAGCTTTGTTAAAATAGTCATTGTTTGGACATATCTGAGGGTTCGTTTAGGCCTTAATTATTGAAATGACTCTTACAAACACTAGTGAAATAAAAATATCGATCGACCTTAGTGAAAATCCTTCATACTTATTTCTAAAATACCTCTTACTACTACTAGTGAAATAAAAACAAAACATTGATGGAACTTAGTGAAATTCCTTCAAATGTGTTACTGAAATACCTCTTTCAAACACTAGTGAAATAAAAACATCGATCGACCTTAGTGAAATTCATTCATGTGTATTAATGAAATACATCTTACAAACACTAGCGAAAATCATTCAGATGTATTACTAAATAACCTTTTACAAACAGACATCAGAACCAGCGAAAAGTTACAGGAGCTGCCAGATATGACTTTTCTCAGCGGGTCATGACTCGTGACCACTGACAGAACCTCGTACCAACAAAAACGACGGAGCACATTTTCAAACAGTCGCGCCTTTATAATTCAACCTCAGATTGTAGGTTTAAACAACCACATTGTGCTCTAACGAACTCTTAAAACTACATTTTGCGACACAACAACAGATGTATTACAAAAGTTTGCCGGGGCTCAATACGAACTAAACAGAAATGAGGGTGCAGCTTCATTTTCAAGTAAAATCCGCTCTCATCAACTACACTGAAATCTTTCATCAACTATACCTGAAATATGTTGCCTCAGTAGTGCACTTTTTAGCATGCTGCATGCATAAGGAATGAATATCACTAGTGTTTGTTAAAAGCTTATTTAGTAATACACGTGAATGATTTTTACTGGTGTTTATAAACGACTTTTCAGTAATATACTGTATGTGAATGATTTTCGCTAGTGTTTGTAACATATTACATTAATACATATTAATGAATTCACTAGTGTTTGTAAGATGTATTTCTTTAATACATATAAATTAATTTCACTATTGCAGATCAATGTGTTTGTTTCACTAGTGGTTATAAGAAGTATTTCAGTAATACATATGAATGAATTTCACTAAGGTCGATTGATGTTTTATTTCACTAGTGTTTGTCAGAGGTATTTCATTAATACTTATGAATGAATTTCACTAAGTTCGAACAATGTTTTTATATCATGAGTGTGTGTAAGAGTCATTTCAATAATTAAGGCCAAAACGGCCCCTCATAGACATACCATACATATACATGCCACCAGTATGTGATTGCCTGATTCCAAACACATTATAGTCATACGCACAATAGTAAAAAGTCTTTAAATCTATCCCGCACCTTTCTCCATTAAATCTTGATGCACCCTAAAAGGTTTTCCCTTGATTTTGTCAACACCCTTCCCCGGGTCGCTGTTAAACTGCCGAGCTTGTCGAGGATAATCTTCCCCTCAGGGATTATGAAGCTCTCCCATAGTCATCACTTTTTTCCATTTTAGCTCATATTAGCCAGCACCCTGTGGCTTAGCAGGTCCAGCCTTGTATCGGAGTTCAAAAGGTACATCGGAGATTTGCTTGACGCTTCAGTTAAACCATCAAACCGATCGTTGGGAGCTCCGGTTCCTTGGTTCTAAACCCAGCCAGTAATACACATCAATCTGTTGCCGTAATACATTTCTTTAAGAAAATAACAGTTGGGCTGGGCTGTGTAATGGCACTTATTACTTTCCGGTTCAATATGACTGCAAGATGAAAGTAAGAAAAGCCTCATAATAGTCCCCATTGGTTAGAAATGTTCTTAAAGGGATAGTTCACTCAAAAATAAAAATTCAGTCATACCCACCGTCTTGTCATTTTAATTCTGTATGACTTTCTTCCGCAGAACACCAAATAAGATATTTTGAAGAATGTTGGTAACCGGAACCGATTCACTGGCATTGGTTTTGTGTCCATACAATAGAAGCGAATGGTTACCGGGCGGTTCGTTTACTTTCTTCAAAATATCTTATTTTGTTCTGCAGAGGAAAGACAGTCAAACAGGTTTAAAATGACATGAGGGTGCGTAAATGATGACTGAATTTTCATTTTTTGTGTGAACTATCACTTTAAAATATGTTCTTTTGTATTTCCCGGAAGAAAGAGTCAAATTTTTTGAGAATTTTTATTTTTGGATGAATTGTCTCTTTAACACAGATTTTAATATCTATCATTTCCAAGTTCTACACTTGCAAACCATATTTGTCACCATAAACCAAAAATAATCTTGGTTTTGCTCTGAGAGGAGCATTTTCTGCACACTTTACTTGTGTGGAGTATGCAAAGACCTGAACTTGTATTTGTTCGTCTCTCTCTCTTTTCCTCAATGCCCGGGGGCTGGTTTGCTGTATTAGAAACAGTTATCTCTGCAGTGGTGAGAAGAAGATTGCCAACCTTTTTGATGGCATGGAGCACGTTTGCCGAGCGTAATAAGCATCGTGGTGACCTGATCAACGTGGTAATTGTCTTGGCAACCTGAGGAAATTAAAGGCACAGCATTAAAATGCTTCCACTGGCCCTGCGACTTGTGATGCTACCATTTGATCAAATGGCTTATTATCAGCTTTGTGGGAATATGTTTAGCAAAGGCGGCAAACCTCAAACTTTTGCAGGTAATGTGATGATGTAAGAATTTGATAGCTGTCCAAGATATTGTACTGTCGGCTACTGGTAAGATGAATGTTTAGTGTGTCATTTCTGAATGCTCAGCTTTTCTTGAACATTTGATTTTTTTCTCAGGTTGCTATGGTGTTGATGGCGAAAGCGACTCTATCATGAGCTCGGCCTCAGAGAACTCCACGGAACCGTGGTTTTGTGACGCTTGCAAGAACGGCATCACTCCCAGCTGTGAACTTTGCCCGAGTCAGGATGGAATCTTCAAGGAGACCGACGCTGGGAGGTGCATTTAGCGTTTGAACAGTTTTGACATTTTATCATGATTAGCAGATTCATTCTATTCTTGTCAAGCCTTTTAATTATCCAGTTGCTTGTTGTAATTGTATATTCACCGAAAGGTTTGTTAAAGGAACAGTTCATCCAACAATGAAAATTCTGTTTTCATTTACTCACCCTCAAGTTGTTCCAAATCTGTATACATGTCTTTGTTCTGATGAACACTGAAAAGTTGTTTGGAAGAATGCTTGTAACCAAACAGTAGTAAAAATTGCTTTATAAATGTCTTTGTTCAGTTCTTTGGTCACAAAAGAAGATATTTTGAAGAATGCAGAAAAGCAAACAGTTCTGGGACACTTTTGATTACCATAGTAATTTTTCCTTCTATGGTAGTCAATGGTGGCCAAGAACTGCTTGGTTATACGCATTCTTCCAAATATCTTTCTGTGTTCATCGGATCAGAGAAATTAATACAGATTTGGACCAATTTGAGGGCGAGTAAATGATGACAGAGTTTTTGGATGAACTGTCCCTTTAAAAGTGTTCCTTATGAAGCTAAGATGCTGGGAAGGTGCTATGCATATGAAAAATATTTGGAAATATGAAGAGAGAGAGAGGGATTGATATGTGCAGGATGGGTCGGAAAACAGTGAAGCAGAGAAAAAGCATTAGGCAGGTTTAGGAGGAAGGGATAAGAGAGAGAGAGAGAGGGGAAGAGAGAGGCACCTGAAGCGTGAAGACTCAAGCCACGTTATCAGTGATAGTTCTCCTCAGCCCGCCTGCACCCAAATTTACTACTTCACTAGAGCATGAAAAACACAGCAAATTAAAGTGTGGAGCGTGCTCTCACCAAAGATGGATATCTTTATATTGGACTTCGGATTCTCCTTCCCAAAGTCTGCATTTGAAATTTTGCCACACCAAATGGTCCGGTTAGAGCACATTTGATCCTCTATTGAGGATTTCCTCCTTTAATAAGGAATATAGTTGGTGAATAGTAGTCAAGTTTTAGGGGGGCTGCTTTGTCCAAGTTGGGTTCCGCAGCACATGAAGTTGTGAAGAATAGGGATGAATAACTTTATATTCCTGCCCTGTCAAAGGTGGGTGCACGTGGTATGTGCACTTTACGTTCCGGGGGTCGCGTTCGGAGATATCGACAAACTGCGGCCGGTAACACTCACAGAGATGAACTACTCGAAGTACGGAGCCAAGGCAAGTGTCAACAACTATAACTGTTACTAACTCATAGAAACAAGATAACTCAACTAAAAAAATAAACGATCACGTACCTCCAGCACTGAATATTGCCAAAGGTCATATTAATTAGTATTAAAATCTATTTATATTGACATCACGTGTGTAGTCACATTCTTTTTCAGACAAAATTCATCGGCTTTCTGATGAAAGTGAAGTGCTTGACTTTCTTAGAGCAAAAGATGTCTTTCGCTTTCTTCCTAGGAATTCTGTCGACTGTAGACATTTTGACATTTACTCTATCTGACATTATTTTATGTGTCAGTAAGTCAGAAGAGGTTCCTTTTACTGGGAAGCAAATTACGTTAGAAGCACTTGAACAGCTTTCTTTAATGGTTTGTGCTGTACATTTGATAAGAAATGACTCCTGCAGAAAGGCTATTATTATTTTAATTTTGAACTTCAGTAATTGGAGAAAGTCAAATGGGCTTTTAGAGCCTGTTGTCCACTTTATCTCAAGTATAGAACTATACTGTAAATGAATGTTGGATTATTATAATTGTGTTGAGGACAATTTTTATTTACTGTTACACAATCAGCTTGCAGTTTACTTTGCGTCACTTTGAGAATATAGAAATAATCTAAAATAATTACAGTGTAGGTAATGAAAACTGAGGTCAGCATGTCAAAGTTTTTCCTGTCTTCACTATGAAACACAGCAAAAAGCTTTAGGACAAATAAAACCAAATGTTGTGTGATATAAAAACCTGCATGTCGTGTTGTTTTTCTTTGTTAAAGTTTGCTGTTACTCACATGTACTAGTATGTCATAACAGTCTGTTTGGGTTGATGGTTTGCAGGAGTGCAGTCTGTGCGAAGATGCGCGATTTGCACGCACGGGCGTCTGTATCAGCTGCGATGCCGGAATGTGTCGCTCGTTCTTCCACGTGACATGTGCGCAACGGGAAGGGCTGCTGTCTGAGGCCGCAGCGGAAGAGGTCAGTTTGAAATATCCTAATTCAATCGATCATGTGACTGATCTTGTCTTCTGTGGTTAGATTTTATAATTCTGCTGTGTTTCCCGCTTTCTAATGATCAGGGTTCTTTCTATAAATTATTTATAAAGGAGAAGTTTGTGTGTACATTTCTACTTATTTATATTGTAGATGCTGTTTTTTCGTATTCGTCATCCTAAAAATTTGTCACTCACAGAAACCTTGCGCCCTGAGTCCGCGTATTAAAGGAACAATACGGCATTTTTAGGAGGATCTATTGATGGAAATGCGATATAATATACAAAACTATTTATTCAGCGGTGTATGAAGACCTTACGTAATGAACCATTATGTTTGTAATACCTTAGAATAAGCTGTTTATATCTACATACAGAGCGGGCCTACATACATTGAATTCGCCGCCATGTTTTGTACAGCAGCCCTAAACGGACAAACAACTCTAGAACACGCGTTTCCTCTTCCTCTCCGCTGCGGTATCATGGTGAAACAGATCGCGGGAAGATCTGTGATCTGTACGGATCGTGCTCTCCGGTGCGGAACGCATGTGACCTGCAGATTAAGTGAAAGTTTATTCATCATTGAGTAAAAAAGTAAAACGCGCTCTCGCTCGCTCTCCAGTTTCAGCTCCAACGCGCTCTCGCTCTCTCTCTCCAGTATCTGGACGAGTACAATATTAAAGCGGTTCCAGATAAACAATGACCCTCAAAACTGCTCCGTCACACAGCTAATATTACATTAACAACATATCTTGGTATGTTAGTATGTTACTCACATACTGAGTCAAAGCAACCTCCTCGAGGGTGATTTTAAGACGATCTTTCTCTCCAACGTCTCTCTCTGCTGGAAAGTATCTCCATAGATATTCTGCTAAAAGCCTTAGAACCGCAGGTCTTAACGCGTCTCTGCTGTAAAGTCTTTATTATATTAACGCAGGTCCTGGCTCCTGTCTGACTTTTATCCTTCTTTTTAAACTTAAAATCCACAAACCGTTTATTTTATGTAATACATAAGTCATAGCTCTTTCTACAGTCTTTCTAATGCCCTTCCCTGCGTCAACATGAGAACGACATCTTTTTGTACTGTGGTTGCCACTGTCGTGTTTGGACTGAGCGATTCGTGGCAAATCTATAATACAATGCTAGCGGCCGCTGTTAATTAAGAACTGCGCCTTTAATCTGTTGTAAAAAATCTGCAAAACAATACAGCCTGCTGTCGCTCTCCTTATTTCTCCATTTATCCCTTGCCGCTAGGCTGTCATACCTCTCTGCCTGCGTCTTCTTGCACACCTGTCAACACTCCCGTTTTGACCGGGAGTCTCATGTTTTTCACGCCCATCTTCCGCCATCCTCATGTTTTGTTATTTCTCCCGTGAAACTCCTGTGTTTCAGTTCTTTCTCCTGTGAATCTCCAGCAGTGGGATCGCGAAAAGACAGAGGGGGATCCCCCTGGAACGCGGTTGCGCTGGTCTCTTTTGTACACCTCGTTTTGAAATGAGTACATACAGTACCATCCTGTTTTCCCAGCTGTTCTGCAATCATCTGCCACAACTCTCTCTTTGTATTCTATGTCTTTGTACTCCACACTTTGTTTCTCATGCAGTGCTTTGTGCTGCGAGATGATGTAGATCTACTCAGACGCCATCCTGGATTTTTTAAATAATTCAAACATAAATTTTTCGTTTCATTTCTTCATAAAATGATTTAATGAGGAAAAATGTTTGGAGTATTTTTGTTTGTGCTGTGGCTGTTTACTCAGGCAGGCTGTGGCGCAGTTTGAATGCATGATGTAAGTTTTGAGACTGTTTTCAGCCATTAAAATAGTTTAGATGAGTTTTAAATGGCAAATTATATTTATTTCGTTACATTTCTTTTTAAAGTTAATTTAGAAAAATGTTTGGAGTATGATTGTTTGTATCCCAGGCGCGGAATGCAGATTTTTTTATTTGAACTCATGACATGAATTGTTTAAATTCCTCCTTTAGCTCCTCTCCTTCTTAAGGAAAAAACCTTCCGATACGTGCGACACGATCACATGCAGACCTGTTACCACGTCTCAAACGGCTTCAAATATTAGGTTTGTCGGAAATAATGCAGTGCTGCGCAGTTCCGCAGGAGTTGGTTGAATAGCTCTCAAACTTAACATTACTCTATATTGTGATGAGAGAGTGTGGGCTTTTCTTACCGTTTACCTCAAAACAGTCGCATCATAATAATGTAAGTGTGCTTCGGTCCAGATCGTAAAATGAGGACAGTAGGAGTGGGGACAGTAGCACTTGTGCACAGATGCCCGGCCCTTGGAGCATAAATCATTTGTGTCTCATCGGTCTAGGATTGAAATGCAGGATTTTGTCGTTATATTTCCTAACGCATCTCATTGAGGACAATATTTCATACACGACAACGATCTGGTAACATTTGCTGGAACACCGGAACTGTTCATTTACCTGGTCGACAGTGACTTTCTGGCTCTTTAAAACAATTTCAATATGCGGTGAGGTGCCCGATAATAACACATTTCTATGGAGTGTTTGTTAGCTAGGAAATTCATTAAAAATGTTGCATTTATAGCCTAATATTGCTTTTATCCTAAAGTATGCATTGTTATTATTAGTGTCAGTATTTTTTTTGGAGTTTATATAGTTTAATTTAAGACATTATTTTATTAGCATATTGTTAGAACTGTGCTTTTGTGGTTATGTTCAGCATTATTTCGGATAATTTTAATTCCTGTGTAAATGCATTTATGCCGCATTAACGGTCTGTGTAAATACACATTTTCGTGGTTTTATGCCACTTCAGATTCGGTTTCTGTGCCACCTTTGCTGTGTAAAGAGGCCATTAGTCTGCTATACCAGAAGCTGGGGTTATAGTAAAACAACACTTAAACTGCTCTGAGTTTGTCATCATCATCATCTGAAAGGTTTACAAGATCAAACATACATTCTTAGAATCAAGTGTTTCCAAACTTTGGATTGGTTTGTGTTGGTTAATTTTCTCATGTTAGAAAGATTTTAATTCTCTGTGTTGTGGGGAAGTTTTGATTCCAGCTCTTTCCTACCAAGTTGACACTGTATCTGGTATGTATCGATACCAGAATTTTCACATGTGTGTCTGAATTTAAAATCCGTGATTTTATCAAACAGCGCGGAGAGAGGGCTTCGATCACGAGGTCAACCACTCGAACAAATTCCCAGCCCAGGACGCAGTCACAGGCCATCAGCCACATGGCTCATATATGCCGTCCGTATTGGAAAAGCATATGACGGTGTCGTTCAGCGCAGATAAACACTGACGAAAAGTGCCTACTCGCCGCAATCCACTTAATCCAGTCAGCTGTGCAAAAGGCCCCATATCAACAGGTGAAGGGGCTGATATCATCCAGCCCGATACCTTAAGCCTAAACCATTCCGCGGATGAGGGAAAATGGCTGCGCTTCTATCCGCTCTGGAGGGAGGGGTGAAACCGGTAGACTCGCTGCTAATGTGTCAGATGCAGAGATGTGAGCCACACGTTGCTTTTATATAGAACTGATGATATAGATTGTGTTTCTAAGAAAGGCAGACCTGCAGTTCGCTTCCATTCCTGGAAAAAAATCCACCAGCCTAATATATCAATGTCTTTCTCCCCCAGCTTCTGCTCCGAAATGTAGCTTGTCCTTTAAAAGGGAGGGGAATTGTTACAGGCTTTTTGCGGACAACTATTTGTCACAGCTATCGGAGAATGCACAGACGCCGATGGGCCATAAAACTCTAGAGCGCGGGGCGTCATTATCACACCGGCCAGAAGATGTGAGCCTGTATTTCAGGAGATACTCCCATCTCTCCCATAATCAAATCATACATTAGAATTATCAGGTGCGAGGGTGCACGAGCACGCAGAATTGAATGTGGAGCCTTTGTGATGCGGGAACAGTAATGAGGTATTTGAGAAGATGGAAAATACTTGAATACCAAATCACAAGGAGATTGTGTTCTTAAAGGCTTAAACATTAGATTAAAATATGTCCTGCACCAAAGCCAGGTTTATTTGTTTTTTTATCTTTTAGACCTCGTTCTGAACCAGATTATTTTATAAATGCAGGAGTTGCAAGGCAGACATCTGTGTTTGGTTTAATCAGGGAAATATCAAGAACACAACATTATTGTTTTTCGTGATTGAGTTTTATTATTATTAATATGAAATGTATCATTTGTTTGAAAGATTATTCAAATTGCAAAACTGATTTTAGAGTGCAAGTTTACTAGTTTTTTTATTGCTTGTAAGTGATATTCTGCAGTGTGAACTTGTTATTGTCAGCTCAAATGTTATTGTCAGTGTGTTTTCAGATCTTGTATGCACTGAAAACATGCAATGAAGATTCGCTTTTGGCATGAAAAGGCTTTAAAGTTCCAATGTGTCATTTTTTGGATGATCTATTGACATAAATGCAATGTAATATACATAACTGTGTCTTCATAGTTGTATAAAGATCTTACATAATAAAGCGTTATGTTTTAATCACCATAGATTGAGCTATTTCTGTCTACATGCGCAGCGGGTCCCCTTACATGGAATTCACCATGTTGTTTCTAAATTTAGTAGTCCTAAATGGACAAACTGCTCTACAGAGCGTGTTTCGTAAATACGTTATGTTTATTGGCAAAGAAGCGAAAAAGTGACGATATCTTAGTCCTGTGTCAGCCACCGTACTGCTCCGAAAGGGAGAGGGGAGTGGTGGAGTGAGTCGTTGGTGGCTATTCAAAACCTCACCACTAGATGCAGCTAAATTGAATACACTGGAACTTTAAAAGGGACATACTGTAATAGTAAGGACAGTGTATCTGGGGCGACCTGAGATTGAGTGTCTTATTCAAGGGCACAATGATGATGACCCATCATGTCTCACTTCATGTGTGGACTGAGCCAGCAATTATTGTTGACATGTCAGTTTGTTTACTACTGGCCGTTCCTTTGTGGGTTTTATTATACAAGGATTTAAGATTTAATTTGGGTCTATTGGGTGTCTGTATCTAAAGCCCTGATTTATTTTTTATCCACAGGACATTGCAGATCCATTCTTCGCCTACTGCAAGCAGCACGCTGACCGTTTCGACAGGAAATGGAAGAGGAAGAACTATCTGGCCCTGCAGTCCTACTGCAAAGTGTCCTTGCAGGAGAGAGAGAAACAACTCACGCCTGAAGCTCAGGTGAGAACCGACAGTCTATCCTGCCTGTTTTTTGTAGTCTGGTATGAAAGGATGTCTCAAGATGAGGTTTCTATTTTGTTTTGGCTAGAGTTAGAGTTTTGACAAGTGCGGTTCACATTGTAACTGAATTTTGATTGTATGATATGTATTGCGATATCATAGTAATAGATGCAACCATGTGGTATATCAGTCTTCACTATAGACCAGGGGTTCGCAACCTTTTTGACTCCAAGGCCCCCCATTGTATTTAACAATATTCAAAGCGCCCCCAAATAAAAACTCATAAATTCTACCCAATAAAGTATTTTCAAGCTTAACATTCACTGGAAAAAAAATTGGTCATTATGTAAATGGCTAAATAACAACAAATGTCTTGGTTTTTAGTTTTTTTAAATGTGTTTCAATGCTCATTTTGTCTAATTTCAAATGATTAGTTATTCTGAAGTCGCATCTGACCCGACGTTAACTTCCGGTCTGGCTAGTGGCTAATAATATAACTATTCATATTTTATTTTATTTATACAAATATTCATTTTTGTATATTTTATTGTATAATAATGTATTAAATAAACAATTTGTTGAATTGGTCGTCTAACTTAGTCACATTTAAGTTTAGCTAAGTAACTGTTATTCTACAGGTATCCCAAAAATATACTGGCTAGACATACTTTTAACTTGCTAGCTAATGTAATTTACTCCTTGTATTTTTAGCTTGTTATCAGAAATAATCTACAGGGACTCTATTCTTGCGGATGTGTACTGGAAGTTAAGGGCCACAAAAGCGTGCATGCGCAGGAACGCTTGTTTATGCAGTTGCTTTGAAGCGTCAATATACTAACGTTTATTCTGGAACGTCTGTGATTTTATTGTCCCATAGGCTCGAATCACCACACGTCTCCAGCAGTACAGAGCAAAGGCAGAGCTGTCCCGAAACACTCGACCTCAGGCATGGGTCCCCCGAGAAAAGCTTCCCCGACCACTTACCTCCAGTGCTTCAGCCATTCGTAAGCTGATGCGTAAAGCCGAGCTAATGGGTATCAGCACAGATATCTTCCCTGTGGATACATCCGATACCAGCGCAAGCGTGGATGGACGCCGTAAACACAAACAGCCTGCACTGACTGCAGATTTTGTTAACTACTACCTGGGTATGAGTTTCTGGACTTTCATTTGCTATTGGCTGCTTTGGCTTTAGTGTTTAATTTGTTCTTATACAAAGGATCAGGCCATTGATTTGGATGTAGTTTTCATTCATAACTGTAAACTTTTTTTAGATTATTGACTTGTTTGGAAACAATTCAATCTTTTTTGATATACCAAGTTGAAATTACACACATCATCTTATCAAAGTTAATTTTGATCGTACACTATTGAAAATATTTTTCATTTTAAGCATTGATCGCGGATCTGACGTGCTTGAATCTAACCACAGTATCAGACAGCGAGTGCAAGACACGCATCCCATTCTGTAGCCTTGCAGCTAGGCACTTGCCCTCCAGATGAGTGATGCTAAAAGCAGATGTGCGGAGTAACCTTGGGCACACACTCCATTAGGTTCCAGCAGGAGGCCTACCCTCTATCAGCGCACATTCTCTTCTCTTTTTCTCCCAACGCTTCTGTTTTTTCCCTTTAACTTTCTCCCTCAATCTTCCTTTGATATACCTTTTCTGTACCAGATAGCAATCTCTGTATCGATTTGTTCATGTCTATTGGTATTCAGAGCGGAACATGAGGATGATTCAGATCCAGGACAACATCGTGGAGCAGAAGAACCTCAAAGACAAGCTGGAGAGCGAGCAGGAGAAGCTGCACATGGAGTACAATAAGGTCCGTCTAACACTCGGCTCTCAAAGCATCTGTTTCGTACTTTAGCACGTGACCAAAGCAGATTTGTTTTCGCCATCGGTGCTTATGCGGAGGCACGCACACGAAGAAATAACAGCACACTTGAGCTGATGGAAAAGCTACTAAACAACTACTAAATAACAGCAATTATGCTTCAGTCTTTCCGTTTACTATGTAACTGTGAAATCTGCGTATGGTGTGGCAGGCCAGCTGCGGAGAGGAAAAAGATGTCTTGTAGAACACAAGGTTATTATTGTTAGCATAAACTGTAGCAAAAAGTAGCAGTAAATAGAGTTTTAGAGTTTTCAAAAATTTGTGTTGCTGTTACATACAATGAAAATGAAAGCTAGTACAGAACATCCATACTATAACAGCAACAACAGAAGACTAACATTCTGTTTTTTCTTATTCGGTTCATTCCCTCAGTCTTTCTAAACGTGGTCTCTTGGAGTAGATTTGGATGGTGTTTTCTCATCTGGCCCTATAAGGAATAGAATGAAAGCGAATAGAGGAAGTTGCGGGAGTTAATGTGGCATCCAGTCTTTATGCGCCGCATGTATTAAGCGTTATTAATGGAGTGTGTGTTGTTAATTACGCCACTCAACATGCATTAGCACAGCGACGGCCTTAAAAAGATATGCAGAGAAAACCAGCATCAGTGGAAAGCTGACTGCTTATCTGCAAAAGTTATGACACATCCAGTTGTCCGAGTCGGATGGAAATGAGATCTGATAATACTGAAGCATGTGTAGTTGGTAACAGATTCAGGCGTTGGTTGTAGTTGTTCGGTCGAGACCTGGGTTTGATTCCACCTCCTACGCAAGTCTTTTTTTGCATTATTAACCATGTCCTGCAGTACATTTGCGTCATTATTGCAAGAACTACTGTGAGTGTTTCAGAAACGTCAAGCAACTCTTAGTGGAGTCCATGTGGGCTGTAACCCAGACAGGTCTGTTAAAGTGAAACAAACTTCAGTCTGCACCAAAACCTCTGCTGTGAAAATACCCTTAGAATCTTTTAATACACGTCACCATTGACTACCATAGTTTTGCTTTATAAATTTCTTTGTTCCGTTGAACACATAAGAAGATATTTTGAAGAATGTAGGAACGCAAACTGTTCTGAGGCACTTTTGCCTACCATTGTCATTTGTCCTGCTATGATTGTCTATGGTGGCCAAGAACTGTTTGGTTACAAGCATTTTCCCAAGTATCTTTCTCTCTGTTCATCGGAACAAAGAAATTTATAAAGATTTGGAACAACTTCAGGGTGAGTAAATGATGACAGAATTTTTATTTTGGGGTGAACTGTCCCTTAACCTTTTTGACTCCAAGTATTTTGACCCCGTCGTATTCAGCAATATTCAAAGGTCGCCCTCCCACTCACAAAAACTCACAATTTCTACCCAATAAAATATTTTAGAACTCGACATTAACTGGTAAAACATTTATTCATTATAAAAATAGCTAAATATAAGAACTATCTTGGTTTTTTGTTTTTTATTTCAGTATTTTGTCTTCATTTTAAGGGCTAACTATTACAATGTCCTTAAAATTACATTTCATGCAGTGTGTAATGTTGCTGTGAGTGAATGTAAGCAGTCTGCCAAGTTGTAAAGCCGAAAGTGAACGAATAACAAAGTTATTGGCTTGGGAAAAAAGGAGTCGACTCTGAATCACGCAAACGAGTCGTCTGCCGTTCTAATTTCAGTTCCGGGTCAGATTTATGTCACTCTGTGTATTGCCAGCCTACGTTACATTTGCGACACTGCACTCGGTAGACCAATCACAGCAGACCATCTGATCAATCAGGTCAGAGTGGGCTGACAGAAAGGAAGGGATTAGATGGATGAATCACCAAACAAATCATTTGAGAGTCAGTCAATAAGTAAGATAATAACTGCCTATTATTAGAAAATAAAAGTGTTTTTGCATCTTGTATGTACGTAAACGTGTTGTTGGACACTCCATAAACCAAAGAAGGGCCTTAAAAATCACAAAAGATTTACTCTTTAAATTATTAGTCATCTTGAGGCCCCTTGGAAGTCAGCTGGGGTCACAGCCCTCCTGTTGAAAACCACTGCTTTACATATTTAATCAGGAGGCATTTCTTTTTTGATGAGATAGATGGCACAAGCATAGTTTCCAAACAAAACTTTTTAGAAAAAGTTATTAATCTCTTAAAGGATACACCTAAGGGACACTAGATATAGTGGTTTTATTAGTGCCCACATGCATAATGGGGCCACTATATGTGTTTAAGGCTCGTAATCTATGTAATTATTGTGAAAGTAATAACATTACAAATGTGTAACTACTGTGGTTTTTCATTTTAATCTGGAGTATGTGGAGTAAACCGAGGAAACGGTTTTTAAATGTTAGCTCATGCACCCCACAAGAAGCCTCATCTTCACAGACAGCAGAGATAAGAGACGGCTCTCTGTAGTTGCGTTTCACACACCCATAATAACTTCACCTCTGCACTGTTTCATCTCATCATCGTCTTTATCAAACGCCTGCCTGACGCTTATCTACTGTCTGGAGCTGAGAGTGGACCCTGCACGGAGAAATGCCACAGCCGTATGTGTGTGTGAGAGGCAGGCATAGGAAGTGTAATGTCATTGTATATCACGCTCATGCTACGAATCTATTAGTAATAAATAAGAAAGTAATTTTTGGTCAGTGTAGTATTTGTTCTTCTACACAACCACAAATTGTATAGAATGTGTGTATAAGTTTGTTGACCACTGAAACTCATGTACGCCTGTGGATATGTTCACTCTTGTATGCATTTGTGTGTGTATGTGTGGTAATGGGCAGAGCCGCCTAGCTTGTCCTTGTCTTATCTCATCTCCCGCCTTGCTGCGGTTTTATCTGTCACAGCTGTGCGAGTCTCTGGAGGACCTGCAGAATGTCAATGGCCAGCTGAGGACCGAGGGCCAGGCCATATGGAACATGATGGGAGGGATCCTTGGACAGGTACGGCTTACCTTCAACCACCTCATTTTGCTATCCGCTGTCCATCTTCATTCCAACTCTTCCATCTCTCCGCCCCATCCTACCCTTGATCCAGCTGCACGCCTCATCTATCTGTCACAGCTTCAGTGAATTTCCAGCCCTCCCAGAAACAACCTCTGATATAAACCACTGCCCTCAAGCGTACCGATCGCGCTGGGATGCTTTCGAGGGGCTATATTTGTCACTTTGGTAGCATTTTGTTTGTCCCTGAAGGCTAGCTAGATAACATTGTGACCGATTTAGCAGTCTGGTTTTGGAACCTTGGCATCTTTATGCAGATTATTTTTGTTATTCGTTTCTAACTTTTAGAATGAATAACTTTCGATACAAAAGCTGGGTGGACGGGAGATAGAATTTTGTTTTGTGAATTTTGAAGTATACAGGTATGTACATAGTAGGGTTGTCACGGAATCATAAAAATATTGTACGATACTATACCAGCTGAAGTATCACGATACAAGTAGTATCACAATGCTGTGCCATGTTCATAATTGAAATCTCCAAAATAAACCAAATTTCCTAATACACAAGCGAAACATTTTGTATTTACCATAGTAAATTTTGTTATACTGTACACTACAATATTTTGTGGTATTAACTATAGTAATCGGATCAATTGTAGCAAAAACTGTAGTATCCCTTAACTATGGAAAGATTAAAAAGCACTATTTTATAGGAATTTTAAAGTTTACTGTAGTAAAACGTGGGAGCTATACTATACCAGTCAAAAGTTTTTGGACACTTACTCACTTATTTGTTCATATTTTTCCCTATTTTAGATAATAATGAACTCATCAAAATTATGAAATAAAACAAAGGGAACTATGGAAATTATGTTGTAACAAAAAAATGAATTAATTAAAACGTGTTATATTTTATCATCTTCAGTGGTCACCTTTTGACTAGAATTTGCAGAAATGTTTTCTAGTCATTTTATCAAGCAGCTCCTTGAGTTCTCACCCTGAGATGCTTTTTAAACCATATTAAAGCAGTTCCCATCTTTTATGTGCTCTTATTGGACGCTCTTTCTTCATTATTCAGTCAAAGTCATCCATTTCAAAAACATTTTTTATTAAATAAAATGTTAGTTTTGTCATGAAAAACAACGTGTTTGTTTGTAAAATTATATTTTTGTCTACTAAACTAATTTCAGACATTTCAGCATACACTTTCAGATCAAAAGCTTTTTTTTTAAATAACGAGACACATTTCACTCAAGTGTCCCAAAACTTTTGACCGGTAGTGTAATTCAGATGTGCGACAAATTTCATTTATACAGCAATGTTTATAAAGGGAAAGTTAGGCTACTTTAAATGTGAACCTGAAACGACCAGTAAGTGGCGGCCTTTTTTTACTGAGTCACTTAATCATTCAACCAGTTTGTTCAAAACGGCAGATTTTTTTTCAAGAGTGAAGCAAAAATCTTGATGAATGACTCACTGAATCATTTTTTCTGATTCATTTAGGAGAGACACACTGCAAAAAGGCAGATGTAAGTGTTCAAATGAACTTTAATGCGCATATGCAACATTACTGACGGTACTACGACATTGAGCGACATTGCTGGTAGCTTTAGCATCGCGATGCTACCGTAGCACCAGTACACTGTGCAACCCTAGATAGTAGATCGAACTGCCTTGCAAATGAACACATGGTGCATCATGTTTTTCATACGATGTTGATTATATTCATTTACGCATATTATCGAGCATTACAGCTTATTAACATCCAAGTTAATAAACCATGAAGCGATCTGAGTTAACAACTCTTTGGTGTCATAAACAACGGTTCTTGCTCAGAGTTTGGTTATCAGACACCATCATGCGGAACTAGCTTTCAAAGTGTGTTTTCGTAGAATCCCTTTTGACTTCATAGCAGAAAGAGTTTAAAGAGAGCAGAAATCTTCTCCCTGGATTTTTTGCACCTGGGTAATGAGCTGTGATTGAAAGAAATCTAGATTGTAGGCAGCACCCCACAGGGTAGACGACGTCAAGGTAATTCTCTTCGCTGTAATGGGCCTCCTGTTTGCGAAATTCTTTCATTTGCGCTAACTGATTGACCTGTCATTGGCCATGCACTCAGCCCTGACTCGGTAGCTAAAAGCCGCCAACCTCTCCCCCGCTCGCTATGGTAACCACATCACCAAGGTGCGTCGCCATGGGTGACGGTCACTTAATGAGTGTGAAAATGTGAAGGTCTGAAATGTTCGCTAGATCTCTCTTTTTGTCTAAATAACAGTCTGTACTTAGAATGGCAATTAGCAGGATATGCTCCGAGACAAATATGCCATTGGTAACGGCAACCGTGAACGGGATTGTGGGTTTTTTTTATAAATATAGTCAAGTCGGTTAAAATGAACCTTGCTCGGCCTATCTAAAAATGTGGATTGGTGTTTTTATGACACACATGTTCGCAGTGGGGTTACAGAGAGCGAGGGTGTCACAGAGGAGTCGCCTGTATTTTGTCACCTTGTTCATCACTGTGATCATCACAGAACGAGTGACTTTGATGAGAGGAAGACGGGACATCTTAAAGGCCTCCACCCTTCCCCGTCCTCACCTAAAACTACATGTCAATCAGGACTATGACACACGTTGTTATCTCACACACAGTGTCCATTTGCATGAACACACGTGCGACTGCTTAAAACTTAATTTGCGTCGAATAACCGGTTAGCCAGTTTAGAGAGTGTGTAAGATGGTTAATTAAAAAGAACTCTTAAAATGTCTTCTCACCAGATAAATACCGCAATAATGGAGCGAAGAGGTAGAAGGAGGCTAGGGGAGCCGAGTGGTCTTGAAAAGAGCGAGCCAGTGAATCTGCAATGATGGTCATAAATCAGATAATTAGAAAACGTGCGCCGCTTAAGTAGTAACATCAGTCAAGGCACCCCGCTCTTTTGTGTCATCTATCTACTACATTTTCATTCCCTATCAGTCAATGGCGTCTTCTCATAACCCTCAAATTATTGATGTTCTCGAGAGACGCTCTCGTCTTTCGTGCCACCCCGGGTGAGGGAGACGTTTCAACAGAGCACTTTGGGGTAGGAGTGGAAAAATCTAAAGTATCTTTGCGAGACCAGGGATTTTATCGCCTTTGAAAATGTTGTCTTTGGACACTACACAGTGTTTCTACTTTTTCACACCAATTCTAAAGTATGTAAATATCTCCAGGTCATTAAAAAACTTTTTTTAGACAATATAAATATATTTTTGTATTTAGTTTTTATAATATTTTCCTATTTTTTTGTCACACAAGTGTAGCGTCTTACCACACAATGCTGGGTCTTCTGCTCTAATATCTACTGAGCTTTCAATACATTGTTAAGCTATAGCTTGTTTTTCAGCTCAGGTTGTCACGTGCCCGTTATATGCCAAACCTAAACGTCATTTTGAACTCCCCAGGCAATGCCGCCCCGTTGGAAATTTCGTCAGTTTTGTGACCCTCCCAGAGTACCACAGGGATCTCCACAATCTATGCGAGACAGCAAAATCTGTCTGGCTCCCTCAGCAGATGGCCGGCCGCCTGTTCGGCTTTTTTTCTCAGGCTTTTTCTTTTTTTGTGTGTTCTTAGGCAAACACCTTTCTTCCCCATAAAACAAATCCAATGAAATGTTGTAGATTGGACAGTCCTCCTGAGTTTGCAGGGTCTGGAGCCTGGCACCTCCTCACTCGGCCTTCTGGCCCGCTCTAATCCCTGTGGTGCGGTGGATAGGAACCGGTACCATGGGCACACTGAACTGAGAACACCCAGATTAGAGCAGCTCTGGAGGGAAGCTGGTCTGTGTTGCCGTGCGACCGGCTCCTACCAGATCATTTTTCTAATTAACCCAGACAGAAACGATGATGCTCAGATGTATAGACAGAAAATAGAGAAACATTCTTCCTCTTGTCAAACACCATCTCAGGCTTTTTGCTGCTACAGTATCAATAAATGTATACACCATATTTACATTAGTATATACACACTATGTACAAAGAAAGTTGAAGATCCAAGGTCAGATATGATTGTGTCTCTTTTAAATGTGGCTGAATGTCAGTGCTGTACTTTCTTTGTAGAAACTGAACTCTCCTGTAGTTCTGAAAGCCCCTAAAGAAAGAAAGCCGAGCAAGAAAGAGGGAGGATCACCAGGGAAGTCGTCTAACCTTCCTGCTGTGCTCTACAGGTTAGCTTACAGCATACTGTACAGAATGAAAGCAGGTGTCAAGCATCAGTCACAACACCCTGGACTGTGTTCATTCAAATCATTCACAGACAGTATATATATCTAAAATCTGTAAAAAAATGTCTTTGCTCATAATGTCTTTAAAGTTATATTTTAGTATATAAATATAATATTAGCCTTGCCTGCTATGAATTGCTACAGTATGAATATGAAGTGATTTGTGTTCTGTGTGCAGTTGTGGGATCTGTAAGAAGAACCAGGACCAGCATCTTTTACTGCTGTGTGACACATGTAAGATGCACTACCACCTGGGCTGCCTGGACCCTCCCCTCACACGCATGCCGAAGAAGACCAAAAACAGCTACTGGTGAGAGAACCACAACAGGATAAAATCACATGATGAGTAGTTTTATCCCCCATGTCTTTTTTATTGGAACAGAATGTTGGGGTGGGAGATATTTTCTATATGCGACCAATCAGAAGTTTAGAGTCACTTCACTCAAATGTTTCTCATGATCTTAAACAACTTTTCATCTAAAGGCGTATGCTTGAACGTTTGGAAGCATATTTTAGAAAAAGTATGATTGTACCAACATTACAGTATTTTATAAACGTAACATTTTATTTGAAATGCATAACTTTGGCTGAATAACAAAAAAAGCAGCTAATAAGAGCCTAGCATAGGTGAGAACTTAAAAAGCATCCCAGGGTCAAAGGTGATTGATGAAATGCAAAGAGTATTTTTTTTCAAATTCTAAGCAATGGGGGGCTACATTTATATAATATATCAGTTTAAAGTTAGACAGTCTAAACTCGATCAGTCTAAATATAATTCCCATAGCTACATTCATGTTATTCCACAGTCTTGATTTGCTTGCTTATTAAAATGTGGGAAAAATGATTAAGTGATCCTAAACTTTAGAACGGTAGAGTATGTATTTAATTAAAGTAGACATTACTCTTACAGTTATGAACATTAGTTAGAAGTAGAAGAAATTGCAGGAGGGGGTGCTTTTATTCTAGAATTTCATTGGACAAGGGTGGAAATAAGTGGGAATCATTCATATTTTTGGTCTGTGTACCTAGCTGTACATTTTAAGTGTATTTCCATATTAAAGTTAATATTGTCATATTTAAGGTGAACACTAGCATACACATCATATGGATGGTTTCAACGGCAACAACATAAACAAACATTATGAGGCCTAAACTTAACTTCTGGTAGACAACAGAGTCCTTGTATATTAGATTACAAATAGTATAAACTAAAATATGAATATAAATTTAGTATAATATAAATTGTTATATTGTATAGACCGATAAACAAACACAGAGCGGATGTTAACCTCGAACTAGGCGCTTGCGTCCGATGAAAGAATTTCAGATCTACCAGCCATAGACTAAATATTACATCTTGTTGATCTTTTAAGTGAGTGTGAACGTTATAAAATGTACTTTGGAAGTGTTCAGATGTTTTACCACACTTGTGTCTTGTAACTACAAGTAAGTCAAAATTTTGATCTGAAGCGAAATAAAGTTTGAATTCTAATACTGTGTTCACACCAAACGCGAGCAATCGCGTTCCACGCTCTTTATTACTCGAGGGAAAAGTTCGTTATTTTCGCGTGAAGGACGCGAAAACTCTTCGCGCGAATTCATAGCTCGAGTTGAAAAATTTCAACTTGCACGGAAGAACGCCTCAAACGTCTATGCGCGTCTTTGCATTGACTTTGTATGTAATTTACTCGTGCCAAACGCTTAATTCGCGTTTGGTGAGAACACAGCATAAGAGTAATACTCCAGAAGTCTTTCTGTGTTTACTTTTATAAGGTTATACTAACTGTCACTTTGAAAAATTTATGTGGAGCGCCACCGTTTGCGTGCGTGAGCGTTTCTGCGTTTTGTTTATTTGTCAAGCTGTACCCAATGCTTTCGTTGCTGATTCGAGTAATTCATTTAATCCATGAATAAGAAAGCGTGATGTCGTTCCGCGCTGCTGGATGGAAATTAGAAAGCATTTGAAAGATAAAATGGTGCGGGGGACCGAGTCATACCTAATTACTGGCAACTGCCTGCCCCTGAGACAGTAATACTGTATAATCAAAAAGCTTTTGCTCTCACTAAAGAATCACCTATTCCTTCACTTCCAATTTTATATATTGTTTGTGTGTTATATTTAACAAACCTTTTGTTGGAACGAATACAAGGCATCGGCTTCCACGGCTTCCTTCAAAAGCTTGACACGGACCTTGAAAGCCACTTTCTCATCTCGATGATTTCTCCCGATTGAGAAATCCATAAGGTCAAATGAAAGCAGCAGAACTCCTTTATCACTCGCTCTCTTTCTCGTCCTTTTCCAGGCAATGTTCTGAGTGTGACCAGGCCAGCAGCGACGAAGCGGACATTGCCATGGAGACGCTACCGGATGGAACTAAAAGGTCCAGGAGGCAGATCAAGGGACCGATCAAATTTATCCCTCAAGAAATGAGCCCAGATCCCAAAAAACATCAAATGAGAGGGACAGTGAGTATTAACATCACCTATACACATATGATGAATTTTGGGCTTCTATAATGGACATAGTCAATAACGATACCAAAGTCTGTGTCCAATTTGACCGTTTCCATTCAAAAATAAGATGGTTATGAAAGGTTCTCATGCTTACCTTGTCACTTACATCCTTGTTCAGCTTTCAAGTCAATCCAAGCACTGGTATAAATGAAGTTCCTGGACTCAGTTTGCACCTCAATCCCCCCCTCTAATTCACGGTTTGACTGTCGCCTCAAGTGAAATAGTCATTCATTGACTTGAAATTGATTCTTGCTTCTCACTTAAAATAGTTAATTGACCTGTTCTTCAGTCTCTTGAGCTTTAGCTAAGGTTATCAGTATGAGATACAAGGTCAAAACAACCTAAACACTCTATTATCTTTAGTGTTATAAATTTACCTTGAAACTGGGATACAGCCATAATTACACTATTAGTAAAAACCCCACTGGAAAAGTCCTCTTTATGCACACTATTCAGAGTTTGGCACACTGTAAAAAAAATCCAATGAACTGCCTTAGGCAGGATCCCGATAGTCATGGGACTTCATTAGGAACTATGATGGAATGTCTCATAGACACTCATTGTACAAGATGAATTTCTCTCTGCTTAAAGTGAATGAAAATTCTATCATTGTTTACCCTCTTGTCATTTCAAACCAGTATGAATTTATTTCATTGCAGAACACAAAAGAAGATATTTTGAAGAATGTTGTTTTCCGAACAGCAGCGGGACCCATTCACTTCTATTGTATGGACACAAAACCAATGCAAGTCAGTTGGTGCCGCCACTGTTCGGTTACCAACATTCTTCAAAGTATCTTTTGTGTTCTGCAGAAGAAAGTAAGTCATACAGGTTTGGTAGTTAAATACCGCTCATTAGTAAATGTACTTATAAGTACATTTGTAATGAACTTTTATCTCACCTTGTTTGTCATTGGTTGGCTTGCTGCAGTGCATTGCTCTGTTAAGCAGCGCAGCCTTAGATTTTGGATAAACGTATACATATTAGGATGTAGCATTATTGCCTGTAATGCTTTTGTAATGTGCGCATTACCGCTAGTTGTGCCAGCCCTATATTGAGCTTTGTGTGTGTGTTTTCTCAGACTTGAGATAGGGCTTGTCTTTCAGGCTCTCTGTGGCTTCCACTTATCACTGTCCAGCATTCTCTGATCTTGCGATAGCGCTCCGGCAGCCCAGATCCCCTTAAGGAAGACAAAAGATATCTATCGGAGAAACGACAAGCTCTCCAGCCTTCCTTCATTTTGTCTTTTTCAACCTTTTGTTTTAAAGCTTTGTCAATAAACCTCACCATGCTCGTTTTAAGCCAAATTAGAAAGTAAAGCACTGTTTTTATGCCTTCCGCAGCAATGCGGATGCTTGCCTTGGCTGGCAGCTGTCAAAATAGCTCAAACAAAAAAGAATAAGTGAAAGAATGACTGTCGGACGAACGTCATTTTTCTTTGCCGTATTTATGCGTATGTGCGTTTGAGTGCGTGCCAGGCAGGGTTAATGTGTTTTCCTTTTAGTCTTTGAGACTCGTGCCCAGATGGGATGCGAAGGCTTCGGCAGAGGGAGGCTGGATTAAGGATTTTATTTTGCTCGGAAGCTCCAGCTAAACTTAGCCAAAGAAAGATGCTTCACTGCAGAATTTATCTTCACTTGCACTCCAGCGTGTGCCAGTGCCCTGCTTTGCATTTTTAATACCCTTAACCAGTCAGTGTGGTAGTGGCAAGCCCTTGTAAAGCTGTGTTCTGATTTATCACGGCCGGCTGATCGACCCCCCGCGTCCGTCCGTTCAGGAGTCAGCGGTACCGCACCGCTCGCCAACGAGCAGCACTTTTTTAATGCTACTGAGTCCTGGCCCTCCTGCTAAACTGAAATGGCTCTCATGACAGACACACACTGAGATTTTGTTCAGACTTTTTATAATTTTATTTGAAAAGCTTTATGTGTCCTTTTAAAAGCCAGAGGGCACTGGAGGTTATGCAACGCTGTCTACCATAAGTTTTTAACTTTGGCACGTAATTCTTGGGTTAGTGAGGAAATTTGATACTTTAATGGTTAATTTTCTGTTTTCTGGCTATTGCTTTTGTATACGATCGGGCTTGTGGCATATGAGATCATTTTCATCCCATAAAGTTACTGTACATTGAACAAGAAACCAGAATCAAGTCTAGGAACCACAATATCATAGAGGCTTTGGGGTTGCAACTGCACTAAAACCTAAAAGTGCTAAAATCTAAAAATGCACTCGGTAGTACAGTATTCATTCAGACAGCTTCTTTGATTATTATTTTGCGTATTCATCCCGAATCGTAAGCCATTAGTCTTTGAATCACCGCAGTGCCTCGGTATGCACCAGTAGTTTTTCCAATTCTGTGAAAATTGATTCAATGCTTGTTAAAGATGCAGCAATGCAAAGTGCTTAATTAAAAAGTTAGTTTTAGCCGAATCGCCCGTGCCGTTCCAAGCGAAGATTTCTGTTTGCGTCAGCCCTTCACCCTGTTTACAGCGCTTCAGCGCCACAAAGTCGAGGTTCTCGGCGCGAGCTCTCCACCGATCTAGATTACCTTAATCGAGTCTGCCGTAATGAAGGAATAATGAAATAAATGAGAGCCTTTGTTTGGTGCTACCATCGAGGGAGAAGTGGCAGAGGCATTTAAGTGCCAGTTGGCAGTGCGGAAGCAGTTAGCATTTATAATGATAAGTGTTCCATCTGCCATGTGGTGGCAAGCCAAAGGCGACAGATGGAATTATTTTCACAATCTGTTTAAATATGTTGTCGTTTTTTCTTCCCTTTTTAAAAAGCCCCAGCTTGGCACCGCCGTACGCCTGTTTGCATTAAGGCGCAGACGTTTGATTTGATTTGCGCATTGGTTTTTCGTCGATAGGCCGCTGATGGAGATGAAGGGTCGGTCTGTTGATGGTAGACAAGACAAATGCGAACACGAAAACTTAGTTTGGAAGCTCGATCGCGGTTCGTGGCACACACCAAAATCCAATTTAACAGATAGGGGTGACCCAATTGCAGAATGGCCTTATGGACGCACTGGTTGAGGCTGTAGTCTTGGCTCTAAACAAAAGGATTGAATCCCTCTGTCACACGAGTGGGAGCCGGATTGAATGAGAGATTTGGATTAGAGAGAAGCACCACTGTTTGACATCTGTAGCAGCTACAGTGAGCAGCGAGTCTCCAGCTGATGTGTTTATTTACAGAGCGGTAAACTTTGTTCTGTTCAACATGGGTTAAACCACATCACACACAATCCACCTGAGTGGCTTTTCAGATCGAATTTTGCTGTTTATGATAGGACTGAAGATGCTTCGAAATCGTTATTTGATCTTTTGGCATTATTTGTTTTTTTGGTGTGTGTGTTATAGTGTAATCTGACACATGTAGCACATTGCAATGTGACAGAACCAAATCACTCCCAATATAGTCAATGGCATTGTGTACAATGCAAACAACCTTGTTTTGGTGGTTTTGTAAATAAACCAGTGTATTATCATTGAATGTGAATTGGGAAGTGAAGAAATTACAATAAATTTTGTAGACACTGTGTTATGGTAGTGTAATGAGAAGCTGAAATGGGACAATAGGTCATAGCTTGCCCCTTGCACTTTTGTCATTTTTCTTTTTTTTGGAGGATTTGGACTTTTTAACAGCATTATTATTATTATATCATTGGGTAAAAGTGTCTGCTAAATGCATAAATGTTATTGATAATCATATTGAATATATTATTTTTAAATATCTCAGACCTAGGCAATTTCTAATGTAAATCTTACTAATTTATTTCAGTGGCTCAAAAAGCGATAGTTCACCCAAAATAACAATTCTGTAATCATTTAGTCACCCTGATGTCATTTAAAACCTGTATATGACTATTTCTTCTATGGAACACAAAAGAAGATATTTTGAGAAATGTCTCAATGGTTTTAGTTGTTTAGTTATGAACATTCTTCAAACTATCTTCTTTTGTGTTCTTCAGCAGAAAGAAAGTCATACAGGTTTGAAATGACATTAGAAATACATTTTCATTTTGGGGTAAACTATCCCTTCAATAATTTCAATCATTTTAAATAATTGATGAAAACTGAAAAGAAATTTTGCTGCTTTCCTTCTAAAACATAGTATCTCCATATTTTAAATATATTTCATAAATGTATTTTTTGCCATAAATTATTTTTGCTAGTCACCATTTATGTTTTTCATTGGGTTTTGCAAATATATAACCAATAAAAATTATTAAAGGGGTGGTGCAACGGTGTGTCATGCATTCTGACTTCTTTACAATGTTGAACATGCTGTCTTCTCATGATTAACATGGTCAACTTGTCAAAAAACGAGTTGGGCGTATTACGTAGTATTTCTGTGCTTACGTAGTAAGCACGCGGCAGGCCCACGCGGCAGCAAGGAGAGCAGGAGAAGGCGCATGCGCAGACGTCACTTTCACTTGTGTGCAGGAGAGAGAGAGAGAGAGAGAGAGAGAGAGCATACTTTCGCGAAGTTCAGGTGTTTGTTTGTTCACTGCATTTGGGTGATGAATGTTATATAAATGGTGGATATAACGCTGGAATTGGAGATCGTTGGATATATTGGATAACTGATATATGGAGCCGCCCCAGCGCTAAAAGATTTCGGACATGAACCGCATGCGGTGAGTGAAACTGATGTCTGTGTTTTGTTGGCAATGGGTGCGCACGTGCATAGTTCAGCCTACCCCTCTCCCCCCCGCACGTGCCATATGCTTTAGGAAATAATCGTACAGCTGTATCTATCTTTTATAAATGTGACCAAACTAAATACTCTTCGAAGATACGAAGTATGCAATACTACTCTATAGGTACTCAAGATTAATATGAGATTGGCAGAAACCACGTGTGTTAGGGCCGCTTTAAAAAGTGTTTGTCAACTTTGACAACACGGTATGTAATCGCTTAAACAGAACAGTGTTTTTTCCATTTCCTGAAAAGAGGGAATTTGGACATCCGAGGTTTCTGAAGGACAGCAGCAAAATCCAAAAAACCACAAGGATTTAAATAAAAGAATCTACTGTACCAATTGTATTCAACAATGTAAAAGTTAAAAGTGCAGTATTACAATACCATTATATGTAATTATGTAATAATGATTTTGCCCAAACCAGAGAACCAGAGGCCAGAAGAGGAAGAGGACATCCATATGCGAGGAAGAGAAGATTGAGGTGAGCATTCACCCCCCCCACACACGCTTCTTTATGACTGTCAATTTCACTCATCTACCTCTAATATTTAGAGAGCGTGATGAAGGACGACAGCTTGTGTATGTTTACACAGCAATCTCAGGCCTCTCCACTCACCAGCCTCATTCAAACACACACGGCGCTCGCCTCTAATAGCTTGCGTTTCCATAGGAACCGTCGCCGCGGGAGCGCAGACAGAGGCAGTCTACTCTGCAGAAAAAGCCCAAAGCCGATGACACGCGGACCGAGTGCACCACCTGCAAGGGACCGGGCGACAATGAAAACCTAGTGAGGTGGGTAAGCTCTCGCGCCGCGCGGCTTTGAGCATCTGTGCTCGCGAGAGCATGTTTGATCTGGGGGGGTTATAGTCCTCATGATTAAAGTTCAAGCTTCATTATAAAGATTCTGCCATGCATGTGCGAATGGCTTCACGGTGCCCTCTCCGTTTGGCTGCCACATGTATTTGCTCACTTGGTACGGCAGTAATGAGCTGTCTGATTTACCGTCATCACTTGGCCCCTTGTATGAGGTCTTGATTTCTATGAACGGGATTGTTTTAAACATAAGCCACCGATTCAGATCAACTGTCTGTCTTTAACATATGCTGTCATGCTTTTAAATGCCGTAACATTTCTATGGTAACGCTGAAATACACGCAGAGAGACTTTTAATTGACACTTACATAATAGAAGTGACAAACAGTCGCCAACTCCGAGCCGTATTCGGATAATTGGAGTGGCTTGTCAGGGTAAGTGAAAGTTACAAGTATTTCAAGACAATGCATTGATGTAGGAGACATAAATATGCAATGTTTTGCTAAGCAGGTTAGCAGGTATTTGGCCTCGGTTGTGGTGTGAGGCGTGTTGGCCTGACTCTTTCTATCTTTGCATTGAACAGGTTTTGAGAGCCGGGCAGCATCTCCTCCCCACCTCCCTAGCAAAGGACAGATGAGAGAAAGACAGGGAGAGAGAGAGGGAAATATCTCGTTTGAAGAGCGGCGTTGGGGTCGGGGAGGAGTCACAGATGGCCACCTCTGACCGCCACCTTCGATCGTCCTCTACCCAAAGCGGACCGTGCCATGGACTTGATCATGGTTAAATGATGGTCCGTTCGAGTTTTGTGAAAAGACGATCAAATGTGGACTCGAAAATGAACAATTGCGTTGGGGGAAGAACAACCCTCATCGGACACTATGAAAGGACTTTTTGTGGATTTAAGTCTGTAAGGATACTCAGTTAGCCAGTTTGGAGGTACTTGCCTGTAGGGTGCTATACTGGAATACATGAACAGTGACGCTTGCGGATTAACTCGGATCTAAGATTTTGGGCCTTTTTCCACCTTCTTTGCTAGCGTTTCACTGGCATCTGGCCCAGCTTCTATCCGGGCCTTCTGGACTTTCTCTTTCACGTTGGCTCTACAACGGCACACACTACTAACCCTCTGATCACATGATCTGTGCTGACTGAGTCACATGTGATTCTCAACGCTGCGTTCCCTGTCTTACTTTCTTTTTATTGTGAATTCACTTAATGCTTTTGTTTCTTGACTCTGCTGTCTTTTGCTTATGCTATGTGTAGTCAATGGGTAAAAGTAGAAATTAGAATCAGTAGCATAATTTTTACTAGTTGTGGTGCAGTTATATAGGTTAATATGGTAATATCTGTACTAGCACTGTAGTTTTCAGGAAGTGTAGTATTTGTAAACGGGTGAATCTCACAAAAACATATCCAAGTCATATTTCACCACAAAATCGAAATATGTTTTTTTCTTATTACATAGTAAAAAAAATTTGTATTAAAGTAATAATAATTTAGGGCAATGTTGTGCTAAATTTCAATAAAATCATCACATCAAAATGCAGAAAATTATGTTTTATGAAAAATATGCTTTGTTTTCTTTAAACTAAAATGTGTTTTTTATATTATTTTGAGGTGAAATATAACTAAGGCTGTCAAGCGATTAAAGTCCCAGTGAAATAAAAAATTACAATGCCTATTTTTACATGATATACAGCAGCGATTATTGTAAATAGTTTATCAGTGTGGGCCATTCTCGTTTTAAAAATTGTGTGGCCTCATAATCTTCAGTTAAAATCTGAAAATGCACTTCCTTCCTGTAATGACTATTCATTTTAGATGACGTATGTTAGATAGCTTGGGCGGAGCATCCGTTAACTCCTCCCCTTCAAATGTCAGTCTGTTGCCAGTTCCATTTCAAAATGCAACGTATGTTTTTATACATACAATCAAATCACAGAGAAATACGAAAGCCACGCAAACTGTTTTCTCATTTAAAATTCCATTTCACTCAGAAATGCATCAAAATACGTAAGTAAAAACGAACTCAACTTCCGGTTCACAGGACTTTAATTGTGATTAATCGTGTCCAGAATGAAAGTTTGTGTTTTAATAATATATGTCTGTCTACTGTGCATATTCATTTTGTATTCATAAACACACACACATACATGTATATATTGAATATGAAAAATATAACATTTATATATAATTTCAATTATTGGTAAATATAAATAAATATATCTCAATACTTCCTACATATATATATATATATATATATACACATGTATATGTATGTTTTTGTGTTTATAAATACAAAATTAATATGCACAGGACACAGACATATATTATGTAAACACATACTTTTATTCTGCATGCAATTAATTGTTTGACCGTCCTAAATATAACTTGTTTCACTCCATAACATCACAGAATGTTAAAACTAAAGTTATTTAGTTGGCAATGGGTTGTGTTGGTATCTGAACCATCAACCCTCCTTCCTATTGCACTTTTGACAGCCTAGCTGCCTAATTCCGAGGCAGGACGGCTGACAGATGACGGTATCCTGTGGCTTCTATCTTTATGCCACGGGGGACAGCCTCGCCCCACATGCCCTTTCAAACTGCTTACTCGCACCGGAGCAGACGCAATACTTCCTTCCTGGGATTTATACATCTATTCCATCTCTGGATGACTTCAGCTGCCCTTTAACCTCTCACCCTGCTGTATCTTCAGCCAGAGCTTTATCTTTCTGTTCTACTGAGCCGTCTTACCTAGCTCATTGCGTACTGTGTGTGTGTGTTTGTTGGGGCACGTATATTGCATCTGCTTTGTGGAGATAATGCTAGTAGATGGAGCCTGTTAGATTACTGGACGTCTGTTAAGTCAGCTTACTGAAGTATTGAACTCTTCTGCCTTTTTTCTTAAGTGTTTCTGGCATACGCTGTGCTGCCATTTTGTTTAAAACGTTAATTTGTACTTGAATATTTTGAACTGAATTTACGATGAAATTTTACTCTGTTTCATGTACTGTACATATGACATTTTGATTTTGTAGTTGTGCTTTATAGTTTGTATAAATGTGTCTTGAGATGAGATGTGGCATTGCATTTAAAGTGTGAATTTGAACTGTGCATTATTTGGGAGAGTGTTGTCTTAGCACAGAGGCGTTTGCATCATGCAGGCCTTAATAAACTCTTGACTTTTTCACCTCATTGCTATCATGATGAATGATTCTCAGTCGGGCTAGTTAATGGCTCGTGCAGGTTGGTGTTCGAGTCCAGCAGCTATGTTGTCTCTTGGTTATCGTTAGGGATGCATCGGTGTCCGGTTCTGCCAGGGAGAGTCAACCAGGGCTTTGTTCTTCAATGCCAAAATTTTGACCATTGGCATTCAGTCTGGTCCCTTTTGCAGCTTATTCTGACCAGAACTGACCATTTAGGAAAAACACTGACTTTGATTTACAAGGTATACCGGGTATCTACATTAAAAAAATAACTTGTTTACATGTACTGATCTGAGACTCTGTCAACACTAATCCAAATACATTTAAAGCAACACTTTGTAGTTTTTCGAACTTAAAATAATGTCTCTAAAAATATTTCAGTGGTAGAACAACTCTTAACTGGACGAATTCTGCTGCCGCTGCTACCTGAGAAGCCTCATAAAGGCTACAACCACACTCTGTAAGTTCTGTGTTCGGGTCGGCGCACACAGCCCGCCCATCCCCTGCCTGCGGAAGAGTGCGATATGGTTTCCAAACAGCGTTTCTTCATTCGCCGGTTCCATCAGTTTAGTAAACATATTCATGTGTATTGAGCTGCCCACGGGGAAGCTTATACAGCGACATTATTTACTACACTGGTAACAGACAATTGCGCTTATCAACCACAGCAAAAGTTCTATAGTGTCGCTTTACAAAGCCACATTGAAACGTTTTAAAATGCTTATGTCCCTGTATTGCGCATTAGTAAAAATGTTAGCCAATTCAACATGCTTTGTGAGATTTTTTTAAATTTTCTGCCAACGTTTTTTTGAATGGACAGACAGACCAACAGGTGGAGCTGTTGCTGCTTGCAAAGTGATAGTTCACCCAAAAATGAAAATTCTGTCATCGTTGACTCACCCTCTTGTCATGTCAAACCTATATGACTTTCTCTCTCATGTACTTTAAAATAAGATATTTTGAAGAATGTTTTTAACCGGCACCCATTCACTTGCATTGGTTTTGTGTCTATACAGTAGAAGTTAATGGGTGCAGGTGCTGTTCGGTTGCCAACTTTCTTCTAAATATTTTCTTTTGTGTTCTGCGGAAGAAAGTCCAACAGGTTCGAAATGACAAGAGGGGGAGGGGGAGTAAATGATGACAGAATTTTCATTTTGGGTGAACTATTACTTTAACATCATACGATAAAATGAGAGAAAATGTAAACCGTGAATCATGCCAAAACAAATATGTTGAAAACAACTGCAGTCCACCATTTTTCTTTAGACTGAATAGGTCATAACTGCATCGCATGACTAAAATCTTGCATTGTTTTTTAAAAGCTTCCATGTTCACATTACAATACGAAGGGGGCTTTTATTTACAATAATTGGATTGTTTTTATCAAAACTCAATCATTGTTTTGGTTGACAAAAACGACATCTCAATGTGGACAGAAGGCCAAACAAAGAGAAAGGATGCGTTTTCAAACGAAGATGTATAGTGTAGACAAGGACTGAATCAGCTGTTTCCACAGAATTAAGAACCAAACCAATCCTGATGTGTAACTGCATAATTTTTATGTGTACAGCATAGTTTTTGATCTGCCATTTTGGCCAGTTTGGGGTTATAAATGAATCTAACCATACATTTAGTGTGAAGTTCTTCTAAATTTTGTACACAATCTCAATTAGTGACCATCTCTTCTTTTATTTTCTGTTTTCCTTCTCTCTTTTTCTCTGTTTTCCTCTCTCATGTTCGCTCATTTCATCTGCCCTCTTCAGTACACTCCCTCCCTTCTTCCCCATCAGTAGTCTCCCTCTCCACGTGCCAAGCCAGCTCTCCAAAGCCAGAGAGTGAAGGCTTTCATGGGGAAATCTAGTTAACGGCATAACAAAAAGCCCAGTGTGTCTGCTAGCGAGCTGACTAGCATTTGTGCTTTTACGACAACAACAGTGACAAGCTATATCTCTGTGGCCCACCGAATCTCTAAGCCTTGGCATGAACCACAAAGATCGAATCACTTCGGCATGACCAAAACCTGAGCGCCCCAATCGCTCATACTCAGTCCAGTGGTTTGGTGCGAGGGGTCTTGGGGGATGAACAGCAAGGCCCACGTTTCGGTCTGAACCCGGGGAGTGGATAGAGGGGGAGGAGGATGTTCTGGAAGAGCGGTAACCTTTCGGATGATGAGCGGCTTTCCTATTACAGTCCTGACACGATATCCACCGAGATGATTTAATGGCGGCATTTTGTTTTTGCTGACTTCACTCCTTTTTGTCCCCCGTTCAGACTCCCCACCACCATTAAAAGAGAAAACCCAAGAGCCGGGGCTGCAGCGTGTGGGAAGACTAGCGAAGCAGCTAAATTCTATTAAGCGGTGTCTTATCCTACCCGGTTTTACTGCAGCATGTCCGGAAAACGTGTGTGTGCATTTGTCTCTTTTCTTGTGTATTTGGCACCTCTCCCTCTTTGTGCATTTGGTAAAGGACTTGCGCACATCCCAGAGGTGTCTAACTAATTAGCAAAAGCCTGGTAGAAGTGTGTAGACTGCATACGCCGGTGCCAAAGCAGACTGTCTGGATGGTGTCCAGAGCTGAGTCAAGGAACTGTAGGACGCTTAATATAAACGGGCACGTTTGCATTTAATAGCTGATCCGGAATCAGCTCGAATGGTTTAACCTCAATCAGCTTTGGCCAAACCACACAAGTGACCGTCAGCTGTTAGAAGTGCAGGAATTGCGCAGAGACCGTCAAAAAGTCGACACACTGTGGACCCCTACTGACCACTCGGAGAAGTCCAGCAAGCAGCCTGAAAGTTAGTGTCCCCACCTGGCCTTACTGGCGGTGAGTACGAGAGTAAATGAATGAGTGAGCCGGTTGGTAATGAGATAATAAAGAGGAGTTACTCTGTCAGAGCATCAATCTGCCACTCCAACTTTAGCGGCGGGCCCGCTCGGTGCCGCTCCTCCTTGTAAAACAAAGGCCTCTTAATAATACCGTTCCCACCTCAACAGTAAATCAAAAATAGGGAGGCTCACAAAGGCTGATAATCCACTTTCTCAATAGAGGGGATTCACGAAAAGCCACGGGGGCACTTTGTCACGGTCGGCAGTCAATGGCCGAGCGCCTTCTGCCTCATTGATCCCTGTCACGTGGTGGCTCCCCAAGTAATTGCGCTGGACCCAAGTGATAAATTTGCCGTGTTTGTGGTGTCCATTTGGGTGAGAGCACGGGGCCAAAGAACTATAGTCGCAGTGTTACACCCAACAGTCTGAAACAGTTTGGTAAATGAAGTACAAGAATGAGGAATTTTATATCTGTCAAATTGTCATTTTTAGAAACGTTGGCCTGTTTGGAGAAAGCATTACGTAAGGTCAAAGAGTTCATCTAAAAATGAAAAGTCTTTCATGATTTACTCACCCTCTTGTCATTTCAAACCTGTTTGACTTTCTTTTTTCTTCAGAATGCAAAAGAAGATATTTTAAAGAACAACGGCAGTACACATTCACTTCTATTGTATGGAAACTAAACCATTGAGAAGTCAATGGGTACAATCGTTGTTGTTCGGGTACCAACACCAAAATTTAGGTGTTTTCGGTACCTCCTTCTGTGTTCTGAAGAAGAAAGAAAGTCATACAGGTTTGAAATGACATAATGGTAAGTAAATGATGACAGGATTTTCATTTTGGGGTGAACTATCCCTTTCATTTGTTTCAATATGTGGAGATTGAAAGTTGGTTATGAGAAAATAAGACTGAATCTGAGCTTTGATGAGCCAACACTCTTGTCGCAGGTGACATTATATTTTTATATAACTCTTTGTTTCATAACTCAGTTTCATTCAAATGTGTAGTTAACATAGCTAGCTATTAAACAGAGCGCTGTTCGAGAGATTTGGGTTCCACTACCGAAGCATTTTTTTAAGGTCACTGTGAAAATTGCTCTTACTGGCAGGACGTTAATCCACAAAAGTGCCAGTTAAAATTCCCATGCAGAGTAATCCCTCAACATAAAACCTTTAATTATATGTTTAAACATTTACAAAATAATCTTTATTTTGCTATTAAATGGTCTTTTAGCTATCTTATCAGTAGTGTACCAGTGTTCCTTGATTGTTTCCTTGTTTTGTACTTTGGTTCTAGATGTCCTTGAATGACACTGGAGACATTTTTGTTAGATACTCATGGTGTTTGGAATGAATGGTGTTTGCTAAGGGTATACCTCATGCATGGAAACAAATTTACAATGCTAAATATAAAACTTACAGTACTCACAGTAATAGGCCAGCACCATTTGTGTTAGACATGAGTGGTGCAACTTGTTATAGACCAGTGTTGGGGGTACGCGTTACAAGTAACGTGCGTTACGTAATAAGCGTACTTTTTAAGTAATAAGTAATGTAACGCAGTTACTTTATAAATTTACATATCAATACTCGAGTTACTTTGTTTTTCAAGTAACTCGAGTTACTTTTCAGTCTAATCATTGATTTATATGAACATTTTTTTTAACTGCAGAAGTGAAATTCTGAATTAAAAGTAGCGTAGACAAGATCGCACATGCTTGCGCAGAAACAGTCGCTAGTCAGACAGCGTTGCCATGTCTGCAGTGCTGCAGTGTTCGACTGTTTGTGGCGCTGCACGCACAGACAGATCTGCAGATTTAAATGGGCATGGTCACTGTTAGAAGAAGGGTTGGGGAGTGGGCGGAGCACGGGAGAAAGAGAGGAAACAACTGTCATCTCTTAGTCTCCTCACCAAATACCAGCATATATACAACATAATATGTTAAATGTCATTTTCCCCTCAAAATAATATTATATAATATTAGTAATATATTATATGTTAGATTAATCATAATTTCGTATAACACTATCGAGTTGTTTTGGCTCAACGAAGTGCTCGCAATGCAAAGAGGATCTGTCATATCGCGTATATATTACTTTAAAATTAAAGAAAAAAAACACCGGCCGGTGTTTTTGCCAGCCAAAAATCCTCATTTTCCCACACAGTGTTATACGATTGGAAACTACTCTGCCATCACAAAAGCTCACCGGTGCCATCTTGTGCAACTAGCCGCGCTGTCAAAACACAATAAATATGGAGAGTGACACCGAAGTTAGCAGTGTCAACAGTAGGCAGAGCTCTGATGAGGTGGAGGACTACTGGTCAGGAAATATTTGAAATGTGTTTTTTAAAGAAAATAAAGGTGTGTTATAGGCTATATAGGATTGTTAAATGCATTACAGTGTTAAACACTAAAGAACAGCAAAGTCTGGGGAAGCATGAGCATCAATTAGGTGAGAAAAAGTAATGCAAAAGTAACGCAAAAGTACTTTGTTACTTTCCACAAAAAGTACCCAAGTAACGTATTTAGTTACTTTTTATAGAGTAACTCAATATTGTAACTAGTTACTTTTAAAAGTAACTTTCCCCAACACTGTAATAGACTACTTCAGAAAACAGAAACCTCTCTGGTTCGACGCTGTCCAGAACTTCCTGTTTCAGTTTTTAAGTAAAGTTTAACAATAAAATAAATAAAAATGAAGCCAGAAGTGCTTTTGGACCAGTTTTTATATCTTGCGAAGTGGTCAATAGAGAGGTATGTTGTAATAATTCTGCCAAGCCTTAAAACAAGATGTTCCCCAGCAGATGATTAAATGCTTTCTAGATATTTCACCAGCATACCTCCTAGTTTTTTGTTATATTTCTTATATTCCAAGATGTGGTATGATGTACAGTAAGTTTTTTAGTCCTCTTTTAACTTTAGAAAGACTTCTTAAATTAAACTGTAGCAATTCTGACACAGTCTATAGATATATTTACTATTTACCACAGTAAGTGCATGTGAACCGGAAGTTGGGATCAATAGTGTCACGTATTTCTGAGTGAACAGAATATTGAAAAAAGGGTATGCCTTTTTTTCACTGTAAATTGATTGGATCTATAAAACTATAAAACTTAATCTATAAACTAATTTATTTTCCTCAAAATGGGTTATAAAATAAATAGGAACAATTTTGATTACATGTGAACACTCATGTGAACATAATATACTTCAGTATAGTTGTAGGAATCCTGCTAAAAAGGCAATATAATTTTAATGAGAACTGATAATAATCTCAGTGGGGATTTTACTGTTGTGGCCTTTGCTATCTCCCCTTGAAATTTCCTTTCGGGCCTAAAAGTTCCAGAAATCTGATGCTGGCGATTGCCCATGTCTCATTAAAATCGTGGCATTAATGATCGGTAAAACTCCACGCACGCCAGCCAGGAGCCGTTTTACTTACATGTACCCTCTTCACTTTTATCCAGTCAGATCTAGAATTGTACATTATGGTATTAAAACATCTTTTGATTAAACAGAGCTGTCACGTGCTGCGTAGATGAAGGCCGTCTGCTCTGAACCCGGCTGACTGGCTCAGGCTTTAAAAGGAGCATCGGCCTGAAATAGAGTTATAAGTGGAAGGATAAGAAGAGATCAAGCAACAGAGCCACCGGGCTTTCACCCTGCTCAGAGAAAAGAGAGAGACGACGGGAAGGGAGCCTGAGCGTGCCAGGGGGTCTCTAAGAACTCCTCTTAGAGATTAAACAGTAGATGAAAGGAGATACGCATCGCTAGCCCAGAGCAACATGTGTCACAGACAAAAGCAATCAATCGTGTTTTTCCCCTCACCTCACATCCCAATAAGATTACATCAATCAATAGACACTCTTATGAGTGATTGGATTGCGTCTGAGTTGGAGGGGTGGAGAGAAACGAGCGGCTCAATTTTCCCAATGATTAAAGCAGACCCAAATTGCTTTGATAACATCAAGGACTTTGTGACGGGGTCCGTAAGGGCAATGTGCAGGGCAGATACGAGTCGGCGCTTGAGCGCTATATGAAGCATGGTGGAATGAGAATGACATGCCAGCCCGTGACGTAGAAGATGTTTTGAGGCTCCTCGTGTTGGGTGGTTGCTTTGTTGTTGGTTTAATAAGTCAGGCTCAGATTCTTACTTTTGCATTGGAATGTCTTTGTTTTATGAGCCTAGTTCAATGAGCATCTAGTGCAACTCAACGCAACCCCACATTAAATGTATTCTTTATTTATAGAGAACAAACCTTTTTGAAATGAGACATAAAACACACGGATTACCAGGAAAATGTAATGTAAAATGTGAAAATTCCATGGAAATATTGACAGCTTTCCCTGCTGAAAACAGAATAGAAAATTGAATGGATTTAATGGTTATAATGGGAGCTTTATTTGTTTTAATGGAAACCATATATGGATTTTATTGGTGGTTTTAATGGAAAAGCTAATGGTTCTTAATGGTATTTTAATGGAAATTAGAATTTCTGTGATTTTTTTGTATTGTATTGTTTTGATTTGTTTTTGTCCAGCAGGGTTAAATGTGCCAAATTTACGTTGGCTAACGTATTATAAATACTGAGCCAAATTTTATACTATTATTGCAGGGCTTAAAGTTTTAAAGATCTCCGGCTTGGCGTTTGACTGCGGAAAAAAGAGTTACTTAAAAAAAGATTACATTTTAAAAAGCTTCTTTTTTATCAGTTCGAGTCCATAAGTTCGCATACCAATGGTATGAGAGGAACACAGCTTTCACTCTCAACCAAACAAACATTACTAGCCAATCAGAATTAAAATGGGGCGGATCTTGGTTGCCGGAGTGTAGACGTCACTTAGGAGAATTACGTTAGCAAGCAAACAGTCGGCTTTTATAATAAGGTTACCCACAAAATGCCAATATTAAAGCCAAAAAATGTATCTATCCTTCTGAAACCTTCTCCATCTATCACTTCTGAAACCTTCAACCTATCTCCATATTTTGTGATTTTAATGTTTTGCCATAAATAATTATTATTAGTCACACATTATGAGTGATATTTTGCCAATATCTAAACAATAAAAAGTATTAAATAGTGCTTGACAACTTTGACAACACGGTATTAAATCTTTTAAAAA
Organism: Triplophysa rosa; assembly: GCF_024868665.1. NCBI lineage: Eukaryota > Metazoa > Chordata > Actinopteri > Cypriniformes > Nemacheilidae > Triplophysa > Triplophysa rosa. Next base: position 11,318,007 of record NC_079905.1, on the reverse strand, counting down.
GCAACGTTACGGTGTTTTTCCATTTCCTGAAAAACAGCGAATAAAACACAGGTATTGACCAATCAGAATCAAGGACTGGAACTATTACACACTACAGAATTGTTACTTGTTCCCTTTAGCCACGAAGACAAAATTGTTTTCATATAGTTATTTCTTTATTAGTTCTTCGATCGTCTGTAGATCGTTACAAAAATCATTTTGAAAGGTTGCTTCCTGTCGAATGTCACGATCAGCGGGTGGACAAGAGGAGAACCCAGATGCAGGCAGCGGTTAAGGGGTTGATAAACAAGACTTTAATAAATAAACCAAAACAAAAACCCACGATGGAGTAACAAGGACAGGACTAAATAATAAGACAGAACAAAACACTACCCACGTGGGGGCAAAAACAGGAGAACAAGAAACTAAACAAACTTAACACGACTGGGACTAAACTAAATAAACACGGCAACAAGACAGGGTAATTTAGACAAGGCTAGGAATACTTCACCAGGTTGTTGCACACGGCAGACAGACAGACAAGGCGTAGAAGCAAAACGAACGTGCACAGGACAGCAGACACAAGGGCATTAAATAAGGGAACTAACAAAGAAGATAACAATGGGCAGGTGTGGGTAATGAGACACAGGCGGGAAGCTAAAAGAGAGAACGAGAGGGACGGGGCCATAGACGAGACCGGAGAGAGCGCATGTTATGTCATGATCACAATAACATGTCTCTCTCTCCACACAAAACAAGAGGTTCTGTCATGATTCGCCACTTATTTCAAGAAAAGCAAGACAAGATGGGACAGAACCATGACATCGAAGCTCCTGTGATGATTGGTCATTGTCAATCTGAATTCCAATTAAGCATAATCATCTGACTGTCTCTCTGCTTGGGTCTGCATCACTGAGCAGTGTTTTAATTCAAAGATGGTAAACCGCGATATACAACAAATGTGACAAAAGGTTCATTAAGGCAAAGTAATTAAAGAAGCAAATGGCGAATCGGGGCGCACTACGCTAATAAAACGCAAGCCTCCCGTGGCTGCCGCAGGTCCTAAACTTTTCCCCCCGCAGGAAGCTGGGGAGTCTCGTACTCTTTCTTTATTTGCTAGAGTGGGGGATTCATATGAAATCAATCGGCAACTGTGTGCAACAATAGCAGTCTGCTCATTAGGACTGCGCTCACATACTCCTGCTCATTTGTCTTCTTTTCACAAGAAAACCTTAGGGTGATTTAAATTCCCCTTTCTTGCGCAGATATGCCTGCTCAGCCCTGTATATATTTATATATGTGTGGATGTGTTCGAGAGCGCTTGCACGTGTCTTTGTGTGCATTTGTACTCATAACCTAGAAAAAAATGCATTTGCGGTTAGATTCGTAATTGTGTTCGTTTTCTTGCCCTGTGTGATTCTTTCTTGCGTGTTTGCGCTGTCACCTTGATAGTATTGCAGTAAATGTGGGATAATGATCAGTTTTTGTGTTGTTTTAATGATGTCCTTTAAACCGAAATAAAAGTCTCATCTTGCAATATCTTCTCGTGCAATGTTCTTGTTAGCTGTCTGATGTATTTAACAGCTTTTTTATGTACAAAATAATAAAAGGAAGTAAAACACACTAACAAGTGAGAGGCAGATTCTATTGCAGGGTATAATGGAGTGTGAGGATACTGCTGGGTGTCTTTCAGTAGTTTTTTTTCTTCGTTTACTCTCTCCCTCTCTTTCTCTCTCTCACTTCAGAGGAGGATCATGTAATGGAAGCAGCTTCGAGTTGACAGTTTGTCGCCGAGGGCAAGCCATTTTCACATTGCTCTGTCACAATAAATATATGGATTAAAAACAGGAACCCTGCACGCCGACACACAAGCAGTATGCACTGTTTAAATGAGCTTGTGAAATGACTGCCGCTACAAAATCATATCAGATAAAGAGATGAGGTGTTTGTTTGCTAAGATAATTATTACACTTAATATTTTTTCTGAGTAATAGAGCAGATTTTTTTTAAGTTATTTTCCTCCTTCAGAATGTCTTGTATATTGTCAATATGAGTTTTTTCAACACAATCTCCGTAAAAATGAGTGAATATATTTTACAAGGTGGCTAATTCGTATAAATTTGTACGATCTTCATGCGTTGTTGTATAATTTGCTTTCACGCCAGTGATGTTAGGTTTAGATTAGATTCAGTATTGCGTTTTTAAATAATCGTACATTTTTGTGCAATTCGCATCGTACAAATTCTTACAAATTAGCCACCATGTTATTTTTGTGCATGCTGTTGATGTTTAAAGGACCTCACTGTGTGTTCACGCCAAACTCAAAGCGTTGCGTTCCTCGCTCTCTATTACTTGCGGGGTTACTTGTTTTTCGTGTCACTCGCGCGAATAAATACCTCACGCGACGTGGAATGTCTACGTGCACCCGGACGTTTCACACCATAGTAGTCAATAAGCTTTCTGCGTGAATATCTTGCTCAATTTAAAATTATGCAACTTGAGCGAAAGACGCGATTGAAACCAATATCACGCGTTGATGGCAAACACGTCATCCAATTTGCGTCGCCCGACACGAATTCACGTCTATTCACATCAATTGCTATATATTTTCAGACCTTGTCTGTGTATTTAGCTAAAGCTCTGCTATAATTGGAATATCATAACCATAATGCTTTTGGAATACCATGTGTTTGGTTTTATTCTGTTGGTTTTCGTGCATATGGTTTTGGTGGACTTGAGTGTGGCATGGTAAATATTGTAATATCACAAAAAAGCGATAAAATACACTATATGTTCTTTTAAATAGTTAGACTTTCTCTTTATCCCTCTGTGTGACAGGCAGTGGCAGCTTCAATTGTGAGTAGTCATGGTCACCGGTGTATTATACTAAGTGAACGAGTCTTTAAATCTTAGTAGGTTTCAGGGCAGTTTTATCCGATGGGAATTCATGGAAGCATTTGTCTTTGACTGCCCTATTGTGGTTTTCTCCAGCTCAGGGAAAATAATAGGTTGGCATAGTAACCACAGGTGAGAGTCGGCTCATTCTCTTCTGCAAAGGCACCTTGAAGTGTTTCCCATAGGACTACAGAAGTTTATTTGGTTGCTTGGTGAAAAACAATGTGAAGTATGTTCAGCCTAATGTTATACTGCTGAGGAGCCGGCATCATTGTCAGCTTATCGTTGGTGTTCGATCAAACTCTTGAAAGCGTGTAAACCCATCAAACTTCAAATAGTGTGCGCTACATTTTTGTCTTAATAGATGGTGGTGATAAAACAAAACAAAAAAAAACAGGACTGCATTTGCACTGTCAATGAAATGCTGTATTAATGGCCAGAAAACCATATTAATGCGATCCGGTTAGCCTTTTCCGGCATTGTAGGAGTCCGACGTTGACAGAAGGTGTACAGGTATCTTAAACATAAGACTCTATGCTCATTAGCACTGAGCCGTATCACCTCGAGTCCTTTAATTAGGCACATCACAGATTTCAAATGCTGAGTTTGAAAAGGGCTTCCACGTCACACAGCACTAGGTTCAGTGACACCGAGAACATCCCAGCCTCCACAAAAATCTCTCTTGGTGTTGTTTCTCATGTACCTGGATGCAAAAATGGCACCTGTTTCTCTGTCTTTCTCTCTCTGTCTCCCCTCATCCTAGGGACTTACTGATAAGACCGCTGTGCCTCTTCTTCCCGTAATGAAGATGACGATGGGGATGGAGCCTATTGACCTCCCCGGCTCTTATCGGCCTTATCTGATTTACATTGCCAAATCAGAATCTACTCTATTGATTACAACATAATTAGTTAATTATGGACAGGAAGGAGAGAGGAGATGGACTGCAGGGTGAAGGGCATGTTGATGCTCAGCAATGTCGTCTTCTGCATGTTAAATAAAAGCAGCATGCACTTTGTGTTCCTCACGATAATCTAATATATTAAACAGTTTACGTGTTTAAATTAAAACAATTGAACATGTTTGTTTTAAAGACTGTTTGGCTTTTTCACAGGAGTAAAATGGTCAGTGAAGAGATGCGTAAAGCTGCAATGGGTAACTTAAGCCTTTCAATCGACATCTCTGTTTGAAAAATAAAACTATTACGTACTACTTTTTATTTGTGTTGAAAAACTGCTTAGTGTCCTGGAAAAATCGGACCTGACAGCTCTAATTTTTTAATTGTTAGAAGCAGACTGTTGTAAATCGCAAGGTAAGGAGAAAATGTTTAACACTGATTGTTCATGTAGTCGGTCAATAACTGTTTTTTGATGAGTTTTTACCGCAAAAAAGTTACGGATTGCAGTTTACATTTAAAGCATGTTGATCAACTTGAGGAGATCAAGCTAAATATTATGAGCAGGTTCAATATTTACTAGTTTGCCATTTTTGCAACTGTCCTGTCACAAATTAGGCCACATAAATAGTTTTGTGATTTTTGTAATAGTTTTGTGATTTTGTAATTTATAAAATTGTGTAAATTTATACTGTAAAATGTTAGATTGCAAAATAATCAAAAGAGATATACTGTATATAAATATACATAAAGCAAAATGTGTGTATGTATATATACACTCACCTAAAGGATTATTAGGAACACCATACTAATACGGTGTTTGACCCCCTTTCGCCTTCAGAACTGCCTTAATTCTACGTGGCATTGATTCAACAAGGTGCTGAAAGCATTCTTTAGAAATGTTGGCCCATATTGATAGGATAGCATCTTGCAGTTGATGGAGATTTGTGGGATGCACATCCAGGGCACGAAGCTCCCGTTCCACCACATCCCAAAGATGTTCTATCGGGTTGAGATCTGGTGACTGTGGGGGCCATTCTAGTACAGTGAACTCATTGTCATGTTCAAGAAACCAATTTGAAATGATTCGAGCTTTGTGACATGGTGCATTATCCTGCTGGAAGTAGCCATTAGAGGATGGGTACATGGTGGTCATAAAGGGATGGACATGGTCAGAAACAATGCTCAGGTAGGCCGTGGCATTTAAACGATGCCCAATTGGCACTAAGGGGCCTAAAGTGTGCCAAGAAAACATCCCCCACACCATTACACCACCACCACCAGCCTGCACAGTGGTAACAAGGCATGATGGATCCATGTTCTCATTCTGTTTACGCCAAATTCTGACTCTACCATTTGAATGTCTCAACAGAAATCGAGACTCATCAGACCAGGCAACATTTTTCCAGTCTTCAACTGTCCAATTTTGGTGAGCTCGTGCAAATTGTAGCCTCTTTTTCCTATTTGTAGTGGAGATGAGTGGTACCCGGTGGGGTCTTCTGCTGTTGTAGCCCATCTGCCTCAAGGTTGTGCGTGTTGTGGCTTCACAAATGCTTTGCTGCATACCTCGGTTGTAACGAGTGGTTATTTCAGTCAAAGTTGCTCTTCTATCAGCTTGAATCAGTCGGCCCATTCTCCTCTGACCTCTAGCATCAACAAGGCATTTTCGCCCACAGGACTGCCGCATACTGGATGTTTTTCCCTTTTCACACCATTCTTTGTAAACCCTAGAAATGGTTGTGCGTGAAAATCCCAGTAACTGAGCAGATTGTGAAATACTCAGACCGGCCCGTCTGGCACCAACAACCATGCCACGCTCAAAATTGCTTAAATCACCTTTCTTTCCCATTCTGACATTCAGTTTGGAGTTCAGGAGATTGTCTTGACCAGGACCACACCCCTAAATGCATTGAAGCAACTGCCATGTGATTGGTTGATTAGATAATTGCATTAATGAGAAATTGAACAGGTGTTCCTAATAATCCTTTAGGTGAGTGTATATATATATACTGTATATATACACTGACCAAAATTATAAACGCAACACTTTTGTTTTTGCCCCCATTTTTCATGAGCTTAACTCAAAGATCTAAGACTTTTTCTATGTACACAAAAGGCCTATTTCTCTCAAATATTTTTCACAAATCTGTCTAAATCTGTGTTAGTGAGCACTTCTCCTTTGTCGAGATAATCCATCCACCTCACAGGTGTGGCATTCCAAGATGCTGATTAGACAGCGTGATTATTGCACAGGTGTGCCTTAGGCTGGCCACAAAAAAAGGCCACTCTAAAATGTGCAGTTTTATCACACAGCACAATGCCACAGATGTCACAAGTTTTGAGGGAGCGTGCAATTGGCATGCTGACTGCAGGAATGTCCACCAGCGCTGTTGCCCGTGAATTGAATGTTAATTTCTCTACCAAAAGACATCTCCAAAGGCGTTTCAGAGAATTTGGCAGTACATCCAACTGGCCTCACAACCGCAGACCACGTGCAACCACACCAGCACAGGACCTCCACATCCAGCATCTTCACCTCCAAGATCGTCTGAGAACAGCCACCCGGACAGCTGCTGCAACAATCGGTTTGCATAACCAAAGAATTTCTGCACAAACTGTTAGAAACCGTCTCAGGGAAGCTCATCTGCATGCTCGTCGTCCTCATCAGGGTCTCGACCTGACTGCAGTTTGTCGTCGTAACCGACTTGAGTGGGCAAATGCTCACATTCGATGGCGTCTGGCACTTTGGAGAGACGTGTTCTCTTCACGGATGAATCCCGGTTTTCACTGTACAGGGCAGATGGCAGTAAGGGTGTATGGCATCGTGTAGGTGAGTGGTTTGCTGATGTAAACGTTGTGGATCGAGTGGCCCATGGTGGCGGATGGGGTTATGGTATGGGCAGGCGTATGTTATGGACAGCGAACACAGGTGCATTTTATTGATGGCATTTTGAATGCACAGAGATACCGTGACGAGATCCTGAGGCCCATTGTTGTGCCATTCATCCACGACCATCACCTCATGTTGCAGCATGATAATGCACAGCCCCATGTTGCAAGGATCTGTACACAATTCCTGGAATCTGAAAACATCCCAGTTCTTGCATGGCCCGCATACTCACCGGACATGTCACCCATTGAGCATGTTTGGGATGCTCTGAATAGACATATACGACAGAGTGTTCCAGTTCCTGCCAATATCCAGCAACTTCGCACAGCCATTGAAGAGGAGTGGACCAACATTCCACAGGCCACAATCAACAACCTGATCAACTCTATGCGAAGTAGATGTGTTGCACTGCGTGAGGCAAATGGTGGTCACACCAGATACTGACTGGTTTTCGGACCCCCCCCAATACAGTAAAACTACACATTTTAGAGTGGCCTTTTATTGTGGCCAGCCTAAGGCACACCTGTGCAATAATCACGCTGTCTAATCAGCATCTTGATATGCCACACCTGTGAGGTGGATGGATTATCTCGACAAAGGAGAAGTGCTCACTAACACAGATTTAGACAGATTTGTGAACAATATTTGAGAGAAATAGGCCTTTTGTGTACAAAGAAAAAGTCTTAGATCTTTGAGTTCAGCTCATGAAAAATGGGGGCAAAAACAAAAGTGTTGCGTTTATAATTTTAGTCAGTATATATACAGTACTTTTGCTATATACTGTATGCGTGTGTGTGCGCGCACTCGTGCGTGCATGCATACATGTGTTTATCCCCAACATATTTTGGTGACAAATTTGTACCCAAAAGTGAGCAAAACCTGACAAAAAAAGGCAAGTTTTCTTGTCTTTGAGAAGAAAAAAAAGTTTTTACGTTTTCTTTTATGGCTAGGGTTAGAGTATGGTTTATGGTTTGGTTATCGTATTAATAACTAGCTGTGTATAAAAACAATAGAAGTCTATGTCCTCATTTAGATAAATAAACATGTGTGTACATGTGTGTAAACTATATATAAATTTGTAATTTTTATTATTATAACCTTTATTTGACCAGGAAATGCACATTGAGATTTAAGGGGGTCATATGACACGGCTAAAACGAATATTTTCGCTTGTTTGAGATGTAATGCAATGTGTATATACGACTTAAGGTTAAAAAACGCTGTATTTTACACATACCGTGCATGTTTGTATCTCCTCTTTGCCCCGCCTCTCTGAAACGCAAAGATATTTTACAAAGCTCATCGCTCTGAAAAGCGAGGTGTGCTATGATTGGCCAGTTAACCAGTGCTTAGTGATTGGTCGAATACTGCAAGCGTGTGACGAAAATATAACGCCTCTTACCATATTTGGAATATCAGGTTCCAAATCAATTGTACTGACAGGTACGCCCATCTTACTTGCATATACATTTGGGTGGTCTTAGTCAAATCATACCACCAACTGACGTAGATTTGTGGGGGTGTGGTTACACAAGGAGTTTCAGGCAGGTCTGGGTGAGCATTCGCTTTTAGATAGAATGCATCTTTTGTTCCGACACTTTATTTTTGTAATTTTACATGTCTAATACATGCATGGGCAACTTATAACAAACCAAAGACACAGAAAAACATGTACTGTATTCCATATTACCCCTTTAAAATCTCATTTACAAGAGCGTCCTGGCCAAGAGTTTAGCAACATAGCACATGTGGGTTCATAAGCAAGATCCATCCATACATACACACATTACACAAACAAATTGAATTACATTTAAATTAAAATTAAACAAAGCACCTACAAAAAGTTTCTGTTTCCAGTTCATTTAACGTCACTTTAAAAACATCCATCTAGATCAGCTCACTAAGTTTCAACTTGTTTTGCAAGTTGTTCCATGCAGTGGGAGCAGCAAATTTAAATGCCATTTTCCCTGTTTCGGTTCGCACTCTAGTAACAGACAGCAAACATAACATAACATAAACATTTCATAGTAATAACTGTATAATATAAATACAAATAACGGTATTTGCGTTTGAAGTTATTGTTAAAATGCAGTTTATTGTTTATTGTCGTTAAGAATGTGCGCGTTAAAATATGTGAGCACAAGAGGAAAAATGTATGAATGTGAGCATTAAAATGTGTGTGTGAGAGTAGACATGTATGTGTGCGAAAGGAAAATGTGAGTGTGTGAGAGGAAAAATGTATAAATGTGAGCGTTAAAATGTGTGAGTGTGAGAGTAGATATGTATAAGTGTGAAAGGAGAATGTGAGCGTGTGAGAAGACTAGAATGAATTTTGGCTTGTACGGCCACTCATATACTAGCATAACATTTGCACTAGTATCACAATCGAGATGACTTTCTTACAGACTTACTTCAGATGAGCAGACCTATAACTAAAGACTCTGCTTCAGTGTCTTTCTTGACACGGTGACTCTGGAATAAAAGTCCTATCGAGATTTATCGACAGGATGAGCTGAAACCCATTTCAGCAGACCCAATCGAGCAGCGTGTTTTATGAAGGCTGTACAAGGCCGTGTGAGAGGTTGTGTGCCCGTGTGTTTTGAATCTATTAAGCATCTGTTACCTGACAGCGAATGGCTCTGTCACCATCTATCACACCTGCCTGGTTAGGACCATACTGCCCTCTTGGCAGAATATTTAAGTGTGTGCGTGATCGCACGGCAGCTGCATTTTAATGTATTCTCGCTGCTAATACGCTGCCTGTGTTCCTTGTAGGTGTGATGAGTGTCTGCTATGTTATCACTTTGGCTGTCTGGACCCTCCCCTGAAAAAGTCACCCAAACAAACGGGCTACGGATGGATCTGTCAGGAATGTGACACCTCTTCTTCGAAGGTGAGAGTCAAGTGTTGTGTAGACAGGAGAGTGCAGCATGAATTCCCTGTCCTCTCACTTGAGACACATTCTCACGCTCCTTTAGCATTCCTTTATGTACAGATGAAGGTTTCATTGGATGCACACGCCTGGCCCGAAGTTAACTCGCAGTATGTGTTTGTTTATCGGTCTGGCTAGTGTAGAAATATAACTATATATTTTTTTTTTATTTAATTTAATTTATATTCATATTTTATTATATATTACTGTTATTAAATAAACAATTTGTTGAATGGGTTGTGTAACTTTGTCGCATTTAAGTTTTGTCATGTAACGGCTCTTCTACTGATAACCCAAAATAATATTGGCTACTGGCTAGACATACTTTTAACTTGCTAGCTAATGTAATTTACAAATGTACTTTTGCTTGTTTAGAGCGGCCGTATATCAGACAGTTTCTGCATATCTCGTGTTAATCTTGAGTACATACAGAATAGTATTGCGACCTTCAAATGTCTGTAGAGTATTTAGTTTGATCACATTTATAAAAGACAGATACAGCTGTACAATTATTTCCGACATCAGTTTCACTTACCGCATGCGGTTCATGTCCGGCATCTTTTATCGCTGGGACAGCCGTTCCATCTATCAGTTTCAAACGATCTCCAAATCCAGCGTTATATCCACCGTTTATACAACATTCATCACCCAAATGCAGTGAACAAACAAATACAGCTGAACTTCGCAAACGTATAGTGCTCTCTCTCTCCTGCACACAAGTGAAAGTGACTTGTGCGCATGCTCCTTCTCCCGCTGTTCTTGGTTGAAGCGTGGGCGTGCCGCGTCAACTAAGAAAAGTTGTTACGAAACGGATTTTCGTGTTCGAAAAAAACTTTCCGAAACCTGTACGAACGCTGGGGAGGTGTATCGAGCACAGAAATACTACGCCATACGTCCAACTCGTTTTTTGACAAGTTGACCATGTCAAGCATGAGATGACAACACGTTTAACATTGTAAATAACTCAGAATGCATGAAACACCGTTGCACGGCCGCTTTAAGAAATAATCTATAGGGACTCTATTCTTTGTGGATGTGTGCGGAAGTTAAGTTGGTTTTAGAACATTTATTTTTGAGCTTTAAAATAATAGATATGTTCTAAAACAGCGAGCTGACATCATAGGACATCATAGGCACACACCTGATGTGAAGGTTGTTTTAAATTGCAGGCAATGTTGCCTCTTCATATGCAATTTAGGCCAAATTCTCAAGCGTATCTTTTGTGAGAAAACTATCCTAGAACACCAAAAAAAGGTTTTTTTCCACATTTGTTCAGATAGTCTCACTGTTTTAAAGTATTAGTTCACCAGAAAATATAAATTAGCCTGTCATTTACTCACAGTCATTCTAGGGGTACACCCTAGGCATTTTTTTATTCACTTGACTCTATGGATTACTTATTATGGATGGATGCGTGTTTTGGAGCTTCAAAACCTTGGACCTACATAGTAGTATTACTAAGCTAGGAGTAGCCAGGATGTTATTTAACACTTTGACTGCGTTTGGCTAAAGAAAGGAGATCATATAAACTTAGTATGGCAAAAGGGTGAGTACATTTTGGAGTAATTTTCATTTCTTGGTTTACTATTTCTTTATATTCTTTGTAACCTTTCTTCTCAGCTGTTTTCTTACCTTAGTCACAGTTGATGTAGACCTTCATTGATATTTTGATATTACTTTTACAAAATAGCAAGCGCGTTCTTGTTCTCCCAAACATTTAATGTCTGTTTCTTATTGAATTACAGTGCAATAAAAAGCGGTATGTGTCTTCTTGGAAACCTAATTAAGTTAATAAATGCATCTGCTTTTCAATTTATCTTTAAATGGGCAGTCCAGCCTAGCCAGACTTTAGCGGCATGGAAAATGGGGGTTAATTGATGTTTGCCGAAGAGAAAATAAAAGACGAAAAATGACGGAGGTCTGACTGCATGGCGGAAAGTGGAATTATTGCTCAGGATTCAAATTAAAAGGTTAAAGCAGAGAGCGTGATTGAATGCAAACATTGGCGGATGGTTGCCATTTACTGTATCTTAGTATCTGCACTCTACGCTTACCGTAGAGACGATCACAACACTATTTGGCAAGTCATGCAACTGTCTTGACTGTAATGTAATGATTGAACCATTCTAATTGTCTAATATTTGCTAAAATATGAATTAAACATTAAACTATCTTTAGTCTTTTTTTAAAGTTTCGCAGATAAAAGGCTCTTTTGACGCTGAACACATTTGTTTCTAATACATTTAAAACGGCCTAATCTCTCGCTCATAAAATCGACCGTTGAAGAATTACGTTCTGGCAGCGAGACCCCCTTTGTGTGCGCTGTGTATCTCTTGTAAATAGTGCTATTGTAAGTCAAAGGCGTAGAAGAAAAGCTGCAGATCGGTAACCTGCTGCTGCAAAATGAGAGCTTTGCAGTTCAGAACAAAAGCGATGGAAGGAAAGCGAGTGGTGACAGAGAAAAGAGCTTTAGACAGTGGGAGGTGCACCAGGGCCACAGGGATTAAACAAGTCTTTGCCTTTAGAATGCGTTCGGTGACAGCCAGCCGTGAGACCAGCATCTCTCCGGGGACTTTCAGAGACCAGACGCAATCCTGTTTAATCACAGACGCACACACACATTCCCCATGAAATCCAGGCCACACACATCTCTACCTCTCTCTCTCTAACACATGCTGTGTGTGATTTTAGTTGGACCTGTTGTCTTATCTCATTCTCGCCGCCTGGTTTCTGCTGTCCTGCTGTCCTGCTTTGATTTTTCTGGTTGCTTCTAATGTCGTCGTTTTATGTTCTTTCTAAAAGTAAGACTTAAAGGAGTGATGACAGGATGGGCAAAAGAACAATTTAGTTAGTTAGTTATTTAGTTTAATCTTTATTGTCCACTACTGTGGAAATGTGTCTTTAGCTTCTTATTAAAAACACAATAACACACATAACACAAAACACATAATACAAAAAACAAAACATCAGTATAAAAAAATCCATAAGGAGTAACCTATCTTTCATAATCACTGGGTAACAAACATAAAGGATTTCTTCTATTTTTACTGCAAGCAGATGGTTGCACAAGGTAGAGGGCAAAACTAATTCAAAACTAAACGTCTACATCAAAGTCACAAAAAAATGTGCTGTGCATCCAATAATTTACGGGTATGAAAGTATTCAGGATTAAATTGAAAATGTCAAATTCTGTGTCTGTTGTTTTGCAGGGGCAGTTACATTTATTTGGCAGATACTATTATTTTAGATATTTAGACAAAATTTTGATTTAAGATTTTTTTATAGATTACATTGTATTTTACCGTTGCTGTCCTTCTGAAACCTTGTATGTCCAAATTCATTTTTCAGGAAATAGAAAAAACACTTTACTTTTTAAATGATTAAATACTGTGTTTTCAAAGTTGACAAGCAGGTTTTAATACTTTTTGATGCAAAACCCAGTGACAAACATAAAGGATGACTTAATTAACATAATAATGAATTATGGCAAAAAATAAAAATACGAAATATGGAGATACGAGGTTTTAGATGGACACCAGCGATATTTTTCTTTATTATTTTTAATAATAATTAAAAAATAACTATTTTATTTTAAACTGAAAATGTCTTAATTAATTGTAATAATTTGTATCCTAAATGAGTGATAAAGTAAATATATGGAGCTTGTTCTGCACTTGTTTGCCTTTAAATACAGACACATCTGACCCATCACAGCTAAAATTGCAATGACTGTGCCAATGATTTTGACTGTGGCTGCCATTTGAAACATAATTGATTCCATTATGGGCACCAAAGAGCTCTCCGGAGATGAGCGCTGTGTTTAAGTACTGTAAGTTCAGTAATCTGCTGTTGAGACCTCTTTACCTGTAGTCGGTCCTGATGTTTTTTGAAATGCCATCTTAAAATGCAGCCAGCTTCATCTGCATTTCTCCTCCTACGCACGATTGTGGGGGGTCGACATTAAAGGGGAACGATGCTTTGGTTTGCCACCACAGAACGGCAGCGTGCGACTAAAGAGGCGATCTGTTATCCCTTCCAGCCTTGCGTGAGTGGGGGAGAGAAAGAAGCGAGAGGATCCAACCATCTTTCTTTTCAGCCTCTCAATCAAAACCGACAGGCTCTCGACTCGCCGTATACTGCAGACCGTTATACGTGAGGCCGATCCGTGGGTGTCGCGGTTGTTGATTGAAGGGTACGAGATACTCCCGAGCTTGCCGTGTGGTTATCTGTCTCTCTGTGAAATTCTCGCATTCGTTGCCTTTTTTAAAGGTCACCATAAATGGGTTTTTGCCTCTGAGGTCTTGATTAATAAAAAATGTTGTTTAACTTGATTCTTGGTGGATGATTTGTTGCATCAAGACGTTTGCGTTATTAAATCACTTAATTACGTTTGCCTCGCTTTCCCCACCTAAAAAAGGGTGACAAGAAAAAGCTCATTTTCATTAGTTACGAGCACGCAGGCATACAGGGCTGGCGCTACTATCAGTTCATCCGCAATAAAGTCTTTATTAGCTTGAGATGAGTTCATTACGCGGGCTGTGTATTTTCCTGCCTGCGCACGTTAGATAACCCCCAGGCCAACGAAGGCCACATCCCTCCGCTGTCACCTCAAAGCCCCGCCGAATTGATTTGGGTAATAAAATGACAGTCCTGTCATAATATACGGATGGCCTTTAGTTCGAGAACCCGATAGGTGGTGGAGAGGGGCTTGTTTGAGCTTTATTTACACCCGCGTGTCACCGCAGCTCACCCTCGTGATAAAACGTCCCGGCAGATGCATGGTGGTGAGTTTGAAATGCCACGGGGCGCACCCCGCTTAGAACATGCCTTAGGACGGCTTTTGGGGGTTGTTAATTAATTTGATTTTCTATCTAGACTTTGGGTCAACCTTCTTACTGCGGCAATTATAACACTTAGACGAATGTATTTCTGTCGCCCGAGATGAAGTGCAAGCACAACAAAAAGGCCACTTCTTGACCTTGAGGTTTACTTAGGGGCTGTTTTAATTTATTTTGTGTTTTTTTATCCGTAAAGCACTTTACAATCATGAACACATGCTGTAAAGTAGTATGCGGTTATTTGTGGGCCTGTTAATATTTGATTTGCTGTTAAGCTTTGGTTCTGGAGACGATTACCTTTACAAGCGCAGCCATCAGTCAAAGCCTTGACAGACCGACCCGCTAAACAGCCTTAATTAAGTTTGGCTAATGAACATAATGAAGTCCCTCACTCTGCCTGCTTTACCATGGAATGAAATTTGTAATGGAAAATTGAGATCATTATTCATCAGACTGGATGACGTTTGATTGCCACCTGACAGAATCAAGGGCAAAAACCTTACTAGTACATTTCGTAACAGTCTAATAGAAAAGTTCATAGCCGACCTCCTCTAGATCACCTCATACACATCAGCCACACACATTTTTTAAGGCAAACTAAAAAAGTGTTTAATGGACGTCTGATAGCCAAGGTCAAGTAGGGTGAGCTATTGTAGTTGTGTACCACCAAAGGTTGGGGTTCGGGAAAGAGTAGCGGGGTCCTGAGAGAAGTTATCTCTGTGTTTCCTGCTCGCGAGATGGAGAGAGTGTAGTGACAAAGGGAAAATCAATGCACTAGAGTCACGTCCATCACTTTAACTAGGCAAGCCGGACACCTCCTGCCCTCTCAGGGGCCAATTTACTGAGTAAACAGGACCCTGGAGATGACATGGCAAATTCCAGCTGTCCCGTTGGTCACTTTCTCTCAGTACTTACTGGGTTTTAATAACTCGCTCAATGCACCTCTATGGCACAACCTGGTAACAGGGTGGACCGGTCAAAGGCTTTTGTAATGTTTTGGTAAAAATGATCCAATTTACCACAGAAGCTATGAACCTTTAAGATCCACCAACCCAGAGAGGCCATCTTTTGAAGCACCTGCAGTCTAGTTCATTGGTCATTTTTATAGTTGAACTTGGTATGTTATCTGCTTTGAGATCTTGTTGTTGACCGCTTTGAAAGAGCGAGGGTACTGAGAACACTGCGGAAGATATTTGGGGGTCAATGTAGTTGTTTTGCAAGTAGTTTTGCTCCACCTCCCTAATAGCACACATATATCTGGCAGACATTGATGCCTGCATTTACTTCTGGAAGATGTCTGTTGGCTCATCTGCAAAAGGTCTCCGAGACGTCTGCTGTCATAGAAGATGTCTGTAAGATGTTTATGATTTAGAACGTAGGCAAAACTGCCTTTTCTAAGACGTTTAGCAGATGTTTTCCAGATCTTTAGCAGACATTTTACAGACGTACCTTTGCTATCGGGGTAGAGAAGCCACTCAATATGTCCCAGCCCTAAATTCCTGTTTCGGTGGAAATTATGTCAAGTCATCTAACAAAGCTGCGCATTTCAAGGCACTTCACTCAGTCTTTAATCCAAATTAGTTTCAAGAAATCAAATAACAGAAGGTTTTACTGCCTCCATTCATAAAAAAAACATGACATAAATACGAGCTTGTCAGTCCACCGGGCGACAACGAGAATGTAGTGAGGAGGGTAGAGAGACTGTTGCCTCTGCATGCATTATTAATAAAGAACCAGGAATTACCTAATCACACCCCTCAAAGGTGACACTGGACATGACAAGAGTGTGTATAAACCTCTGACCTCAGTGCTGCTCAGAATAGTGAAGAGACGATGTAGGGCCTTATTTAATTTACCTATATTTGATAGGATTTTCCCCGGTATCTGCTGACAAAGGGAAATGCTCGTACATGGGGATGTCTTCACACATACTAACACATCTGTTCCAGAATGGATTCTCGCACACTCCCATATGCACACGTACAGACCTGCACACTGTTTAACAAATGCAGCCTTAGAGGAGCATTACCCTGTGATGCTATAAATCACATTAATGGGGATCAGCAAACTGCATGCTGTTCATAACAGGAAGGCCACACACACATAGTCAGGCCCCTCTTGAGCTCTCCATTCTTTTCTGTGACTGGTTCGAAAAGACTTTCCGTAGGTCGGTAAGGTGATTTAGTCAGCCTGAGCGTTCCAGGTTCCTTACACAGGTGAGGACAGGGGGTAAATTAATGTAGAATAGTGTTTTGTTGACTCGAGTGTATCATACAGAAAAGGCTTGTCGATGTTCCATTGTATTATTTGATTGATCCACATACTGTCTCCATTTGGGCTGTTGGCTCTGTGTTTCCTGCACATTGAGGACGTCTGCGCGTGTCACCTCTGTGAACTTTTGCCACAGAGCGCGCTCTAAAATGCAACCAAATGTGCCCTTTTACCTCCGTTGATATGGAGGAGAAATATTACTTATTATTATTTTTTTAAAACAGCTGTTTTGAACTCTGGATTTTTTCTAATTTTGTCTTCCACTTAAAAAAAACCCTACCTTACCTTGGGTGCACTTGGGGTTCACCGCGCGTGCTTAACATTACTCACCACGCTGCAGTCTCAGATGCGGCTCATTTGTTTTCGCCCGCGAGTCCGTGTTTTAGTACTACTTTATTAGTGCCCTCTTTATTGCATCTGCTTTTATGCTAGATGTTGTTTAGTTTTCAGCTGCTGTATGTCCATTTAAGAGCCCCCGTTCACAGCGACCAGTTTTCTCACTGAGTTTGAGCACTTCCATTTATTCGTGATTTAATAATTTACCTGAAACAGCTGAAATTGGAAACAGAGAGAAAGTACCAATCTCTCCATGTGCCACACCTCCTCGCAGCGCCGGCTCTTATCAGATGTGAATAAAAAATTAAAAAGGAAAAATCTCAGGCTTGCGCATTTTACTGTTCATTTAATTAGCCAACTCTCGGTAAGTTCACCTCAATATCTGTCACACCTCACTAAAATGAAAATCCATTCTCTGGGAAAAAAGGTAGATTAATGAATGCCCTTTGTAATAAATGAAAATGTGAAGCGCAAATATGCATAGTCATGAAATTTAATTGTGCTTTCTGGTGATTGGGTTTTGCTGGGAGAGGGTGTGTGAGAGAACAAGACCATGGGGCCAGAGGTGGTTCAATGTAGCGCGTAACACACAGCCTCGGCTGCCTAATGAAGCAAGTGTTTATGACCGAATGCGATCGTGTCATTTCCACTACAGTGAAACGCGTACACAAACGCACACCTTGCATATGTGCTCGTAGACCATTGCAGTCAAGTTGTTTACTCGTGTAAATATCTGTCAGCTCTCTATACAACTCCCAAACGGACAAGATTGGGATATACAAAGGCATGGGAACCCTAGTAAAACTGCTATTCCATTATAAAATTATTAGCATGAACATTTGGTTGGAAATTATGCATGCATAACTTTTTAGTGTCCCTGCATGCTTAAAAACAATAGAAACCATCATTAAAATACCATTTATGAACCATTAGCGTTTTCCATTAAAACCATTACTAAACATTATTTTAATAGCATTAATGGTGTTCTATTGGTTCCCGTCTCCCAGATAATATCCCACTAATATAATCCATCACATACCATCCGAAACCGTTATAGTTTCCATTAAATCCAATACAATTCCCATTATAACCATTAAATCCATTTTGGGAAGGCCCTGCTGAAAAAAACAATAGAACCCCAACAGAAACCATTACAGAAATTCTAATGGTTTACAATAAAATACCATTATGAACCATTAGCTTTTTCCATTAAAACCATTACAAAATGCCTTTTTGTAGTGTATTTTGGGAATATAGTTCCAGTAGGATTTAACATCCCACCAATAGAATCCATCACATACCAGTAGAACCATTACAGTTTCCATTTAAACCAATACAAATCCCTTTAAAACCAATAAAACCATTATAACTTCTTTAATGGTTTCTATTGAGCAGGGGGGTTCCCTGATGAAAAAGAACAATAGAAACCATTAAAGAAGTTGTTTTGGTTTTAAAGGGATTTGTATTGACTTTAATGGAAACTGTAATGGTATGTGATGGATTCTATCGGTGGGATGGTAAATTCTACTGGAATAATGCCCCAAAACACTACCCTGCTGAAAAAAACAATAGAAACCATTAAAGATGTTATAATGGTTTTAATGCTTTGTAAGGGATTTGTACTGGTTTTATTGGAAACTATAATGGTTCTACTGGTATGTGTAAATCTTATTGGAATAATGCCCAAAACACGCTACAAAAAATAATTTTGTAATGGTTTTACTGGAAAAGCCCATGGTTCATAATGGTATTTTAATGGAAACCATTAGAATTTCTCTAATGGTTTCTGTTGGGTTTCTATTGTTTTTTTCAGTAGGGTACAAAAAGGAATTTTGTAGTGGTTTTAATGAAAAAAGCTAATGGGTTTTTCAGAATTTCTGTGATGGTTTCTATTGGATTACCGTAAAAACCCAATAGAAACCATCACAGAAATTCTAATGGTTTCCAATACCCCTTTAAACCGTTAAAACCAACACAACCCCTTTAATGGTTTCTACTGGGGGTTTTTTTCAGCAGGGATGTGCATCATTCGTACATCTTTGACAAAAGCTTAGATTTTCTTGCTTCCATTTGAATCACCAAATTGCCAACAATGACAAGTTTATTTGGATTTAGGCTATTTTAAATGTATTCATTCATTTATTTAGTGACCTACAAATAGTGCAGAATATATTGAATCTGTTTAAAACTTTTGGACCCCACTTTTTTCAAGAAAAAGTTTAATTTCGCTTATTTTTTCCTAGCAAATGTTTTTTTCCTTCGTTTCTATGAAGAGAGATGGTTCGGAGGGGTCATGAATAATCCGGGGTCTGATAGCGCTCTCTTTCTCTCTTCCATCCCTTCCTCTACATCCTAAAAACACCCATTGGTTTATACCAAGGTGCTTCATTTTCTGTAGATGTTGCTCCAGCGTCCTTACATGCTGCGTGTTTTCATCATCGTTGTGGGACATCAATCCATCTTCCGCGGAGCAAGCGGGATTGCAGGCTCACGCCAGCACCTATCAGGCGGGAGACCGAAAAGCTGTTTCTTTCCCTCCGTCACATAAAGGCAGCGCTCTGCACATTTTACACGCGCACAAATAAATACAATGAAAGCAGAAAACACAATAAAGAAAGAAGTCATGCTAATTAGCCCGCTAATTCTTTGAGGACTGTGCCAGCTTGATAAAGGATGCTAAAGCTTATTAAAGTAAACGCGGCGTCGTACATTTTTAATTCTTTATATATCATTTTTTTAAACACAGCTTTATTTTAATCCCACTTTATGAAGTTTGCTGCATGTTGTGTGGGTGGCAAGGATAAGAGAAAGGGGGGGTTTATTGTGCCGCTGGGGTCTTTGACTCAGATGCATTAACACACCGCAGGCCTTTGTTGCCACCTAGGGTCCGGACCACGCGCTTGCTTTCATCTTTGCTCGCTTAAACTCTCCCTCACGCTGCCGCTCACACCATTTCGCTTTAGCAACGTTTTTTTTGCCCTTTTAAAATCAAAAATGCAATTAGAATGTGGCATCTCATTATCATACATGTATAAGTCGTAGCCAGAGGGCTGGCTGCTGCATGGAGAGTGAATGGCAGAAATGAAGGCTCCAGCTTTCCCCAGAGGAGAGTGATGGAGATATCCCACAAAGCTGCTGCCTGTCAGCATGATCGGGCCCTCAGAGGGCCAGCCTATCCACGATGTCTCTGCCTCACAAAGCAAATGTCACACTGTCAGCAAAATGAGCACCCTGTTTAAAAATATTGAAATGGGAGCTCTACAGAATGGAGAGGAACTTCACATTTTGGAATTATTCTTATTTTGACAAGTACATATCACTATTTTTCAGGAAAGCGTTTTATCTTACTGGGCATGGACGTATTGTGGGAGTGTTGTTCTTTATTAAGTGTCCTCAGGCTGAGCAGGTGAACAGATAAAGGAGACAGGGGCTAGTTGTCACAAAAGGAAGTAGGCTAATAGGCTACTGTATAGTAACTAAGGGACCGAGTCAAAAGTCCAATTACTTGTTTTTTGTGCATAACTTTCAGTTGAAAAGGGAGTTAAATTAATATCATGTTAATTATTTTTTTTACTTATAAGCACTATCCTAACATGAAATATCATTATGTTTGTAATAACTGTTGCCTAAACATTAGCAGACAATGGTAATATTATAAAGGTATTGTCAGACTGAGGCAGGTTGTCTTGTGTGTCTTGAAGTTTTGTATACTTTTTTGCAGTTAATTATTTATTATTTCTGTATTATTTGTTATTAATTACTTAATATCTGATGCAATATTATTTTTATTATGGTAATTAATACAATAACACCAAATGTTGTCTAAATATATTAAATTACGTATTTGGTCAAAACAACTCACGTTTTTGCTTTTTCTCCCCCTTTTCACATTTGTGGTTTTTTTTCGCTTAGATCAACATGACTGTTTAATGTACCACATGCATGACCCTAAAGGACGTGCTTTCTCCCAGCTGCCAAGCTCCTCGTGTATCTGTAGTGCATCAGAATGTGTTAGCAGTTCATAGGAACTAAGTTTATGCAGTAATCCACCAGTCGTAACACGCCATGTCCAGCACCCTGTCCTCGGGGATAAACACTATTAATCACAGACCGCCAATGACTTGTGGGTCCAAGTGTGTGAAGTCATGTCCATGTGTGTCCATGAGAGTGTGAAAAAGCTCAATCAAGGCGCTACGAGATTGTTAGCATCCCGTTTAAGTGCTGACTGGCCTGATGATAACGTATGGCACCAAAAATAATTGGAAAATTGGCCGGCTTGTCAGAGAGATTTGGTGGATGTCACGGGCCGATCCGGCAGCGAGGTTCATGAGGCGTCGTCCCGCCGTGAGATTTATATCCCCCCACAGGCCGGCAACGGCAAAGTACCCAGAGTTCAGGAAAAAGTAACTCATTTTTCATAAAGGTCTAGCCGCATATCAAAAGTCATCCGCAGACAGAGACAAGACCCATATGGGAGAGACATTGCTGAATAAGGCAAAGCTGTCTCTTCAGATTAACTGCTGAGACAGCTGCTGAAGCCAACATTTACCCCTCGTGTATCACAATCCCGATGTTAAATTTCATAGAAAATTGAAGGTCTATATTAGGTGTACTTACAATACGGTCACGCTTTATTACCGTGTAATTACTATTTAACTACTAGGTTATTACTTTACATGGATTTAGTTTCTGTTAATGTATAAAGAGCTTTAAGTAAAGAAACAATAGATGCTTTCATGAGATTTCTCGATGTGTGTGCGTGCTCTTGACCTGGTCTGTAAGTAAAGGCATGAATCATCATGCGTTTCTCGGCTGTTTGGCGTGTAGTGTGTGGTCAGGACACCACACATTGCTGTGCGTAGATGTGTTTATTAACCTTTGGAGGAGGGGATAATTGCATCTGTCAGACTCACTTAAAAGCTGAGATGGCCGTCATTTCCTGTTTGTCGTGCCCTCTAAATCTGCAGTGTCTGTAAGTGACTCTGGCATGACGTTTGCTCTCTGTTCTCTGTGGCAGGCATGCTAAAATTAGCAGGTTTTCAACTTAAGCCTAGACTACACTATTGGATTTTTTATTGTTTGTTCAATTTATGTTTTATTATAAGGATGTAAGATGTGAGAACTTTTGTTTAAGTCTCATGCCTCTCAGATACAGTACCAAAAATCTCACGTCTTGAAATCAGTTTCAGAAGAGATTGTCAGAATGTCACAAACTAAGATCAGATATGCCACATTTGCAATCTGAAGTCAATATTATGGAAGATTTCATTATGAACAGAAACGGTCTCATCACTTTTACCCAAATTCAGATTATTTTACCTGGACAATCTACAATCATTTTACAACTCCATACTCTAAATGTATTTGAAAATGATCTCATTTGGTTCTATTTTTATTTCTTCTTGTTGATGCTTAAATAAAACACAGCTGAGAACTCTATAAAATCACTAAGAAATATGGAAGAGCAACCTCTAAGCCAGGGGTATTCAATTAAAGTTCCAAGAGGTCCAGTCTTTATACTTTCTTCCAAACGGAGGTCCGGACAATATGTTTTTTTTAAATAACAAAAAGTAAATATTTAATCAATTTAGCCCACTTAGCCCACTTTTATATATATATATAAAAGGTATGATCTTTTATCAGGCCATTTATTTTATATTTTGATATCCACAGTATGTATGTATTGTAGGCTCTGTGGCTTTAGGGGAATGCCCTCTTAAGTCTGATCATTAATATTTGTAAATAAAAAAGCTATAAACAACAAATTTAATGTAAGAATTAAATTGCTCTCATCATAAACAGAAAACAAAGTTACTTACTAAATTATCCTTTCCATGCCTTTCATACCAGAACTACTTCTATCTTTAGAACAAAATGTGATCCTGCTTGTGAAAACCCAGCGAGTCTTTTTACTGTTTTCTACATAAAATCATCCTACAGAATATTCTGTGAAAATATAACAACAATATCTTCAATATTGACTGAATAATGCCATTTCAAAGATCAAAATTTTAGTTAATGCTTGAAATTAATCTTTGATGCTTGTTATTTAATAATTAATTCGTTTATGAGAATTTAGCCTGGGTTTTCACAGGGACACAAATGTTTACATGCTGATCAATAATGCTAATGATAAATGCAGGCTAGATAAAAACGTTATGGTTCATAAAATATCGCAAATCTGGTTGAAAGGTTGGAGACATATAGCAAACAGTAAACAGACTGACAGAAACAAATACTTTAATATTGCTGCATTTTGTTTACTGTTGTGTCTCCAATTATCTGCTCTGCGTGTCTGCACTAGTGTGGTTAAAATAGTGTCTGCTGCTCTTCATGCGGCGCGTCTTTGGAGGGAGAAAAGCAGCGCACGCGGAGCGGAAAGGGTTCAAATGAAGCTCGTTAATAGCTAAGAGATATCACAGGATATAGCGACAAAAGATCAATTACATAAATGTTCCTGAGAGTACGCGTGATGTGATTCTCCGTTGTGTAGACACGCGGCTCAATTTAAACAACTGAAAGAGTCCAAATTTTAAATGTCTCGGATGAAACGAAGCAAAGGTCCGGATCCGGCCCACGGTCCGCCAGTTGACGATGACTGCTCTAAGCAATGAATGTTCTAACGGTTGCTACGCCTCAGACTCAAACTGAAGCATTTAAAAGCATATTAAGAAAGTGTTTTATATGTTCAAAATATGCTTTTTAATATGCGTTTGATTTACATCCCTTTATTTTGCAGGAGGAGGAGGAACCACGAGATGTCGAGGCAGAGCCTGTGAAAGAGGAAATTAAAGAGCGAGAGATCCTGAACTGAGTAATTCTCAGCATTACCTCACCTCTTGTCTACACAGTCAATGGCATCACCGCATTTCCCGCTGAATAGCAGGAAGCAAAATGACGTTCACATATGAAACAGACTGCCACTTCTGTACCAGCCTAAATCTTTTGCCTAAAATCAACTCCATGATCTCTATATATTTACAAAATATACATGAAACTGTATAGACTCAGCAGTAAGTCAAGTCAATCAGCTTGAGATCTCATGAGTGGATTCTGGATATCAGAGCTCAACCAAAGGAAATGATCTTTGAAGTATTGCAGCATTACCTGAAGACACATCTGTTCCTTGATCTGCATATGAGCCCTGTTTCTTCCTTCATTAGATTTGCTTTCTTTGGCTTGCAATTCGTGCCCGGTGAAAGCCCCTTATTTTTAAAGGTTATTTTCGCACACTAATTGACATTTTCTATTGCGCAACCTGGACCTGAATATCCTTCGTGATATAAAATCTTACTGGTCTCGCGTGTCCAGATTTTCTCCAAGCAATGTTTCACATATTTTTCTATGCTGAGATTGTACTGTATCGATGTCTGTCCTCTCACATTAAAATCTGTTTTTTGTTTTTGAACACCAGTGCATTATACGTCTTCACAGACTTGGAATTATATTGGCAGGATTTGTTTCTCGTGGTATATTGATAATTCATTACATATTAATGGTAAGAGCAAAGTCTATTTTATCATTTTTTACAAATCTCATTTTTATAACTGAAGTATAGCTCAACCCATCCTTTTATCATTGACAGTGTTATCATCCAACCGTATGCGTTCACATCTCTGTGAGACTGTCATGTATGTGCTGTGTGTGTTAAAATGTTGGAACAATTCATCTGCCTCACTTTGAATTCAAGAAGAGTCTGTATTTAGGTACTTTAAAAACATGACATTCGTAATAAACATGACTTGTGATGTTTTTTTTTTAAGAATTATGTTTGTCATTGATGCTGTACCTAACATGTCCACCAAGATATTTGGCAGAATTCCCAAGTTGCTCTTTTCTATGTAATGAAAGTGGATCCATGGTGGGTATAAATGATAACAGATTTTCAATTTTGAGTGATAAGTCATTGTTTTTAAATGTTACTGAGCGTAATGATTTGATAATGAAAACATTACAGTCATCTCTCAGATGATAGATGTGTTGTAGATGTGATTCTCATGTCTTCAGCATGAGAGAGTGCCCTCGCCGGTGGGCACTCTTAACATAACGCTCTCTATATTCAGCTCTGCTGTGTCCTTTACTCACAGTGCACATCATGTCATTTAACCATTCTCACACACCACAGGGGCGAGAAAAAGACTGTAGATGCTGTTTTATCTTAGTATCTCATTGCCTCACAAGGCTTCTCTTCTCCTCACCCTGTCAGGGAATCTGGCCTGCATCTTGACATTAATGCATCGAGGGGTGTAATTCCAATTTGTTCCAAAGCAACTATTAATTTGCCCATTTCAGGGCCATGCAGAAGGAACCCCTGTAAGGCCACTGAACCATGAAAGACATTATCTGAAGGGCTGTTTCTTTCTTTCGTCTATCCATTTTTTCTTTTTTTGAAGGGGAAGGATTTCGTGTTGTGCCGGCGATTGATGCGCATTGATGACACGTCGCTGGTTCCTGCAGCCGTTTGAGATGGACCCCCTGAAGTCGAGCTCCCAGCATGCAGAGTGCGAAGTATGTCATTAGGATTGTAATAAAGGCAGCGGGTGTGCTTATGTCAGAGTGGGCCACTCGCTCAAGATTCCCCTCCATGCTCCCTTTCACAATCTGAATACAACCTCTGCATAACAACAATGCTGGTGACTACATGTTCAGAGCAGGAAAGCTTGGAAAGCAGATGTTTCAGAAAACATGTTGCGAGAGCGTTTGATAAAATCTGTAGTATTCTGGAGCAGGGGCGTAGCTACACGGTGGCCATGGGTGGCCACGGCTACCCCTGAATGATGGATGGCCATCTATCTGGCCACCTCTGTTGTGCGAAGCAGTTTTAAGATGTGTGTCGGAGTTAATACGGAGTGCTGCGCACATCATTTAGTGTATGCACTGAAAGTAACGCAAGAACATTACTCTCGCGTTAATATGTCATACGCTGACGCACTGACGCAAACAGTCTGAGCGCTATAGCTGAACAGCTGCTAACCGCTTCGTGACAGTGTACTGTACTGTCTGTGTACCATGGAAGTTCATCGCGAGCAGAAGGATCAGGTCAGTAAAATCACTCTTGTTTAACTGGATTTCATTCATTAATTACATTTTCACGAAAGTTTAAGTTGGGGTACTGCAATTTTCTAAGTTTAATGCTAAACTTACATCACACGACAGCAGTTTGAAGTTATAGCTGCACTCAGTGACTTTGATTGGAGGTAGCTGGGTGGGTGTTTGTGGGGAGTGGGGGGGCTTGTTGGTTGTGGTTCGGGGCGTTTCATTTGTTGGGACTGTGTGGGTCTGGTCTGGTTGGTCTTGTTTTGTGGTCGATGTCGGACAACAGAGGAATAAAGTTAATTATGCCATTACTAATTTTCCCTGGTTGTTCCTCTGTAGTCTGTTGTTGATCACGGAATGGGACCGGGTTGGACCTGCACGGTTTCGGCGGGTAGGGCTTCCTGGGTCGCAGCTCGTGGGCTCTCCCTGATCTTCGTGGACGTTGCTCGGTGGCTTTGGTCGGGATCACTGAGTGCAGCTATGACACGTCAGAGGAGATCTGGCCCTCCCGGCTGAGCCTGGATTCTCCCGAGGTTTTTTTTAAAACAATTATTCATCATTGGAGTTTGGGTTCCTCGCCACAGAAGTGCAGTGTTGGCTTGCTCACCGGGAGACTGCATTTATTTATTTATTCATTTATTTATTAGATATTATTTATTATAATGATCTTGCTTGGTCTATAAACACCATGCACTGTGCTGTGTTTTACCTTTCTGTGTTTTTCTTATTTGCTCCTGTAAAGCTGCTTTAGAACAATGCACATTGTGAAAAGCGCTATATAAATAAAATTGAATTGAATTGAATTTTCTTATTTGTTTATTTTCTATAAAAAATGCTAACTTACTGCAAATGATAGCTAGCAAATTATTTTAAATTAATGTTAGCACATGAAAGCATTGCAAATAAATTGTTAACTTTACGGTCTTTGTGTATGTTTTTGACCAGCAAACTATGTGTAATGAAGAATTGGTGTAAATTACAGTAGAAGTTAAAGCATTTCTGTCTGTAAGGATTTTTTGGTCACCCTAATAAAATCACTGGGTCTTACTGGCCACCTCTAAAAAAAAGTTCTGGCTACACCCCGTTCTGGAGTGATAGCAATAAGAATGCCAGATCATTTATAATGTTTCAAGACTTCTTAATTTTCAGACTTGATTAAAAAATGTATTTAAGATGAAAATACAGTAGGTATAAAAATGTTTTAGATTTCACAATTTTGATGACAGTTGAAAAACAGAGAAAGTCCTTAACATTTACATCCTACTAACAACACGATTTTCATTGTTTCAAATGAAATCGCAAATATACAAATATCTGTATGTATCTAAATGAATGGAATATTTTTGTACCCCTGCACACGAATATGTAACTATGGGACAATTATTATAAAAATTTCAGAAAATGATTTGATTATCTTATCCTAAATTATACACACAACTGGAAACATTCCAACTTTGGATCAACTGTCATGTCCTATGTTAGTCTTTGTCAGTCTGATCTGGGCATTTCCAGGGTTTATCATGTGACATTTTTAGTCAAAACCTAAAATTTTAATTCTAAGAGAATGTATTAATTACGAATATATTTAATCATATGTTTATATTTTACTAAACCCCTAAAGGCAGAGTCCAGACATTATAAATATATATATGCTTGAGTTTTCTATTTTAGTTTTCTTTTATGTGCTATGTCCTCCTTTTCTTTGACACCATAGTGACATCATGCACTGGAACTGGCATGGACTCTGCGAGTTTGCACAAAACCTGGTGATCCATGTCATAGCAGAATGATGTGAAGGTTTCAAGGAGCCTCTTGTGTGCTTCAACGGAAGCAAACACATTTGACCTTTCATAACAGAGTTTAAACTCAAAGTCATGCTTATTTGTCTAGAAATAGTTTTTTTTTTTTTTTGTAAAATTTGAAATATTAAAACAGTCTGTCTGATCTGGGCAATTCCAGGGTTATGCATGTGACATTTCAGTCAAAACCTGAAATATAAATTCTAAGAGAATGTATTTATTACGAATATATTGAATACTAAACCCCTAATGGCAGAGTCCAGACATCAGAAACATGTCTGTGCTTGAGTTTTCTATTTTAAAAGAGGAAAAAATGAATGCATTATGGATGTGACAAAAGGACGCTTGTTTCTGAGAGGCCACTTTGTAAGATCTCTGTAAACTAAAATGTGCTAACCAGAAGCAATAATACCCAACAAATGGAGAAGGGATGGCTCTTTATGGAACATAAAATAGTAAATTTTCATGTGCCCATTTATGAGGAATATGTATGGTTATGGATGTGACAATTCAGTTAGAGGACTATAGAAAACTATGCTTTAAAAACATAAAACGCTTTAAAAACTTTGAGAGAGACTTCACATGTGTTTAAAACCCCAAATATTAACAGCCGAACTATCAGTATAGTGAAAACCTTTGATAACAACTTGATTTTTTCATGTGAAGGTTGACATTTGCACTGAATTGCCCATCTTTTTCTCTATTAGGGAACTAAAGGAATTAAGACGGTGAAATTCACTTACAAGGCAACACAACATTCTGATAGAGGCTCTGGA
Source organism: Triplophysa rosa (assembly GCF_024868665.1). Taxonomy (NCBI): domain Eukaryota; kingdom Metazoa; phylum Chordata; class Actinopteri; order Cypriniformes; family Nemacheilidae; genus Triplophysa; species Triplophysa rosa. Next base: position 11,289,360 of record NC_079905.1, on the reverse strand, counting down.
CATTCACAGTCTCTCTCATTTCTTGTCCCTTGGTTTTAATTGCTCTTGATTGTGCTTAAAATAACAACACTACCTTGGTATCTGAGAGTTTTGTGGATGACCTTTTCTAGACTGTGTAGTGCTGTGACATAGTCATTTTCCAGCCCTTAATGTGCTCATAGAGTACTCTATTGGAAGGGAACACTCGCAGGGTGCTAATCTCCACCTCTCAACACTTCGTTCCACACGTAGTCATTAGGAGAAGGGGGGTCTTAAAAGGGTTCCTGACACGTTGGATTTAGACATGTTAATAACTTTCATTTCAAACTGACTATGGCAAATACTGTATGAAAGATGACAGTGTAAAATGTAATGTGATTTTCGGTTCTTTAAGGTTTATAGAGGTTCTATTCAATCTTAGAGCATTTATCAAGGATCTGTGTTTTTTTTTCTTTTTGAGCTATTATGTAATTGCTGCCTTGTCAGAATAATTTTGTATAAAACGGTTACATCTGTGCTGCGTTATGTTCAAAGTGTTTTACAGGAATAAGTGTTTGATTAACACATTTTTGATGGTTTTTATATTTTCATTCAGCTTGATTGTTAAATCAAAATTATATCAAAATTATAGCATTTTTTCCTACAAAGTTTTATTTGATTATGTTTTTCTGTTTTCTATTATATTATAAGTATATTATTTTGAATTAAGTTTAATTGAAAACTGATAGTCTTTTATGTGCTATGTCCTCCTTTTGTTTGACATCATAATGACATCATGCACTGGAGCAGGCACGGACTTGGCGAGTTTGCACAAAACCTGGTGTTTCATTTCATAGCAGAATGCCTCTTGTGTGCTTCAGCGTAAACAAATACATTTGACCTTTCATAACGGAGTTTAAACTCAAAGTCACAAATATGCTTATTTGTCTAGAAATAGTTTATTTTTTGTGTAAAATTTGAAAATATCAAAATTAGATTTTATTCTTGATGGGGCATTTCTGGGAGGCAAAAGGTTCATATTACATCAATTAATTTCATTTTTATGAACAAAAATGCTGTGAAATGGCAACAAATGTCTTGTCAAAAGCACTTATTAATAATTCCTTATGCCAAAGAACATAAAAAGATGTGTGTGTTTTTTTTCTGTTTTCTCTCTCTTCACTTCTATCTACAGTTTGTGGTTCCTTTTCACCAGCCAGTGGTCACTATGCTGTATCTTTATATAACCTGAGTCAAATAATGTTGGAAAAGAAAAATGTTGATTTTATCTCTTTTTCTTGATGTTCTTTACAGACGGTTTCATTGGACTTCATGCGCCTGGGCCGAAGTTAATTTACGGTCTGTGTTTGGTTACAATTTATATAAGAAATTATTTTATATTTAATTTATATTGATATTAATTTACATGAATATTTTATTGTATATTAATTATATTAAATTAAATAAAACTACTCCACAGTTATTGATTCTTTACAGAGGTCTACCGGAAGTTAAGTTTGGGCCATATAACATTTGTTTATGTTGTTGCCGCTGAAACCACCGATAGAGTGAATGGACTGTTTCTCATAGAGCCCTCCAACAGTTGTCAAAGTCACATTTAGAAAGTACCAGGTTGATGCAATGCATGCTTTTGAGGAATAAACATTTCACTTGTCAAAGTTAGGTTAATTACATAAAATCAAAGATTGTAGGGTTCAATGTGCTTTCAGAATTGTTTGCAAGATGTTTGAGATTTTTCTTAACCAGTCTATGTTTGTAGTATCTCAGATAATTTCTCTTCTAAACAGTACGTAATGACAGAACCAAGTAAATGCTTATATAAGTCAGTCAGACCTTTCTAGTCTTAGAAAACTAGACAAGACTGTATGCCAACCGGATTTGCTCTCAGAAAATAAACTTTAGTGGCATTTATTGGGTCATAACAATTCTATCTGCAGTCTGTCAGTGATCAGCATGTGTGCATGAGTCATCTAAATTCTTGTCTTTGGTTATTTGTAGGTGGCATCATCAAGGAAACATAATGTGCTTTTAGACACATGCCATTTCACCTTTGATCAGAAAATATCCTTTTGGTATTTGCTGCATCGAAATGCCTTGCCTTAACCTGGACCCACTGAAATGTCAATGCTCAGATGTTACTCCTCTTGAGTGATGTCACAGGAGTCTGTTCAGACTAATCAGGTATGTTCATATTTACATCTGCCAAATGAATGCATGTAATATATTGTAATATATTGATAATGTTAAAGAGGGACAGATGAGGTTAACATGAGGTAATCGATTGGGTCGCTTTTGAGGTCACTGACAAGGTCAAAGCGTTAATTTTGTGGTCATTGACAAAGTAATGGATGAAATATCTCTTGTAATTTCGGATCGTTATATGCTTCGTACCAGCTACAATTTATTGCCACTATTATTCAAAAAATGATAACCACAACCTTGTCAAAAATGAGATTATAGGATTATATTGCATGTTATATTACTAAATAATATGCTCATTATTACCCTAAATGATAATTTATTAACAGTGTCCATCAAAAATAAACCATCATAGTTTATCTGTGAACCTACGTATTCCATATAGTACTGCTAAAATCTCTCCTCTTCTCGTTCCATCTCTGTATCTCACTATATCCAGTCATGTGCATATGACCCTGGCTCTTTTTCTGTCACTTTTCTCAGTCAAAGCAGCGAGGTTTCCACTGCCCTTGGTCGCTTTAAAATTTACGCCCATATAAAAAGGTAAATACCCTGCGAAGTCTTACTGATATAAGCTACTGATCGTCTCCCTATTACAGTTTTATGGACTGTGTAATTTAGATGGACCCAGCATAGCTTCCTATAACTCCCTTTGCCCCTCCTAGTCCTCTACGCTGCCTTTATAGACTGCTGATCTGAAATGCATTAGCTCTTTTGACAGTACACACTAGTTACAGGGTAATGTGCGTCAAGTCCTTATTTCATAGGGGTACCGATACAATGACACGTTTAAAGGAATATTTTTCTTTTAAAAAAAATAATTCTGTCATTTTTAACTCATCCTTATGTTATTTTTAACCAGGATGTTGTTTGTTTTAAGGACACAAAGGGAGGAGTTGTTAAGAAATCACTTTTAAAAGTATATTTTGTAAACAACACGTTAAAATGGCCAAAACATGGCAAAAAATTCTGAAGCCATACAATACTGCTTAAGAATCCAATCTGTCTCTTTCCGAAGCTGTATTTCTTCAAAAGACTTGGAATATATAGCATAGTTTCATTTAATAATAATTAAAAAAAATGTTTTTTTTCTCCAAACGGCATGAACCCTGACTTCTCACACAGTGCTTCACAATGCTACACCTTTACAAAATACTCAATGTATAGGCACGAAATCTGGAATCTATTGATTCGTTTTCATGGATGCAAATTTTTTCATTTCACTCAGCACAACTTTTTTTGTGTCACTCAGCGGGACTTTCAATACAGAGACCGCGTGTGTATGAACATTTATATGTTTATAACCTGATATCAAAAGAAGTCATATTTTAAGTGGTGGCCAACCAACACTTTACCTTAGTCCAAACCCTAAATCACAGCCGCAAAGGCTAATTTAGTTAAAAACGTGAGTGTCACGAGGTGGCAAAGCACTGAGAACCCTCTCTAACCCCACCCCTAAACCTAACGTCACAGGGGCAAAGTGAAATCAATACAAAACATACGAATGAGATCGTAGGAAATAGGATTTCACACGAATAAGCCACCTTTTAAAACCTAGGTATGAATTCCCATCAGAATTCCATTGGTTTGACATACAGTATACAGTATTTATACATATGAAAGATACCGTGTATTAAAATACATTAGGCTGAAAGTCGTGCTGGGTGACACGATAAAGGGGGAAATTCGTGAACATGAATTAATAGATTACAGTGTGTTGGTATTAACTCAAAAAGCTCTGTGTCTGTGTTCCGCACAGAGCTGTGGCTCTGTTACACAATATAAATCCTGTCATTGTGACAGTTTAACACAAATCTGCTGCTGCCTTTATATCCTGCTGATGTATACAGTGTAAAACAGCCATGCCTTATGTACGGTATCTTAAAAGTTCCACATTTTTTATAGTTACTTGACGTAGTTAAAGACAGATTTGTTAGTTCCATTTTGTTTTTAATAGCCGATTTGCATTGCAAATATATTTTTATGCAAAAGTACAATGTTATTCAATTGAAATATGAAAATCATTGAGTTACAAATTGGAGGCTGTATGTTGCCGCTTATCTTTAGGCTGAGAGGCTCTCACTTTATGCAGAGATGCTATCCTGCTGAGCTCACAATGTGTTGCAAATGCCACCAGACCTAATGCATTCTGCATCTGTGCCGCATATGACGCAGTATTATTCTCCTCATCTTCCTCCTTGCAATCCATTAAGCTGTTTGTGTGTGAGGCGACTATCACTTCTGCGTAAAATATGTTGTAATGTTGGCATCATATCTGTCAATGAATTATAAATGGACGTGTCCAGACTTGGTGGATTGTTTTCTGGATTTGTAAGGACTTGGAAGAATGAAGAGGAAGTCCAGTGGCAGTCCTGGCTCACTTGGTGCCTTGGTGCCCTAAGATGTGACTAAAGCAAGAAAACATTCATGTGAATAATTTCAGCTGTATGAAATTTAGCGGTATCTAGTCGTGAGATTGCGATTTGCAACCAGCGGTTCACAGCAACCCTCAACAAATCCCCCCCGCCCATTCCCCACCCCCCTTCGAAGCACTACAGTAGCTGAGACAGGAAAAAGATGTCGTCACGTTCGCGCTCTGTAAAGTTTTTCTGTTTAGGGCTACTGTAGAAACAACCTTGGTGACCTCTGAAGACATAGTTATGTATAATATTGCATTTCTGCCAATAGATTCTCCAAGAAATTATAATTGGATTTTTAACCTATACAATACATCTACACAGTCTTTTTTCAGAAGTTGCATATAAATCACTCTGAATGCTTCTATTTCATTCATCACTAATAGGCTCTTGGGCAAAAATGTTGCACCTTAAAAAAATGCATGATGCTTACAATTGGATAATATGAGCTGTGAGATGTTTAAATGTTTCCCAAGCTTACATTTGCTGGACTATTCCAATATTAAATGGCCATGGTTTTCTGATGCTCCCCATGACCTGCCAAAGATAAAGAATCTGTTTACTGTAAATTGCAGCCCACTCCCCTCCAAATACCATCTGCCACTTAGAAGGCCGCTGTGTTAGCTCTTGCTAAAAATAGACCTTCTGATTGGCTGCCAAAGGGAAAAGGGCCTACAACACCCAAAAAGACATCTAAATTTGATGGATAACTCTAAAGAACATTGGCACAGGATCGATGTCATTGTGGGCTCTTCCTCCATCTGAATAATTTTGCTAATTTTGTTATATTGAATGAAAAAAAAAAACAGATAAAAAAGAACATTTCAAAAGGCACCGGTGGTCTCTTGGGTGGGTTTGCTGGCCAGCCACCTGTAATTGGCTTATCCTGCTTTCTTTTCACTTCTGTCACTGTGATTTAGCAGTTTAGTGATATGGGGAGACAGAAGTGCTGCTTCTGTGTCTCTTTGTGTTTGACTTTATGAGCTTTGCTAAAGTGTAACAGGGAGCACAAATGCTGTGAGTGATTCAGATACTATGCTTCTGTCCTGCTATGCGGTAATGGCTCAAACCACACTGGCATTTATGGGGGAAGAGAGACCATTGCAGTTCTCTACTCATTTCCCAAAGACGGACTTCCCTACAACACACTTTTACACTTGTCATATTGAGTATTTCAATAAACAGAGAATGTCTGTGGATACGGGAATGTTAGCCAATAAGTAGGAACTTAATGGTGAAAAAAGACCAACTCAATGGAATCCAAGTTTCAGACCACCAGTGAATACTTTCCCAGATAGCAAAGATAATTGATTTAACGAATCAATGTTAAATTGGTTATTTTCAATACTTATTCAACATTAAATCAATTATTTTATTTATCTGCCATTTTTATGAGTCAAAGTTATTTAACATTTTAACCTCGATACAAATCTGATTTGATCATTTTTTGTGGATGAATCAAAACATGCTTAGATTTCTAAATTAGTTTTCCACTTCGGAAGACTTATTGCTGATCCAGAAGAACGTCCTGTTTCTATTTTTTAACACAGAAATGTTTGAACAAAATACAACCAACAGAACATTTATAACCGAATCAAAATGTTAAACACATATTTTTAAGATTTTATTATATATGTAAGATTTAAAAAATAATATATTCAATAAATAAAAACTGAAACAGGAAGTGCTTCTGTGTTTACGTCTTGAAAAGTGGTCTCTAGAAGTTAACTGGTTGGATGCCACAAAAGCTCCTTACTTAATTTTATTTAACCTTTAAATTCCTTTTTATTAATTCATTAGTCATGATAAAACCTTTAAAAATCCTACTTTATTTTCAGGTTTAAATTTGATTTTAAGCCCATGTTTTCTTGTTTAGACATTTGCACACTATTTATTTGTTTATGTACAGTAAATTCGTTGAGGACATGGCTCTCAGTGTGGTTACAAAAAAACAAAAAAAAAAACAAAGGACAGCAAGAAGGAAAAATAAAAAATGACAAATGTGTTCTCACGTCGTGATCTATGCAGCCATCCTGCATCCAATTCCAAAGAAAGAATCCAGATAAAACCAAATGCGCCATCTGGGAATTGCACAACAATATATTTTACAGACGCAATATAAAAATACTATAACGTTTTCTTCTATCTCACTAACACATTCACCTCATTTGAAAATGGCAGTACTTTTAAGTAGGAACGGCACAATTTTTGCAGCGAGAGATAACGCAGAAAGCAGCGGGCTCTTTAAGAGAATTCTGTAGCATCCATAATAATCTTTTGTACAGATGGTGGCCGGATCTTCAGCATGGATATATATTTAAAGGTCACCGGTGGTTTTACAAGAGCCTTTAATGGTGCCGCTGCGTTTGAGTGAATTGGCCGATCTGTCAGCGAGAGGCTTGTTTATGAGTAGTTGCTTGACCCCCTCCTGTCCCGCTCATGCACAGAGCTCATTCCAGTGGCCGTAAAATCCACAATCGCTCCGATTCATCAAGGAATTACCAGGAGTGTGACGGCCCTACTGAGGTGCTCTTAACTGATACAGGTACAGCTACTGAAAGGAGCCCAGAGACCGTTTTGCACGTAAGGTGTCCATATCAGAGCTTGGACATTACGGAAAATAGTCACATCCAGAGACGACAATGTGACTTGGCGGTGAATTCATTTGGCTTTTAGAAAGATGAGTCAGCAATCACTTTATTAATGCCTTTCATAGCAACTTTATAAAAACGAATCGAAAATCCTTAGCAACCATATAGCAACATGCTAGCATATGGCAGGAGGTTAAAAAAAGGTTGGAAATATGGAAAAAGGTTACTCTCTTGTGCATGTGGCCATATGCAAATGCACATTTTAAATTTCTAGAAAGAAAAAACAGTATTTGGACATTGCTGGTAAAACATATATATTTATTAAAGGAACCATTTGCCAAACAACTAATTTAATCATGTTAACTACAAATTTTACCCCAAAAATAGTCATTTAATTGCCTGTGATAATAGTTCTGAAGTCTATTGAATTATTCTGTTAATTAAATCCATCATATACACCGTCATATTTTATGCCTTATATCCTATAAACGTATATGTTATGCCTTTAGGCATGTGACAAACCACCAAGTTTTCATTTAAAACGCAGAATTCACAAAAGATAGGTAGTTTGCATCTCTGAAATCTTAACATTTTATCATTTATATTATAATACCGTTGGGTTTGTTATGTTTGCCTTCTCACATCTCACTACACAGTCACAGTCTTTAGCGCCCGCCTGCAGACTGTCTTCTTCAATTTGATTGGCTGAACATGCTGTCTTCTTTAGTTTTATTGGCCTCTGTAATTTGATTGGCTGGAATAACGTACACCCTGTTTAATTGGTCAATCTGTTGAAATTGGGTAGCTCCGCGCCAAAGACCCTAGATGGAACGCCTGCAATCTTTAGCCAAAAAAGAGTAACGGCTAATGCTAACGCCGTGGCTCTGGCGAATCACCCATACATGACGCTTTGACTCGGAGTGGCAAAGTGCCGGCAATATGTGAGAAGTGCAGGTACGCAAGAAGGTACGTTAAAGATTAAAGCACTTCAAGCACTGGCGCAATGAGAGCGGAAGTGGCTTAGCTGGCTGAGATTTTAGCGGAAGTATGCCCCGTATGCATATACCCCATTGAGACGCAGCTACTATATAGCAGGATCAATGTGAAACAGAAATTAAAAGTTAAAGGGAAAATCCTTAAAATCACAAGATCATTGGGCTGAGTGTCTCTTGCTTTCTTCCTCTGGAACATCTTGGCAATGTTTGCTATGTTTAATAGGCCTTTTTAAAGCTACCAGGTTTTTGACTTCCGCATCGTTCGACGCAGGGTAAATGATGTTCCGGTGTTCCGATGTTCACAGCAGTATCCAAGTCTAACAAGTAATATAAATAATGTAAACGAGATTAATACCTTATTACCCCTGTTTGAAGTTAAGATCTTAATTTAAAAACACCTCGCAGCTAAGAGGGGGCTCTAGTACTGCTGTTTTGGTCTTAATTTAAAGTTTGTACTGTTTACAGGACAGCAACCTGAGGCAGGTACTTTGATTTTATCTCTCTGAACTGCATATAATAAATACAGTAATGATGTTCTCTCTCATTTTATTCTTTATGTCTGTCTGGTTTGGTCCTGCATTATATCGATAAAATAAACTAACGTTACAGTAAAGGCAGCGCGTTGTGCTGGAAAGACATCACCAAAACTTCCCGTCAGACTTGCATCACACTTTCTGTTTCAGAAAATTACAAAAAAATGTCTTCTGTTGTCTGTTCTTGCTAGTGCTTCTGACATTATCAAAAATATTTTAATAATGTTAAATATATGATATCAGATGTTAACACGCGAGCTAGGGTGTATAACTCAAAACACTTAAATTAATATTAGCAGTCTGAGTGCACAAAACTATGGAGGACCGGAAGAGTCGTGTGTAAAGTAATAAAGCATTTCATTGTTTAATAACTAATTCTACAATAAAAATAGGCGTTACTACATTTGTTTACAACTTCGTTTATTTATCCAAAAATAAATAGGCGAAATGACAAAGTCATTAATTATTACATTTTTTAATGGGCAATAAAAAACGTGATTATAAAAATAATTAATAAATTAAATATTAATGCATCAATAAATACTTCAAATTAAAAAGGGAATTAAAAAAAACAACGTAACACAGTCAATAAGTGCATCATTTTAAAGTGCATTAATGAATCCCCAAATAAATAGTGGAATTTCAAAATGTGTTTGAAAATGCAATTTAAAAAGAGGAATAAATAATTAGATGTACAAACTCACTTAGCTCAGTCCTTTAGCTTTTCATTTAGCCTCTCCATTTAGCATTTCCCTGACACTTTGGGGCCTTGCATTGCTAAAACGAGGTTAAACTATGCAAATTAGCTATGTCGAGAGAGATGTAACAAGCTCTCTGATTGGCTAGTTCCTTGTACGTCATGTTCAGAGGTATGTTAGATGAGCAATGGAGAAGAGGATAGACACGTGTTACCAGCGTGTTATCAGCGCATGCTTTTACTCTAACAGAAATCATAGAAAAGGAAACTTATTGTTAGAACAGGTTAGAACATTCACAATGCACGTGGAAGCAGCAGTGCTGACGTCATTTTGGCACCGAGTCTATTTTTGCTGTATTTGTATTTATGTTATTGTATGAGACTCATACTATGAGTGAGGTGAAAACGATTGCATCACACTATCAATAATCTAAGCGAACTCTCCATCTCAATATAACATTCAGAGAAACAAATAAAAGGGAATATACACAGCATGTGATGTGCTTTATGTTGGAGGGGAAAATGATTGCATCGCGCTGTCAATAATTTTCTTCTGCTGAGCAAATCCTCGTCTTCGGTCTTCATCCTCATGTGTTTTACTAACATTCCCATGTACTGTATGTCGTGTGCTGAGGTATGTCAGATGAGCATAGTCGTAATTTGCCGGTGGGATAGGTGGGACGTAAATGTACATGTCCCCACCAACTTTTAGAAATGCTTGCGGAAGCTGTGTCTTTTTTACGGGCCATTAACGTCTAAAACTCGTGGAAAATGCAGGATGCGCCTCTTTCTCTACTTGCCAAAGCGCTCACCATCCATTGCTCGCACTCGCTGTGAGTTTTCTTTTCTTCAGGCACGTCTACTATTTGAATGCCCTGGCATAATCCGCGCATCTGCATAAAAAAACTTGAGTGCGAAATGATGCGAGTAGAAGTAGACCTGTTTGTTGTCTACTGCTTGTACCACTAGAACAGCGTGCTCGGATGTTGTTTAAAACACATGAATTAAAGCTTTTCCGGATTATATAGATAATACAACTGATTTTATCTGTGTACTGTGAATTATAGTCATCATCACATTTTATCTGTTGCTATGAAAGAGAACGATTTGCTCAGTTTCGATTGGCAGCATGATGCAGTCATTTCCCTCAGCACCGGTGGGCCACTGCTCATGAGCAGACCGGGGGTACTGGAACGCGAGGGTGTGTGTGGTGTGCTGCTCTTGGAGAAAATGTCCAGGGTCACTCTATAGTCCCAGCTCTGCCCTCACACATAGACAGTACACAATAGCATCTACTGTATGGTGTGTGTTTGCGGTTTCATAAAAAAATCATTATTTTAGGAAGAGTCATAATGGCAGTTTAAAACACAACAAACATCAGTTACATGCTTTAATGGTAAAACTGTTACTTTTCAAGTGAATCCATAAGCATTTTGGCCATAAGCACTGTAACTTATGTCACTTTAACTGCGCGTAAGCAGCGCAGCAAAAATAGACTCGCTGCCAAAATGACGGCAGCACTGCTGCTTCCACGTGCAGTGTGAATGTTCTAACCTGTTCTAACAATAAGTTTACTTTTCTATGATTTCTGTTAAGAGTAAAAGCACGTGCTGGTAACACATGAAGTGAACAGGTCTATCCTCTTCTCCATTGCTCATCTAACATACCTCTGAACATGACGTACAAGGAACTAGCCAGTCAGAGAGCTTGTTACATTTCTCTCGCCATAGCTAATTTGCATTGTTTAACCTCGTTTTAGCAATGCAAGGCCCCAAAGTGTCAGGGAAATGCTAAACAGAGAGGCTAAATGAAAAGCTAAAGGACTGAGATAATCGAATAGCAAATCGGAAAAAAAAGGCAGCGAGGAAATGGAAATGCAAATGATAAAATAAATAGTCTTTTAAATGACTGATTAAAACTCGTAGTTTAATTTGTGAATCCAATTATTTATTTCTCTTTTTAAATCGCATTTTCAAATACATTTTGAAATTCCAGTATTTATAAAAGAATTCATTAATGCACTTTAAAATGATGTACTTATTGCATGTTTTATGTTGTTTTTTTAAGTCCCTTTTTAATTTGAAGTATTTATTGATGGATTAATATTTCATTTATTAATTATTTTTATAATCACGCTTTTTATTGCCCATTAAAACAATTATCTTTAATTGTCATTTCAATCTATACTTTATCATTTCACCTATTTATATTTGAAAAAAATAAAAAAGTTTTAAACAAATTTATTAATGCCTATTTTTTATTGTAGAATTAGTTATTAAACAATGAAATGCTTTAATACTTTACACATGACTCTTCCGGTCCTCCATACAAAACAGATAAACGCACAGATATTAATTTTTATGTTTCATATATATTAAAGTATATACATTTTCAAACTTTAGTTAGTGTGTAATGTTGCTGTTAGAGTATAAATAATATCTGCAAAATGATAAAGCTCAAAGTTCAATGCCAAGCGAGATATTGTCTTTAACATCGGCTGTGAAAGCTGTTCTGTGTAATACACTGATATTGTGTGATTGTGCGCACACCTCTAAAACACATTCTGTTTTGGAAGGAGGGACTTTAAAGAAATATGTGAAATATAACGTTTTTTTTTAATTAGATACATGAACATCCATAGTTAAACACCAAAAAAAACAAAATCAAAGCTTCGAAAACAGCCAAAGAACGACACCTTTAAAGTCGCAAAAAGACTGAACAGATAAACCTAAGTAGCTTTAAAGTCCCAGTGAAAAAAAATTACAATGCCTATTTTTTAATTAAATATTGCAGCGTTTGTTGTAAATAGGTTATCAATGTGGGTCATTCTCTTTTTAAAATTTGTGTTCCCCTTATAATCTTTAGTTAAAATCTGAAAATGCACTTCCTTCCTGTATCTATGTAAGACTATTCATCTTAAATGACGTATGTTAGATGGCTTGGGTGGAGCATCCATTAACTCCTCCCCTTCAAATGTCAGTCTGTTGCCAGTTCCATTTCAAAATGCAACGGCTGTTTTTATACGTCAAATCGCAAAGAAAGACGAAAGCCACACCCTCTATTTTTCTCATTAGAAATTCTATTTCATTCAGAAATTAGTCAAAATACGGAAGTAAAAAACGATCGCAACTTTCGGTTGACAGGAACTTTAAATTACACAAGCACATTCTATTACAATTGAATTTAATCTGTAGTGGAAGTTGCTTTACCCTGCGGTGACGCAGTTTCCGACTCTTGTGAAAGAGGCCCATCTCCTCTTGTACTGTGTATTTTTAACATTAGTCTTTCAAGTTCACGAGTCACGACCCTGCTTTTTTGTATAGTCAGACACAAAAGAGACATCTTAGGACTCTGAGAGACAACATTACTTTAAATAAAGCCACACACTATAGTTCTTTTTGTTGTTGTTGCCTCAGAAAGTTGCGGTAAGCAATTTTCTAAACAGTTCATTCACTTGTGCCACGAATAATAGATTGAGAATATTAATGTTCCCCCAAAAAATCTCAAAGCATTTACATTATGCACCAGCAGGCTTCACTCCATTAACAAAGTAACCCATAGAGCGCCAGCCAACAAGAAGTTTTTTTCATCTTTTCCTTTTTTTTTGATAAACCCTTTTCAGAGACATCCATCAAAGCACAATTTTTGTCAAAATGTGGGTAAATGGCGCCCCCTTTCAGCTAGACTAAAGCAATATTTTGCATTAATGCAGCAGTATTCAGGGTGTTCAGGGGGGTTTGAAGCACTGAAACCCAAAGCATTAGAATCCATTGGAGCTCTGACAATTGGCTGTCATCTCCTCATAGCAATGGTGGGCCTTGTGCTGGATGATTCTGCTTGACTGGCACGCAAAGCCCATCACACTCACATCTGAATTGCCCACGATAAGGCTTCATTACCATAAGTTTATTTTCTCCTATTGAAGCGGGCTGTCTAAAACAAAGGCCAGTTGATTATTTTGCTTGATCATTGTACCATTCCAAGCGACCGTTTGCGGGCGGAAGGGAGACAATGAGCTTTCCCAGAGGATCCCCGAGGCTGACATGCATACAGTAACAGAAGCGGTGACACTGACGTGAGATCAGCACAGCCAGGCCTGACAGTACACCCACGGGACGCACATGAACTCACAGAGGTGAATCTGAGCCTGTCAAGGCTGTCCAGGCGTTTGAATGGGTGCGTCCGCCGAGGATTTTGAATATGGGCTGTCTGTCACTGTCTGACAATGGCACCATGTTTGGTTGCTGGACAATAATTTGTTTTGTGTTATATGTGATATTTATTCTAATACACGTCCATGTGTTGACAAGAAACGGGAGTGTTGAAGACATCAAACAACCTGAAACTAAATACAAACATCGAACTGCAATGCATTAACAGCTGTTCGCTGTTGAAAAGAGAGGTGAAAATGTTTGATGGCCATCCAGTTTGACCAGCATTAGATCAGCAATAGTCAATACAAACCAGTCTACAATCATATACTGTAGAAATCCATGATGGTCCAAACTTGGATTTTAAAACAGATTAGTTTACTTTAAAGTTATGCTTTGGGAAAAAGGGATTAAATACAAATCACTGACATCAGTAGAACGAATACAGATGAGAGGCGTTTGTGATAAAGAGGATTACTGTAAATGAAAATCTACATTATATGGTACAATAGAAACACAAGACAGTGGGATTACATGCAGATTTCAGATACATTGATTTTTTTTACTTTTTATGCACTTTAGTGAGAACAGTGTTGTGGTTGAGATTAGACCGAATGTATTTGGCTTCAAAAGCCGATTGATTTGAAACAGAGCCAAATTGAGTCTCTTCTGTTCCCATTCACAAAGACTGAGCATCAAAATATGAAATAATCAAAGCAAGGCTTTTGTGTTACTTGACGTGTCTGTTTTTACATTCCAACAGAGCACATTTTCATAAACCATTGTGAAGCTTTCAGTTCACTTGAAACCTTTTATCTATTGTACAGTAATCCGGAGATGAATGCATGGTAGATTTTCATTTACATTTACAAAACCTAAAATGGGAGAAATTTCAAATGTGAAAAGTTTGGTCTCAGTTCGGTCATGTGATGGAAAAAGTCACGGTTTTGTTTGTCAAATTAGGTACAAAATATAAATTAGATTTTTGTTTACGTACACATTTTTATTATTCTGTTGGCTTTGACTGCCATCTGGTGGTATTACTGGGATGCATAACTCAATATACAGCCATGGAAAAAATCTAAGAGACCATTCCACATTTTTATTTAATCAGCAGTTCTAGATGTATTGTGGCCATTACAGTGTCAATTTTAACAACATCAAACCAGGAGTGACAAAGTTATCCAACAGCAATGTGAAAGACTGACATCGTGACAAGACACGTGAAAACTGTAATAAAAAAAATCAAGGTTGTCGCATAATTTTTTTTGAACTTTTCCTAAAAACATGTACAAATATTACTGTTGTATTGCTTAAAAGTGAATATGAACTTGTTTCTTTGCAGTAGTTGAGGTCTGAAAACATACAGAGCATCTTATCTGTTCTGATATGGTGTGACAGCAAAAACTGTTCAAAAATATATACATTTATATTATATAATCTTTTTATTTATAATTTAAAACAGCATAAGAGAGATTAATCTTCATTATTAGTTTTTTTCTAAAAACTTTGCTGTCACACCATGACACATTTATTTTATTAACCACCCAAATATCTCTGACGCTTGCGGACATTTAAGACAAATGATTTGGAGGAAGAAATATAATTTGATAGCCTTTTTTATTATTTATCAGCATGTATTGTGAACATTATGCTTTCAAATATTTGTTTAGATGTTTCATTAAAACTTTATTTCTTTTCAAAAACTTTATTTGAACTTCGCACTGACCTGTGATTAACACATGACAATAAAAAAACACGCTGAAATAAATGCATTGAATTGCAGTATGTTTATTTCTCTTTTCACATTCAAGCATTTGTAATGCATTATATATACTGAAAAGTATATTTTAAAGAATGCAAAGAAGATTAAAGAACTTAAATACAAAAACCTGAAAAACACAAACATTCACGTCACATGTGAACATTCATGTGAGACACAATGTTGTAATCCAGTAACATTGAAATAAAGTCTAAGATGTTCAAGAAGACCGCCGCAATGTAATGTGGACAGATGAGGTTATAGCACCATTTCGCCATTGATAACATTACACTGCTGTCTGGGCCTTATATTCATTTCCATGAATCACGTTGATAACCCTTTATGGAAAAATAAAACCCAGGAAGTTTCAGAAAGGGAAGAATTACGGTGCTGAGAAAATAGAGGATTTTAACATTTACTTATGAACCAAAAGCATTGTGTCGTGTGTGATTAGTTTTTTTTAGTGGCTCTACAATTTCAGTGAATGTGAAATTACAGAATCATTGCTTCTCTACAGATTCCCCATGTATGAACATGTTATTGTAATCAATTTTAAACAGGTTGTCATATCTAAAATGCAAACGTTTACCTAGTATTGCCAAATCTGGTCAAAAATGCCAGGGCCAATTTAACGTCGTAGTCCAGCCCTGCCTACAAAAAAGGTAAACCTGACAATTCTTATGATCCAACCCAACACAGAAGCTTCCTGTTTCACATCCAAGGACAAATACATTCAAGTGCAAGGATAAAAGCAGACCTTTCTGATTAGCGATCCCCAGCAACACTTCAGGCCACTGATTTGAAGGGTTGAACATCTGACAAATGCAGTTTTGGAATGACTAGCATGCACATAACTCGTACAGAACTGAATGTTGACATTTGTAAAAAGCTCCTGATCACACTTTCTCAAGGAACAACAATTCATGCACACAAACATCTAGTGGTAAAGTGCATTATAACAATAGTTTTAAACTAAAGACAAAACCCAAGGAAATATCTACCTTTTATAGAAGGTTATACATCTCACACCACAAGTAATTTACGTACACCATTCATTCAGGATAAAAAAAACAAGCAAACAAAACCTAAAGTTGCAGTGCAGAAATTACAATAAATGTTTTGCACAATATATGTGCAAACAAATGTGTTAATAACATCCATTTAATCTCGCACCTGTCCCTAAATCACTGATGATCACTTTTTGACCAGTAGAGGGCAGTGGTGTGCACGTGACAGACATGACGAAACGTACTTCAGTGTCATTTCAGACCACATACTCACATATTCAAAAGGTATAAACATTACAGCATCATTACAAGATATTCTTAGCAAACGATTCCTCACAGTCAGGGCTAAATTTACAAAAGAAATACAGCAAAAATACTGAAAAATGTCAAAGCCAAGTATAACAATCTCCTTTACAAATCACTGTCATACAGTTCATATTGATCAGTTTTCTGAGCAGAACATGGTGTGAGTCTTTATGGCTATGAAAAATGAAACACCTCTTGTCCTCACTAAAAAGCACATATATCTGTGTGTCTGCAGCAAGTTGAGAATAATTCACCAACGACTGAAATTTGTTTATAGCTCACCCAAAAATAAAAACTCTGTCATGTCATTTAAAACCTGTATATGACTCTTTCATCTGTGGAACACAAAATAAGATATTTGAAGAAATATCTCAGTGGTTTTGTGTCCATACAATGAAATGTTCAATTCTTCTTTTGTGTTTTTGCAGAAGAAAGGCATACAGGTTTTAAATGACAAGAGGATGAGTAAATGATACATTTTCAATTTTGGGTAACCTATCCCTTTACTAACCCATTATTCCAAATCTTTGGTGGAACACGATATATATAATGTATAGATTCTGTCATCATTTACCCACCCTCTATTCTTCTGCGGAACACAAAAGATGTGTGACATCATTTGAATATTGTATTTTATAAATTCCTTTGTCATCTTTTTAAAGGGGTCCCACATTTGGTTACTTCAAAAGCTCTTAAGCTCAGTGTCTACTGTTTAAATGAACTTCACACAGTGGCAACAGTGAAACATTCATTTGGTCTGTATCCAAACTGTAGCCTCGGTGGCCTCACAGGTTTATTCTCTCAGTGTGCACACAGTAATGAGGAGAAAGCAGCACAATACAATCAACGTGCCATTAAAAGCTCGAGGTCAGACTTCAGTGTGTCACACAATAAAAACTGACCCACAACACTGAGCACAATGATCTGTATGGAACGTGTAATTCCAAAGGCCTGTGCTCAGCTTTAATAAATCTTTGGCTGAATGTAAATGTTTTTTTGCTATGAGATGGATGTTAGAACCCTCATCCTCCCAAGCTTTTATTCTCCTGAGTCGAGTGTGTCAGAAAGCAAAGACAAGGGGACTCTACCCTGTGTTTTAAAAGAGAAACAATATAAGAGGATCATTCATAGGTTTGCAGAAGCCCCTTGATAGCGGACCTATTAACACAGTATGGACATTATTCCTCCAAGCACTTTACGAGACAGGTTCTAACCCTTACTAACAACATTTTATCTTTTCAGTACAGCTGTGCACATTCAAGTGTGCGTATATCTGATAGCAAGCTTTCTTACAGTGGAACATAAACTCTGTTTTAAAAAACAAATGAGCTACACAGGCAGCATCTTTACCGTCATTCAACCTCAGAACAGGGCTAGCAACTCTGCATATCGCACAAGTAGCGTTCTGCAAAGACTAGACATCATGGTTTGCTTCAGAAGAGGTACAAAGCTAGAACAAACTTAAAAAAACTTTAAAAGCACTTAAAATAATTTTAATAAAAAGATCAATTTACTTACACCGATTTCATTTACCCAAAACTTTTCAGTATTGATACAGGTATATACTGTACACCGTTCTTCAAAAGTGTGGGGTCACTTGACTCACTTTTTTCATGATCCTTAAAAGTCTTTTCATCTGAAGGCATATGTCTGAATGTTTGAGATTAGATATGTGGAGAAAAATATAATTGGTTCAGCATATTCATTTCTTACATTACAAAACTTTTTAAAGTATTTTAAAATATTTTTTAAAAAAGTATTTTTGAAGTGAATGACTTGACCTCAGTGATGAAGAAAAAAAGTGAGGGTGAGACCTTAAGAAGCTGATTAGTAAAATGCCAAGTGTACATGTATGCAAAATCTATGCAAAGGGTGAAACATTAAAGATGCTTAAATATAACATTAGAATTTTATTTAGACTTATTACACGGCTCATTTGAATGCTTGATTCTGATTGGCCAGTCGCGACATTCCAAGGGTTGTTCTTTTCAAATAACCGCTCAAAACTAATAACACATGACCGGTACTACTTGTATGTTTAATATCCCTCCGCTCCAACAAAGGTTACCGTCTGGCGCCATCTTGTGACTAAACACTAGACAACCGCTTAATAGCCGCTTGGGACTATATCTTTTCGCGGAAGGTTTACGCTTTCAAAATAAACCATTAATAAGCTAATAAAATGTTTCAAATTCATATTTTTTGTGCATTTTTTTTCTCATGTGGCAAGTAGCCGTGTAATAAGCGGGACAATGTACAGGCAGTCGGTTGTTATCGCGAAAGAAGCCCCTTCAGTGTGATACAAGACCCTCCGCTTCGCGTCGGGTCCTGATCACACTGTCGGGGCTTCTTTCGCGATAACAACTGGCAGCCTGTACATTATCCCTTACACAACATAGTTCTCTTAGGCCCAGTTTTACAGCCAAGGCTTAGCTTAAGCCAGGACTATGCCTTAGTTAAATTAGGATATTTAAGTTGCTTTTATAAAAGTGCCTTAGAAAAAAAAACATTACTGGTGTCCATTTTGAGACAAAACAATGACACTGACATATTTTAAGATATGTCAGAGCAAGTTGTTTTCAGTTAAGACAGCTCAAAGATTCCTTTTAGCCTTGGACTAGCCTTAAAGGTCAAGTGTATGATGTTTAGCGGCATCTAGTGGTGAGGCTGCAAATTGCAACCAATGGCTAACTCCACCCCCCTCCCTTTCGAAGCACTACGGTGGCTGACACAGGGCTAAGATGTCGTCACGTTTTCGCTTCTTTGCTGAAGGAGATAACGTATTTACGAAACGCACTCTGTAGAGCAGTTTGTCTGTTTAGGGCTACTGTAGAAACAACACGGCGGATTCCATGTAAGGGGACCAGCGGTGTACGTATCTAGATAGAAATAGCTCATTCTAAGGTAATAAAAACATAACACTTCATAATTGTATAAAGACTTTACATAATGAAGCGTTATGTATATTATATTGCATTTATGTCAATAGATCCTCCAAAAAATTACACATCGGACCTTTAAGCCTGGTCTGTGAAACCATGAAAGTTATGAGTTTATTACTAATCTAAAATACGGATAAAAATATAAAGGGTTAAGTGACCCTAAACTTTGGAACAGAAGTTAATATTTGTTAAACATGCCTTTCTGGTGTCTGCAGTTGCTCAAAAATGTCCTTTACTGATTTTGTAGCTAAGCATTCTGGGATTGGCTTTACATATTAATAGCGCCATATAATTTAGCTTAAAGGGAAAAAAACGTTGGAACTTTTTTTTACGGTGTCTATGATGCCATAAAATACCACCTTTGTAGGCAGCTCACTAGGTCTAATTACAGAGCAATAGCCGACATACATACATACTGTATATCTTGCGATGCAGCCAAAACACACTCTTCTGTGAAGTGTGGATCAAGCTGTGAATGGCGTCAGAAATTGAGTAACGCTGCACATTATACCCACCATACTTCACAAATAAACAAATGCTCTATTCTCTGAGTATATGAGACTGCTTGAAGCCAAGCGTGGAAATCTGGAAAATGGCTCGGAGAATGAGGGAGGTAGAGACTTCGCTTCTGTTACGTTCATCTTATCTTCTCAATGTGTCTGATGATGAATGTTTTCCACGATCTGTCCTCCTCCTGCTCCCAGTCAATACCGGTGCCAACCAGGACCATCCATTCAGACATGCTGTCTCTCCCTATCTATCTTTATGACATCATCACTTCCATTCATGTGACCCCAGCATTTGATTTGAATCAGGAGCAGATGTGCCGCCCATGGGCTGCCCGTAACCCATCGTGTCATTGGCCCCATAGAAATTCATTCCCGCCATGTGTTGAGTCATCTGTGAGAGGAAAAGCAATACAAATATTTGAAAATGAATAATGACAACAATGACATTCATTTACATTTGAAGCGTATTATATCCAAAATGATGTTGCTTGGATTTGGTTTTCAAGAATTTTGTGCTGCGAAATATGGATTTGAGTTGGATGTGCCTTAAGTGTGATGTGTGAACAAAACCTAAACCGTCTGATCCGTTGGCACATAGCTTCCGGTTCCAGCCGCGTTACCTGGCTGATATTCCACTGCATCTGTTGAGCCTGCTGCGTTCCATATGGTTGCTGAGGAACCGCCGGCATGCCTCCCATCATGCCGTTCTGCATTCCCATCATGCCCCCTTGCACCCCTGTCATGTAAGGAGGAGCAGCTGCCACTCCGGGTTGCTGCATGACACCTGCCTGTCCCAGTACATTCATCCGTGGAGCCATCACAGGCCCCATCATACCCTGCTGGGCACCTAGGGACTGGTATTGGCCGTATCCCGCAGCAGGAACATAGCCCATCTGGGTTGCACCCATGTACATGCCAGCTATAACGGAAACAAAGGTTAATTCATTACATTTATGCATTTAGCTTTTATGTATGTATTTACTTTTTTGAAAGTGTTTATTTAAGCGTTTTATGCTGACTCTTAAACTCATTTTACCATGAGCGGCCATGTTTGTTTGTGGAGTTGCACTGCTGTACAGGGACAGGATGGAGTCCTTGGACATCTTTTTTCCAGTGTCCTCGCTTTTGCTGGGTGGGTCAAGGAACAGACTGAGGTTCTCGGGCACTGATGCTGCTACCCGTCCAGCAGGCATGCACCCTGAGTTGGGCTATAGTAGGAAATACACCATTAAACACTTGAGCATTGTCTGTCTGTTGAGATCACATCACTCCTGTTTTCCGTCACCTTTCCTGTTTTTTACCTTTCTGCATTTTCTTCTGTGTAATGTTTTTCCATTGATTTTCTTTTAAACGGTCTGATTTCTGTAGTTGATTTTTATACTGTTTTTCTATTTTGTTTATCATGCTCTGTAACTTAACCTTGGGTTCTAGACAGGTCCTATATGAATAAAAATGTACTATTATCAACATTTTAAATATGAACTATTTTATTTATGAACATTAATTTACTGTGCTCCTGGATGAGTTTGAACTGTTGACAGAAGCAGGCAGAGAGCTGAAGAGGTCAAGGGC
Source organism: Triplophysa rosa (assembly GCF_024868665.1). Lineage (NCBI taxonomy): Eukaryota > Metazoa > Chordata > Actinopteri > Cypriniformes > Nemacheilidae > Triplophysa > Triplophysa rosa. The sequence goes on along the minus strand of NC_079905.1, from coordinate 11,267,700 downwards.
GGGGCTAATTTCAGAGCTTGGCTTCCCATTGGTCACAAACGCTTGAGGAGCAGGGGCATCTGGGAAAGAGAGTTTCATCAAGAGTTGCTATATATATTGTGCTGGATTATGATCAGTGTGTAGAATTTGTGCAATTATGTATAAAGAAACTTTACCTAGACCTAATAGGTCATTGACAGACTGTGACTGTTTCTTTGGAGTATTTTTTGATTGTTGCAAATCATCTTTTTTCTGCCAAAACAAAACAAAAGAAAATCACTCAATTATGACAATGACGAAACTTGCATTGAAAACATGCACAAATCCAAAACCCACCAGCTTCATTTTTTCAAAAACAACAGGAGCATCTTTTGTCACCGCCTCACTTTTTTCCTTCTGAAAATGCACAAAACATGATTATATTCAACTCAACTTTAGCAACATCATATTGAATTCAGAATTCAATCCTCACCCTGAAAGACTGGATGTCAATGCACTTATCGATATATTTCTTCTTATCGTATTTGTCCCGTATAAAGACCTCTGCGGCTCTGAATCGCAGGGTTTAAGGAAACTTTATTCACAGACCACAAGAATAACTAAAGATGTGCACAAAACATTGAACATGTTGAAGGATACTGGTCTGTCTCTGGACGCTGAAAGCACTCTGGTAAAAATGCCTCATAAAGCCTTCGAGCTTTGGTGTTCCCCATCTCCTGTACAGACTGAGCACATGCAAAACAAACATTTAAACACAGACTTTCAATCACCAAACAGCAAATCTTGGTCTACAGACGTTTAAACTGCTCAGCGAGTCGTACCTGTATCTGCTCATGAGTCCACTGATCCAGGTTTACAGATTTAACTCGTGATATGTGAACGCCAAGATTCCGATGGATTCCCGCACAGCGGATACAAATGAAGATTCCAAGATTCCAGGATGCCCATCTGGGACCTGATGGTTAGAGAAAAAAAAGTTAAATTTTTTAGCTACATTCTCAGGCAGTTATATCTAGCTTTCCAACAATACCATATTTTTAAGTCAATTCGAATTCCCAGCTGTGAGTCAGAAATAAATGTAAACTCATTGCTTTGAAATTCTCTAAATTTCCCTGATTGAAATCCGAATTCAGCATTCTGGGGGCGTGGCCTATTAAATTCAGAATTCACCTCATAAATGGAAACAAAATTAGAATTTTGCTCATCTCTGTCTGAGGCTATTTAATGATTCAATGAAGGAGAGAATGGACAGAAACAACTAGACAGAAGGCATAGAGAGAGAGGGAGCTCAGAGCCTGTTGAGGAGCGATATTCACATTCTCCTGCTTGGCATTAGAAGAGAAAATAAGCAGCTTCACACACCGCAATGACTAATCCCGTTTGGGCCTGAATGCTGACACGCTGCACAATGCTGATAACACACACACACACACACACACACACACGCACACGCACACGCACACGCGCACGCGCACGCGCACGCGCACACGCACACGCACACACACACACACACACACACACACACACACGAGTCCCTGCAGCATCTGTAGTTTTTCCTCTGTTCTTAAATCATACATGTATGAATACACACAAGCGCACGGCCATGATAAACCCACACTACCTCTATCAAGAGAAGCCTATGAATCAGTGCACTGATCTCCAGAGGTGCAAAAAGGTTTGATAAAACTCAAACACATTATGTAACTGTCCTCTGCTAAGACATGAGTCGGCTTCAAAGAGACCAAAGATCGTCTTTGAGCAAATGCTTTTCTGATGCAATACTGGTTTCAGCCAACAGGTGGCAGCACCGCATCAAGTCACTGTTCCTTTTTTGGTTTCATGATGTCATGTCACAAAGGATTGTTGTGGAAACATTTCTGCTTAATTGCCTGGGGTTCTCTGAAGCCGCACACCTCTCTCAGGGACAGCCGTACCTGCTGTTCACAAACCTCACCTGCTGTGGTTATATTCATCTGACTGAATATAATGTGACGGCTTGAAAAAGAACAGCTTGCCTCTTACCTAGTGTCAGCTTCAGACGGCACACCCACAGACCGCCCACAGTTTGCTCACTCAATGCCTGATGCCAAATGCTAACAAAACTGAAAAACAACAGTTGGAAACATGATGCAAAAAAGTTTTAAACCTCTGAGAAACTAATTTGTGATAGGCAACCGCTGACCTCTTGTAAAACTCAAATACAGAACTGACAAACAAAGAAGTGCAGAGTATAGGGCACAAACTTAATGCTGGTCACAAACAAGAAGTCTAAAACAAAAACCATTTCATTCCTCTGCGGTAAAAAAAAGATTTTGCATAATTTTCTCATAAGCAAAGATATCACTTACGATTCACGAAATGAAATATAAGGGAATATACTGGAAAATATAATGCAATAACAAACAGTACATTTCTGTATATTGAAACCAAGTGCTTATATTTTTCAATATATGAAAAGCAATTCCTTAATATGCATTATTCAATATGTTGTAATATATTATCAGTGTATTAATCTATATTGTTTTTTATACTGTATATCTGTCAGACAGTGTCATCTAGGTGGGAGTTTCTTGGCCAGAACATGCTGCAAAGCAGACCAGACACCATGCCGCAAATCAAACGTCTGGCTACACGAGACTATCCCTAACCTTGCTTGTTTCAACTGTTTTTTTTTCCCACTGAAAAACTCAAAAAGCCAAAATCCAATAATGATTTCTGAGACCTGATATTTATTCTGCTATAAATGTGATGATTTGGCCATTAAATAAGCACCAGAGCTTCAGCACTATGTTCACGGTCAGGATCTCATCTGAGATTTGGCATTGGCTCTAATGCAAAATGGCTCTCAGCCAAGAGAAAGGGATATTCCCAATGGGATGCACATTGGTTCACTGCAGCCATATGAAAACTCAATTTTCATTGAGCTCCTGCATGCTCTGGGCCTCTTTAGATTACCTATTTATTCCTCACCTATAAACATTCCATTCTCTCTCTCTCTCTCTCTCTCTGTCTGTCTGACCCTGTCTGTATGGCTAAGGGTAATCAGCTTGTTGGGTATTATTGGAGCACATCAGTTTAGGCATGCTGAGTGTCAATGGCAGCCAGAGGATGGACAGATGAACATCTAATAAACAGCCATGTTTATTAGGAGTTAGACAAGTTTCAAGATGAATCACAGAAGAGATACACAACACGCACAAGACTTATTAGCCACACAGGGCTCTTATTAGATAGAAGCACCAGTTAGAGGCCAAAAACAGGACACATGCCAAGCCACCTGTTTATTACTGGTGCTTACTAAGACAAGCATCACTATTGCTCATACTGTTGGAGTTTAGATCATCAGTGCTACAGAACTGATACCTCAAATTGTGACTTAGAGGATAAAAGTGACATTGGCTTTCTAAAAATATTAAAACAATTTGTTCTCAATTTTTTTCTAAAAATGTTAAAGGTCCAGTGTTTGAAATTTAGCGGCATCTAGTGGTGAGGATGCCAATTGCAACCAATGACTCCCTCCACTGCTCCCCCTCCTTCGAAGCACTACGGTGGCTGACACAGCACTAAGATCTCATCACGATTTCATTTCTTTGCCGAAAGAGATTCGCGTTCGGTAGAGCAGTTTGTCTGTTTAGGGCTACTGTAGAAACAGAATCAGAAAGAGCTTTATTGCCAAGTATGTTTGCACATACAGTACATGGAATTTGTTTTGTTGACAGGAGCATCCAGTACACAGAAACAGAACATGGTGAATTCCATGTAAGGGGACCCGCGGTGTATGTAGCATTCTAAGGTCTTTATACACCTCCGAAGACATAGTTGTGTATATTATATTATATTGCATTTCTGTCAATAGATCCTCCAAAAAATTACACACTGGACTTTTAAGTTACTATCTAGAAAATACCTTCAAAACCCAAAAACCCCTCAGTCTGGTACAATAGACCCATAACATCCTATCAAAGACACATCAATGCTCTGGCAACCACATGAGTTCTGCATAGGAAATGTACTTAAGAGATTTACATTTGAGTCAATGTAGTTTTCTTTATTTTATTATACATTTTGATGGCATTTTGCAAATGATGTAATGCCTCAAATTGTATTGTTCCAGTAAAACAGGAAATCACCTCTGTGACTCACTCCAGACACTGTTGATCCCTATAAAAGACTGAAGCACTTCCCCTTCTGCTTGACAAGGGTCTTATAATCACTGTGGGGATATTTACAGACCGCATAAAGCTGTCGTAATGTTGCTTTTAAAGCTGCCCCATGATCTACAATGTGTTCCTCTTACAGACAGCACTGTTGTCGGCCAAAAAAGGGATGTAACACCAACAGAGGGGGTGCATTTAAATCACACAACATGAGAGGAGGAGCATAAAGTTGCTAGACCTTCTTCATCTTTAGTGAGCAGTTGTTAGATGGTTTACCAATAATATTAGATTTCTGCCAATACATAAAGAAAGGCCAGACCAAAGTGCTTGAGGGAAAATTCACTTCTAACAACCACACCCAAAGAACCCACCAAAAAAGATATCACAGACAGATTTCTGAGGATAACCCATCCAATGGATGATCTGGATGATATATATCTGTCCTATTTTACCAAATTGCTTTGGGTCAGCCACGTTGTTAAATGTAACTGACAGCAGACATATAAAATGCACAGCATCCTTCAAATAGACACAACAGAATCACAGAGAGAACAAAACATGGACTTTGGTTGGACCTTCTGTGCACGATGTGTACTGAACAAACACAGAATGAATACACACTCTTCAGAAAGTACACAGAAAATAAAAAACTCCTTTTTATGGTTACAGAGCATATAGACATGCTGTCATATTTTTATGTCAAATTATCTGTTATATAATATTTTTCAGTGTTTCTTTTGTTACTTTTAAAACAAAAAAAATCACATAAATCGTTGTGCACAGATGCTTCCACCCAAGAGATTTGTACGTGCTACAAGTGTACAATATGAAGCGACTGTTTCTGCACTGATGATTATTGATTTGTTATTAATATACGTATTATGTGATCTATCAATTTCCATAAATTAGAAAATACTCAAATATGGGAGATTATTTATAATAATTCAATACATCATCAAAGAAAAACTTGGCAAATTCAATGGATTTGAAATTGAACAAGTAATTGATTCTATGGGAAATCATGTCAACTTAATATACCATTACCCTCTATTCTGATATAAATGATCAAAAAATACAGTCAAACCTGTTTGCGACGCATTAACCACATGCATCAGCAACACACCCCATGACTATAAACAAGAATCTACCAAGCGCTAAACAGATCAGTACTGCACGGGGAATCACAGACTGGGCCTTGAACTAAAGACCCAGTTTCTCCAACTGGGTTGACGGATTCTTGGCATAACAGTGAGTTGTACTTGCTGGAAACATTGGGGTTTCTCCCATCCCAAAATATTCAAGGGACATGAAATGACAAAAAAAAAAATCTGGCACCCTCAGAGAAGATGAATACCTTATTAAGAATGAATACTAATAAACACAGGCTTCGTTCCAAATGATGCAAACATGAACTGTTAGTGTATAGCTATGTCCCAAATGACATACTATGCACTATGCACTCAACCATGTAGTGTATGAATTTTAGAAGGGTAGTATCGTCCCAGTAGTATCGTCTGCAGGAGAGTTTTGCTCGAGCAGCATCTGATAGCCCTGCCTCCCATCCGATACGTAAGCGAAACTGCGACTGTTGAGTGCGTGAAGTGTCCAAAGATCATATTTTCGGTTGAAAAAGTGCATCATCAGGGTTCTTAAAGTGCACTTCTTTTTTGAGAATTTTCAATGTGAACGCACTACTCACACTATTTATACTACAAAATGGCGTAGAATAGTGCGTAAGTGCGTGCTTTGGGACGCACATTATGTCTCTGAGCGCGTGTCAGTAAGCATCAGGACCGTGGCCTATTGGATGTTAATCTCAAAGCTGAAAGCACACCTGGCAAACAGGGCACAGGTGATGGCATCAGCAAAGGTCTACAAGTTTTCACAACAGATACATGATTAGGATACATCATTAGTAACCAGACATGATCTCTATTAGCCTTATATAAATTCTGATTAATTACCCATTGGATAACTGAACCCTTGCGGTGAGTAAATTACCCACTCAGGTCAGAGCGTGGGAATGTGGATTTTGCATTACTGTTACCAATAGTGTACAATATTTTATAATCATGGCTGCCTACGTTACCTTTTTCAGATTAATGAGAGTCCGTAATTTCCAGCGGCACCACATGGAATAGCAAATGTAATTTGCAGCTAATATGTGGGCAGAAGTCAGAGAGTTTCACTAAAATACTTCATCATGGAAACATAAATCCGCACGGTAATAAGCACATCATGTGGCAAACATATGAATAAAAGCCTTTTATTGCTATCTGTCCTAGAAATATCTGCAGGGTGACATACAGCTTTTACAATGGGAAAGAGATGTTTTCAGTCAAGCACATGACCCCAAATAACCAGAATAAACATCTGATACTATTCAAAATGAACAAAAAGGCTTTGTAAATATATTACACTAGACTAGATTCATTATGACAGTATTCTTTCAATAATTCTGTATTTGTATAACTATCAATGTTTTACTTTTAATCTTTTTATTTCCAGCAAAAATAACTATAATGTTACGAAGGCATCGCAATTTACCAACAATATCATGATAATTCATAACTATTTTACAAGATGGCTAATTCGTATCAACATGTACAATTAGGGATGTTCAACGATTTATCGCAAATAAGATCCAGAATAAAAGTTTGTGTTTACATTATAAATACAAAATGCACAGACATATTATCAACACACACACACACGCACACGCACGCACGCACGCACACACACACACACGTACTCATGTATATATTTAGGCTATTTTAATGTATATATTCATATTTATATATAATTTAAATTATATAAACATGAATTCATTTTGAAACTTTACATTTTTCTCAAATGTACATGTATGTGTTTATAAATACAAAATTACTATGCACAGTGCACAGACATACTGTATATTATGTAAACAGAAACGTTAAGGACGCGATTCATCGTTGAATGGCCCTGTGTACAATCTCATTTGCATGTGTTAGTACGATCTGTTTTCACACAAGTGATGTGTAGGTTTAGAGGTGGGGCTTCACTATTGCTTTTTCGAAATAATCTTTTGTACAATTCCCATTGTACAAAACTGATACGAATTAGCCACCTAATGCAGTAGTTATGAATTTCCATGAGATCCTTTTGGTCATGCTATATACCCCATCCTCTTTCTGTAAATCACATACAAGCACAAATAGTGTTTTTAGCATAACTTTGTATATGTTATTTAACAGCTCTAAAAGAGCGATTGAACACACTTTGGTTCCTCACTGTGAGACTGAGAGGGCATCTGAGGGACAGTCATTGTGTCCGATCACATAACATCCTCAATCCACTCTCTTGCCTCCACGGCGATATCACCATGACAACCAGAGAACAAGAGAATGCAAATCATACCAAGGTGTTCTGGGGGAAAAAAACACTTCCATTCTTTACTTTCCAATGAACAAGACTGTCTTAAATACAATCTGTCCAACAAATACAATCAAACTGCAAATAAAACAGAAAAAAAGGACCAGATTATCTCACACAATGATAAAAAGAGAACTATATGCGATAACAGGTGTAAAGATAAGAAATATCCTGTTATTCAGAGAAACGTTGCAGGAAGTCGCTTTGGCTAAAGCGTCTGCTAAATGACTAAATGTAAATGTAAAAGTTTCAGCTATCCCAGCAGCTCATGACTGTTGGCACTCTGAATGGATCATTAGAAAGTCAGCATCAATTGAACTCCATGGATTTTTAGGCACCTTACGTTACTCCCTTGAGAGCTGCTCAATTTATCACACGCTATTGAAAGCGAGCTTTAACAAAAACAGGAAGAAACAGACATGCAGGGTTTCCAAGGTGACGGTTAACAGAAGTTATCACAATCTGTGCTGTACTTAAATTTATCCCGGATCAGCGTTTGTGGTTTTCTACCACAACAACACTATGTCTGGGTCTATTCCTGTGCAGTTTGGTTCTGGTCAATGCAAACATTTCCTGTATGCTGAACAAACATGAAGCACTATCCTTGTCACTTTGGTAATAATAATAGCACCTTTTCTTATTTAGCATGAACTCGACAAAAGAATCAACCTCACGTGTTCTTGCCTATAGAGATTTTCTTTGCATGTAACCACAACTTCAGTATGAGTTGCTAATTAGATTTTGACTCACTTGCAGGTGTGAAAAATAGTATTACTATGAAAAGTGTTATGTCAGAAGTGAAAAAGTAGTAATCATTATACATTCATAAAGCACTGTTACAAAATGCAGTGAGTAGGTTTTATAGTTTATGGATTTGCCCAAGTACTTTATAGACTTGACACTATGTGAGTATCTTCAGCTTAATGTCGATTATTTTTAAAGTGCTATTTTTTCTTTATACTCAAGTAAAGCCTTTTTAGCAAAAATATTGATTAAAGCTTTACAGCTTTACATACAGCTGACTTTCCAATAACCCAACATTAAAAACAACTTCCATGAAGATAATTCAGTTACTGCGTCTGCAAAAACATTTCTCCAATACACGAGTCAAGTCTCGGTGCATTATCTGCAGCAACGTAAACAATGGCCCTATTAGGTAAACCTGTCCTAATGCTCATCGTGCTAATGCAGAACCCAATGCCAGTAACCCATTAAATAATTTCCACCACAGTTTCAACATAAAACACTGCTTCCTGTTTTAGTGTAACCAAAAAGGCCACATTTGAACACATTCATATGCACACTGCTCCTCACATGATGCAACCTGTTACCCTGTTTGTCCATTGTGACCTATTGTTTTGTTTTATCTACTAATAATACATCAACGCTGCAGTGTGATTGGCTGGCATGGAGCCATAACAGAATAGAGGTTTTGCAAATATACGGTCGCTCTGTTTCAACTGCCTGTGGTATTGTTCCCATTTCCAAAGAAGCTGCTTTGGAAATCCTATGGCTGCACATGCTTCGCCCCCGCGGGGCAACAACATCTGCATGTGTGTAGTAAAATAAAAGAAACAGAAATATGTAACAGCCAAATGACACATCCAAAGCAAGTAGCAGAACATTCAAATAAGACAGAATTAATTGCAAAGACAAAGTGGAATAAGGTAGATGAAGGACATGAGAAGTTTTGGATGCACTCCAAGTTAAGTGTTTTGAACTTGGAACAGTGGAACTTGCTCTGTCCTCAGAAAGGGACTTTATCCAGCCAGAGCAGCGGATCAGAAAGGGAGGGCCGGGAATGGATTACATCTTACCAATGGCGGAAGGAAAGTTAGAACAATGAGAAGGGCAGAACTGTGTCCCTTATTGGCTTGAGGTCAGATAGAGAAGTCTGCACGTAGAACCTGTCTGACAAGCAGAACTGTACTGAAATTTGTGCAATGTTTTGTAACACACGTTTAACCACAACTACTCAAGTATCTTATAATAATACCATTCTGATTAACCGATTATATGTAATACCATTATCATTACAGACATTTCCCAAGCAATACTGTTCTGCTGCATTAAACATACCCAATAAATAAAAAGGTTGTCGGTTTGATTCCCAGAGAACACACATAATGATAAAATGTATAGCCTGCACTGTACGTTGCTTTGGATAAAAGATTTGCCATACGCATAAATGTAAATACTTCCTGAAACAAGTTGCAAAGCAGACTTCTGCAAATGTGTGACTCAACAGCACATTCTGTCTTAATCGTAGCACACAATTTGTCATTACATCATCCCACTCTCAGTCTCCTTAAAAGATACCCTTATCCTTATGGAAACTATTCTTAACGCTGGCTCCGAGTCCTTAGATATAATGTTTCATGCTCTCTCGTTAGCAAGTTGCTTCGGATAAAAGCGTCTGTTAGATTAATAGTAAATGTTGTGTTTTAAAGTTCACTCAAAACATTTTTGCATAATCCTCATGCCATCCCAAATATATATATATATATATATATATATATATATGACATGCTCTTTTCAGCACACAAGGTTATTTTAGCGCTGCTCTAGAGTTTTTATTAGAGTTATTATTAAATATGGAAGCAGACAGATAACTTTGAATCTCACTGGTTCTTGCATGTTTCATGACTAGTTGACTTAAGCTACAGTATCAACGTGCCACCATTTTACCAATAATGCTTGTTTTGGTTTCACATTTGCTCATAAGTTATATATTAACCCACTGGAGTTGTTTTGGCTACTTTAAAGATGGCTTTTACGAAACTATATAGGTGTACATGTGTGCTTTTGAAAGCGTCTAGGGGCCTACAGGCGGACATAAAGTAGCAAATGTTTTAATAAAAGCTTTTGTGTTTGTGTGAAAAACGTCTGTGTCTTGTTGAAGACAGAAAAACATACATTTGGGATGGCATGAGGGTTAGCAAATTGAGAGAATTCTTATTTGGGGGTGAACTATTCCTTTAACATTATACTGCAGCGTGTTATATTTTGTGGGGTTTATAAAGTGCGCTGTCAACTACTTTTGTGTCCAGTGACGTCACGTCAGTGCTGGCGCACCTGCCCTTTGAAGATGACGCCGAACACTCGACCGCGAGAGCTGCTGCCTGACATCACTACAGCAACCGAACGCATGTAAAACACTCTGGGTCTGCTGTTTATTCAATTACTTTCCTTCCATCTCGACCACTGCCAATCCCTGGACCATAAATCAATTCTGAACCGTATAATAATTCTCAGATCTTCCTAAGAGCTGAAAATCACTGATAAAAACAGACGCGATGAACACGAACCTTACCTTTAGCGTGACAATCGGCGCAAAACTTGTTTTCCTCCAGTGCGAGAAGAGATGTGAGAACAGTCTGATAGCGGTCAATGTCTTTGACTGATTTGCCCGTCATCTTCACAAATCATCAGCCCCCAACTTCAATACCGGTGTACTGTAATAAACAGCCCTATAAAACGCTATGAAAAGACGTTCGGACGTTCTGTCAGTGAATTAATACACACCGGAAAGCGGATCACTGACTGTCACAGCCGGCTGGCTGCTGTTGATGATGAGGAGGAGGTGTACTACACAGCTGATCTTACCAGGAAGAGAAAACAACTGTTGTGAGGATAGCACAGATCGTGATAAAATGAAGACACTTCGCTGCTGCACTGGTCTCCAACTTCCCCTCGCGGTATCGAAGAAACGCTTCACATTTCAGCTGCGCTTTCCTGTTTCCGCTCCCCGTTACCGCAGTGCATCTGCTGTGTCCTTTTGCGGTCGGCTGTTTAACACGTTCTGCATCTAAAAGGTAGTACAACAAAATCCAGCATCAAATGAACAACGGCGGTCGTGATATATGCTGATAGATGCTATGAATTACAATGTCTTTGTGCTTCATCCTGTATTTGGTGATATAGCGCCCTCGTGCGGGGAAGATGCTCAATGCTCTTTTTTTTGGAACGGAACTGCTTTGTTAAATGGCAGTAACTTGTTTTTTTTATACAACAGCGCACGATGACTAATTCCATTTATTTTCTGTTGCGAAATATGCTTTAGTTAAACATCATATTTACTTGATTTAAAAGGCTCCAAATACTTTCTACATCCACTAAAATCAATTAGTTAAAAGTCATTGCACAATAAATAAATAAATAAATACATTTGAATAGAGCTATGGAGTCACATGGTTTAATAAAGCCAATAAAAATTACAAGTGAAAAACACATCCAACATTTCCTACACTAAGCAACCCCTGGATGTACTGTGTACATATCGTACATTCTCCTGCAGGAATTCAGACTGGGAGGGGGGAGTGTGAGAACCATGCTGAGGTCCAGTAAGCTTTCTGGGGTTCTGTTGATTGACAAAACATGAATGGACAATCAGCATAAAGCTCCGCCCCCTTTGCTGGTGATGGCTTCTCAGGTCTGTTCGGTCCTCATTATGCTGGGTTCTCTGAGCTCCCTGAGTTCTCAGGGGCTGGTTGTTGGGCTGGGTTACACCTCTTTCATTCCACCCCTCAGTTCCACCGTGTTATTCTTCCCTGTCCTGGGCAGCACACGCACCCACGTACGCACACCTTTTCCCTGGATCCACCATCCTGGGCTGAGAAGCCAGGAAAGAGGGCGGCAAAGGAACTGCTTGGACTTTTGAATTTTGGGGAGCATAGAGCTGAATCTTCAGGATGGCTAGATACGTTATTATCCTTAGAAGCTTGGTCCTGTTGCAGGCGCTGTGCTTGGCCTTGGCTCAAGTGGTGAGTTTGGCTCTGGTTATCTGCTATTATAAGGCTCTTGACAATATCTAATACACTTGTTGGTTGGCATTGTGAACTTAGCATGAACTAAACTGAACCGTCAGTCAAAATGGTAATAAAGTAGTGTATGAAATACACTAAGTACACTATTATAGATAGTTTGTGCGGCTTGTTGACCAGCTTGGTACCTGTTTATAGATGTTTGAATTTTTTAATGTATATATATATTTAATAAAAACTCACCAAAGCGGTTGGGTGCTTTATAAAGCATATTTCTTAAGCTGCAAAGGCATTTATTGGCCTAGAATTTAGTCCGTATAACCACTTTATTTTGAATTCCTAAACAGCATGTAAAGTAGAAAGTGAAGATCAGACAAATAAACAGAGATTGAAAATAGAGAGAGACAACAAAGAGTCCATTGAACATGCACTGCTGAGATTCCTATTCAAATACAACACAGAACTTGAAACCACTCTCAGCAGAATAACACATACTTGTTACATCTGAAAAGACAACATTAAACCAAACTTCTGCACGCAGCTCATTTTATAGGAATACAGTACAAGAAAACAATATTTGTGGTGTTGTCATTGGGCCTTCACATAGTCAAATGTCTAATAAACTGACCAAATTAAATTGTTGTATGGGGGAGGGTCTGAGTAAATATAGCCAGTCAGTCTGTTTTCCAACACAGGAATATCACTATCCACATTCAGCCTTTAATTGTTTGTTATAAATGTATAGTATGGCATTTAATGAAAAATAATTTAAGTTTAATAAATAATAAAACATTTTTTTCTGAGTTTAAATGTAAAGCTGTATGCAACAATGTTTAATCAAAAACCTTGTTTGTGTATTAATTTTAGACAGGTCCACCCGGCCCCCAGGGCCCCCCTGGTCCCAGTGGCCCCGCAGGAACTCCTGGTGCCGACGGCATTGATGTGAGTATTTGAGCCTCTAGACTGTACCACAGGTTGAGGTGGTATAAAGACAGCCATTGTGCACCTAGTTTCATGGGCCCCACTCTCATCTGCAATACCAAAATCTTGCCAACAGAGGGCGCATGAAATATAAATAGTGACACAAAAGGGTTCTATTGAGAGGGAGCTGCTAGCTGATATTGTTGGTTATTTGAGACAGTTGAAGTTGGCATTCAATCACAGCGGGATTTAGTATAAAAACACTAAGCAGAATATATAACAAGACAGACTGACTTAGAGCATACAAAAAACACACATCCCTAAACCAGTTTCCAACTTTGTGAGCAGAGTGGAAATTTGAATGTATATTGATTTTTACATGCATTTCCATATATGACATTTCTTTATGGGCTCTTACCTTATGAGGAGAGGGGTCGGTTCAGAGGAGGAGCTTGGTTATGGGTGTGGCCATATTTATTTGAACATACAACCATCAATAGCCCTATAGTTACTCATTATTTTGTGTATTGGTTTTTTTATTTATTTATTGACCAATAATAATAGCACAAGCTAACATCATTCAGCAATGGTTGAGTTTATGTCAACTGAGTTATGTTAACTTACAGTATGTCAACTAATGCATGTAACATCTGAGGTTAGGCCCTTCTTGTAAGATCAGGATAGTACTATATGGTTTATATTACAGTAGTCGTCTAAAACATTATTTTGAGGATTGCAATTTAATAATCATTATCTTTCTTATCTATTTGTACAAACAAGTCAAAAACTTTTCGTGTTTTGTTCTTGCAAAATAAAGAATCATTTATTTGTCCCCTCACTCTCAGACTTGTTTTGTTTTACCATCTACAGGGTGAGAAGGGCCCTCCTGGACCCCCTGGCCCACCTGTAAGTAGTGACCACAGATGATAAATCATGTGCATTTTATATATTTGGACACACTAATTTATAGCATTACATTATTTTTCTAAAGTCACACCTGAAGAAAAAGTGTTTTCAAATAATAATTTGTGAACCACTTTACAGGGTCAAAAGGGAGAATCGGGTGAGCCTGGTCCTGATGGAGCTCCAGGGGAGGATGGTATTGATGTGAGTCCATCAGTAATCAATGTTATAGTGTAGATCAGCTATAAAGCATATGGAAATGGAAACTGTAGTTTGGCTGTGATCATATATGCACAAATGTAAACAGAAATACCAATGTATCATTCAACATCACGTCATGTTCACATCTACCCGTGAAACACGCAGGGCTTTAAATTTATTTACACCTGCATTGTGAAAGAGTGAGAAATGGGATGCAAGTCTCAGTGGCCATGACTTTCTCAGTCACATGCTGAGAAGCAAACAGTCTTTATTGGATTTACTAGTTAATCCACTCTGGAATCCCAATCCCTGGTTTTTCTTTTGAACCGGAAATGTCAACATTGGACAGTGCCATTGAATTGTTAGTCTCACGAATCTGAGTTTGCAATAATGTTTGACACCAGAAAATATAAACAATTACAAATATTCACAAATAAATGTCCATCTGCTTGACTCTGCAGATGTTACTAATGTTAACATGGTGTGCTTGACAATGAAAAAAATCAATCACAAATAAAGAAAAGTTGGCACACCACAACTTCACCAAGTGAATCATTTCATAAATTGTTACTGGTTATTTTAAATTCTTTCCCATTATCTCTCCAGGGTTTGATTGGGGCTAAAGGTGAGAGGGGCCCGCGGGGTAATCCTGGACCAAAGGTGAAGAAATATTAACAATAAAAATGCATTTTTCTCTATAGAGGCGTAGAGCGCATTCAATGTTTAATTCATGAGAAAATTTGTCATTTGGCCGACCAGTACAAAATACTGCATTTTTTCTCCTTCACACACACATGGAGAAAATAGACAACAAATTATTCTTTGAAGAGACTAGTATTAAATTTAAATTTATTCTATAATGATTTTTCCAGTTTAAAAAATAAAAATGCATGAAAAACATATAAAGAATGGTGTATACTGTACAGTATAACATATCATCCCAGCTCTTGTTATTCTTGAAGTGGATAATCGATAAGACACAACTATTTCTGAATCATTTTTAATGCTTTTTACAGGGTAAACAAGGGTCAAGTGGACTATCAGGACCTGCTGTAAGTATGACTACATTATAAGAAATATTTTTTCTTTAAGACCACTTGAAGTTATTTTAAAGAGTCACTAGGTAGAGCTGTAGAGCAAGGAAAGGCATATTTCCATGACTTGCCTTTTATAACTATAACTTTGGATTTTCAGTATGATTCGTTTCATTGATTATGATACGTGCCATAGTGTGCTAATGCTTAACCTAAGATCTGTTGCTAATCTTGTTTTCATTCTGTTTTCAGGGACTTGGACTGCCTGGACTTCCTGTAAGTAACCAAGGTCAACCAAATGTATTTCTGTGTTTAACAGGATATACAAGAAGAAAATGTTGGGTGGATGGGAATTGAATTGATTGGATTGTGAAAAGAAGGTGGTACATCTGAAAGGATGGTTTAAGCAGAGGGGGTTAAATAAATGGAATTCGTGATGTCAGCAAAAAGGGCAGTCCCTCGCATTGAGCGATTTGATTTTGTTTAAGATTATGAGGGTATATATATTAAAGGGATACTCCACCCAAAGAATTAAAATTCTGTCATGAATTACTCGCCTCCAAGTAGTTCCAAATCTGTAATTTGTTCTGTTGAACACAAAGAAAGATATTTAGAAAAATGTTTTCTGAGATTTCTGGGGTAGTCAAAAATGGTAGTCAAAGGTGCCCCAGAATTGTTTGTTTTTCTAAATAATTCAAAATATCATCTTTTGTGTTTAACAGAACAAAATACAATATTTTTTTCTACTATGATAGTGCACCAGAAATCTCAGTTGCAACAGAACAAATACATTTATACAGGTTTGGAACAACTTGAGGATCAGTAATTCATGAATTTTCATTTTTGGGTAGACTTTCCCTTTAAGAAAAAACTAGGGACCATTTAGATTAATGTTGACCTGAATTTTGATATGGATTTGTTAAAATTTTTCAACACGCTAAATGAAGATACAGTGAGAATTATCTACAAAAGTCAAAATGTTTTATTGCTTGCTTATTAGAAAAAATAACTGCAATGCTTTTGTAATCCAGATCTCTTTCTTAACCCACAGAGGTGACTTCTATTTATAGACTGGACATCACACTTGTATGAAATTAATAATCAAGCATTTAATTTCACTGTTTATTATCTCGTTACAGGGAGCACCAGGCCCCATCGGACTTCCGGGACAAATTGGGCCTATTGGAACAAAAGTGGGTCACACTCCAATACATCTTCATAATAACACACATACTAGTGCTGCGCAGATGAGTTGTAGAAAAAAGAAACTTTAATTGCCTTTGTTCAATGACACTGTTCACACTTAACTATTATTATAACTAACCCGAAGAGAAGACTGTTGTTTTCTTGTACCTTAAGTGACTCTAATGGTAACAGGAGAAACTATTACAAAATTAACACTTAATCCTGTGTAATGAAATGGATGACTGACCTGACATCTACATTCTCTTCCATCTCTAATCACATAGGGTGTTATGGGAAGTCCCGGAGCCCCAGGATTACCCGGACCTTCAGGCAAGCCTGTAAGTTATACAGGAATATTTCATTTTCTTTATTTGGAAATGCAATTCTTAACAGAGAATCTCAAAATTAAATTCTGTGAATGAAGTTGTAGGGCTAATAAATCATTGTCAGACTCGTAGAAACTGACATCTCACTGCTGTGTTTGTTGGCATGCGTTTTATTTCATTTTCCGCTTTATTTCATTCAAATTCATTTCTCAAAAGCACCCATTTGGGAACTTGTTTCAACTTTTTATTGCATAATAAATAAACTCTTCAAACATTTTCTTACCATCCATCTGCATTGAGAGCCATTTTCTCAATTTGTCTCCATCTGTTTTTAGGGTCCACCTGGAAAGTTTCTGGGTTTGGAGGAAGGCAGTGCAGACTTCCAGGTAAGACGCTCTCTGCGATTCGACACTTTGAACTTTGCGTGATCAATACATTTAATCCGACCCAATTCACACTGCATCACAGTCACCATTTTCCCTCGATTTCCTCGACTGCCGCATTACCCTTCTTCCAAATGGTTGTAATTTATACCCTAAAATGACTACCATTTACATTAATGCATTTTCCTCCTTGGCTTTCAGCGTATGTGTTGTCCTTTCAGAGTCTGACCTTATCTGTATTTAGTGTCCCTCTCCGTTTGCCCTGTTAGATCTTGCCTGCCCCTTATTGATCTCAGTGTTCATAGATTTTCTTAATGAGCTTCATTAAATGAGTGCCATCAAAGGCTTTTGCCCATTAACACCTTTCTGGATCAAGAGCCAGTGTGGGTCCCAGGCCTGTGATCTGACGCCAGCCTGCCAGGAGTCTGCTCGGCATTCAGAGGGTCACGTGGCAGTCTGGTTGACTGCTTCTCCTCCAGCACAGCACCCAGCTGGAGCCCTTTAGTGCTTGGATCAATCCTTATCATCCATTTATTGTAATTGGAGGCCTGTGGTCTGGGGTTGAGAAAAAATCTGAACGCTTGCTGTACTTTTTTCTCTCAGCTATGACGGCTTGAAGTAAATTGTTTTGACAAGGCTGTGTTCTGTAAAAAATGTGTTTTGAAAGTTGTGAGTTTGTATTTACTTTCTTATCTTGTATAACTGATTTGTGTTCTAGTGTCCAACCAACTGTCCACCTGGACCGAAGGGTCCTCAGGGACTACAGGGGGTGAAGGTTAGTAATAAATTATGGAGTAATTTTACTGGGTATGTGCTTCCCCCCTAAACGCTTAACAGAGATTATAAATATGGCCTTTGTCGGTTGATGCACTTCAAAGAATATAATTTAATGGATGGTCATGCATTTCTTTTCTCACAGGGACATAAGGGTCGTGCCGGGGTATTGGGAGATCCAGGAAGGATTGGAAAAACGGTATGATGTTCTATTCGATAATTAAATAAATATTTTAAAGGTCCAATGTGTAATTTTTTGGAGGCTCTATTGACAGAAATGCAATATAATATACATAACTAAATCTTCAGAGGTATATAAAGGTAGTACATAATGTAGCGTTCTGTTTTTATTACCTTAGAATGAGCTATTTCTATCTACATACACCGCGGGTCCCCTTGCATGGAATTCACCATGTTGTTTCTACAGTAGCCCTAAACAGAAAAACTGCTCTACAGAACTAGTTTCATAACTACATTATCTCCTTCGGGAAAGAAGCAAAAACGCGACATCTTAATCCTGTGTCAGCCACCGACGTGCTTCGAAAGGGAGGGGAGCCGTTGGTTGCAGTTTGCAACCTCAGCACTAGATGCCGCTAAATTTCATACACTGGACCTTTAAACCAAAATATTTTTTTTAATCTAAAGGTATTTAATGAGTTACATTTAAGCTTGATTAGTGGCAAGCCTTCCCTCACAAACATTATAACTTTATTATGTTATATGCAATTATAAAATAAATTGTATCCAGGGTTGCCAGATCTGCATAACAAAACCAACCCTATCAAAACTAGCTAAAAACCAGTCCAATGATCCCACCCCAAATACCAAAATTCAAAAAAATTCCCTCCGTTACTAAAATAGACATTTTACAGTCACCGTTATGCATTACACACAATTTTGCATTACAAATCAGTAGTAATCATAACACACTGTTTAAATGAACAACTTAATTTGACCTTAAATGACATCAGAAGTCTGTACCGATACCCCTGTGGTTAGTGCGCTGACATATAGCCCCAGTGTGCTCGTGGCAACCCGAGTTCGTTTCCCATCTCGAAGGTCCTTTGCCGGTCCCGCTCCCCTATCTCTACCCACCGCTTTCCTGTCTCTCCACCATCCTCTCCCATTTAAGGCTAAAAGCACCTTAAATATATATAAAAAAGACAAAGTTGAACAATATATATATATATATATATATTTAATCCACAGAATAAAAAACAACCATCGTCAACCGTTTAAAAGTAGCCCAATCATGCAGCAAATTGCATATCTGGCAACCCTGATTGTATTTTATTTCTAAGGGGTAGTTAAATACTTGTAGAGAGACACTTTTATACTTGCATCTATAAAAAATAAAACAAATTAAACAGCACATAGCTTTTACTGGTTGTTAATTTTAATACATCTTTAAAGTAATATAATAAAAGTTTATTTTTTACTCCCTAAAAAGTTATTTTGCATGCTGCACCAAATATCTGCATCCAGAGCAACAGAAAGAACACATACTGAATCGGTAGTAAAATAAACATGCTTTAAAATTCCCCAGTATCTCTCTCAAACACACACCCATAGTCCACGAGCACGGCAGGATTATGTGCTAATAAGGCCCCTCAAGGCATATAAATGGCACTAATCTGGGTGCGAGGCTGAGACGGAACACATTGACCCAGATGAAAGGAAATGGGGTCCGGCAGGTACCAGGCAGCTAGTGCGCTGTGAATTCATCCGACATAATTAGGCCCAGAAGGACATTAGGATGGACTACAGGGATGGAGCGGATTTGAGTGTAATGCAGAGCATGACTGGCCAAGTTTAAGTTTTACGTCTTTGGGAAGCATTGCATGACTTTAAGATCTACTATCAAATTCAGGACAGCCCTTGAAGAACTGCATAACATTTGTCATGCATATTAAAAATAAGTGAAAGACAAAACAAAATCAGATGACATCTCAAAGGAGACAATCAACGGAATGCTAGAGTAAGACAGTGACCTAAAATAAAAGTTGTGAAATAAATTTGTATAAATTTGAGACATTCTACAAAGTTAAAGTGTATTCAAGGTACACATTTAATCAGTACGTGTTTTGACTGGGATTGAGTTTATGATGTTGATGAACCCTTTGTGTTGAGCCAGTTGAGCTAGCCTATTGTACATGTCATGAGATTATTTTTGTTACTGTAAATGTAAGGATGTGTGTCATTCTGTGTGTGTTTTGTATTCTTAGGGTTCAAAGGGGATTGTCGGAATCTCCGGTGAACAAGGAATACCAGGCCCTCCAGTAATGTATTTATTTCTGTTTTGGTTTGCGTTTTGCTCCTAGCCAATAGCCATTTAAAAATGTTGTCTTTGTTATATCATGGCAAATAATGTGCCACAAAAAAGGAGAAGTTGGCACACCACAACTGTGGAAAATGAGGACCTACTTGAGATTGTGTTCATTTTCTAATGGTGAGCCACTTGGAACAAAATGTTACTTGTGATGAGAATATGAAATACATGCAATATGCAATTTCTACTTTAAGAAGTTGAGGTGTGCCAACTTTTCTTTATTTGTGATTGTTTTTTTTCATTGTCAAGCACACTCATTGAGTTTTTTGCCTGCTATAGATGTGCATAGTTTTTGTGTTAAAGGAACAGTTCACCCAAAAATGAAAATTCTGTCATCGTTTGCTCGCCCTCAAGTTGTTCCAAATGTGTATAAATGTCTTTGTTCTGATGAACACAGAGAAAGATATTTGGAAGAATGCTTGTAACCAAACAGTTCTTGGCCACCATTGACTACCATAGTAGGAAATTTGCTTTAGAAATGTCTTTGTTCTGTTGAACACAAAAAAAGATATTTTGAAGAATGTAGGGAAGCAAACCGTTTTGGGGCACTTTTGACTAACATTGTCATTCTTCCTACTATGGTAGTCAGTGGTGGCCAAGAACTGTTTGCTTACAAGCATGCTTGAGGGTGATTAAATGGAAGACCGAATTTTCATTTTTGGGAGAACTTAACTGTCCCTTTAAGAAATTTTATGTGTACAGTAAATGCTATGAACTTTCTAAGTAAAATACCTGTGTTTACCGCAATCTCTCTAGGGTCCCCAAGGTTTGAGAGGTTATCCAGGAATGGTGGGACCCAAAGGCGAGATGGTAAGTTACTCTTCGTCTTCAGTCTTTATAATGATAGTTTTACTGTAGCGTTCGGGCAGAATTGTATGCACACGATGATCTGTATGCATGAATTCTGTTTCACAAACACTACACAATTTCATTCAATGTCTAGCATTTAAAGTCTAGTGTGCCAAATCTTATTTACAAAAGTAATTTACAGTACTTGCTCTGTCATAGGGACCACGTGGCTATAAAGGCATTGCTGGACTAATCGGCATCCCTGGACGCCCTGTAAGTTTGTGTGTTTGGTATTTATATTGATCATTTTTCATAACTGACTAAGAAGACTACATAATTAAACTTGTTATGCAATTCAGGGTGAGGAGGGACCCCAAGGACCACCTGGAGAGCCTGGACAAAAAGGTGACATTGTAAGTGTCAGCATTCTGTTATGTTTTTCATCCAGTCATTCATCTGCCCATTTATCAATTTATCCGTCTATCATCCATCCATCCATCCTTAAGGAATAACTGTCGTTTCCTCGTAGGGAGAACGTGGCATACGTGGACCTCAGGGAGAGGTCGGAAAGAAGGGAGAGAATGCAAGTCAAACTTCAAAAAGATTTTTTGATGGTTAATGTCTGGAACATACTTTTTTACTCTCTTGATTATCATTCATTGTCAGGGTCTTCCTGGAATTGATGGAAAAGATGGTACACCTGGCATCCCAGGAATAAAGGTATGAATGGTTTATTTTTCAGTCCATCAAAGTGAAAGCTCTTAAATCAGTTTGCAGCAGCCGTCATTGTTCAAGCAGACACGAGTGACATGTTAAGGATAATGTTTGGATATGATTTGACTGACAAATCACAACTGAGTAGTCTAGACAGCTGTATATTGATATAATTGATTCATAAATACCATATTCTTGTATGTTTGTCTTTAGGGGGCTGCAGGTCAAAACGGCAGACCTGGAGCACCTGGTAACCAGGGAGATCCTGTAAGTGCAATTCCGTAATTTCATATTTTCCTATAATCATATAATTGTCACAAGATGTGTAAGGAATACACAATGCTCCACGCCCAAACCGCTCTGTTCCCTTTGTTAAATAAAGAAGGGTTAGTTTATTTCTGGCTATATCCTCAGCGTGACACTCCTTCCCTCGCTCTCTTGGAGCTTAAACCACCATGAAATTGTTCCTGCTAACAATTCATCATCATCAAATCTGACTGGTGACTGGGGTAATGGAGCATGCTGGTTGTGATACAAAACATCATAACGTACCTGTGCTAGGGATAATACAGAAGCCCACCCTCACAGGATGAGTTATTGCAGCCTTGTCCTGATATCAGCACAGACCGAGAGAAAGACACAGAGACCCTCACGGAGGTCTTCAGGGGTCTCTTCATTTATTCTTCATGCTGTTTTTCCCATTTTGTAGGGTTTACCTGGTAGCCCTGGAACCAAGGGTGAAAGGGGAGTCAAGGTGAGATCATGAGCATTTTCATGTGTTTGATGTGTTTTTTTGGATACTTAAGGATCTGGTCACTGACTTATTCTAAACATTTACATTTTGTGCGTAGGGTGAGACAGGACCCAGAGGCCTGATGGGAATGCAAGGAATTCCTGGACCTCAGGTATGTCAGATCATTCGACACCCATCAAACATCTTTTTTGGTTTCTCAGCATCTCATGTTCTGCTTATATGAATCTTTCAGGGTGAGCCCGGTCCTCCAGGTGAAGCTGGCATGGAGGGAGTTCCAGGGCCAAAGGTGAGACCTTGCCAGCCTTATTGACAAATGATTTCATTTTAAATGGGAGAAAATGCTCTTTCTCACCTTCTCTTCTACGTCTTATAGGGTGACAGGGGCGAACGAGGACCAGTTGGGCCATCTGGGATCATTGGTTTGCCTGTAAGTTTCAGATATAGTTTCATTGTTTTTCAGATATAAGATTGATTTCTGCTTCATAGTCAAATTCTTTTAGGTATTTGATATACAGTGGAAGTCTGAAGCCATATTGATTTTTTATTTTATTTTAACCATTTGTCAATAAAATTTTGATATACAGATATAAAGAAAAAAGATTCTGAAACATTATGACATTGACCACATCAATAAGTGAAGATGTAAAGTAAATAAAGACATATCATACTATCTAAAATTTCAATCTTTCACTCACCTTTTTTTTTTAACAGGGAAGTAAGGGAGAGAGAGGGCCCATGGGCATCCCAGGGGCTCAGGGTCTAACTGGAACAAAGGGTGACAAGGTATGGGTTGTGACCAAACAAATGCACATGGGCAATTCCAGCATTACGAATGTGACATTTTCAGTCATAACTTGAAATTTAAATTAGCAGAAAATGTATTTATTACCAAGATATTGAGTTATTTCCTTCATATTTTACTAAGCCTTTGTTGATAGAGTATATCAGTTTATGCACAAGCTTTCTATTTTAAAAGAAAGAAAAAATGTGCTATGGATGTGACAAAAAAGGACGCACGTTTTTGAGAGACGACATACTTTTTAGTTTTTCTATGAAATAAAATGTGCAAACCACAAATAATAATACCCAACAAATGGAGAGCGGATGGCTCTTTATTAACCACAAAAATAGTTATTTTATTTTAATTTTCATGTGCCCATTTATGAGGAATAATATGAACCGTTATGGATGTGACAGTTCACTTACCTGACCATAGAAAACTATGCTTTTAAAACACAAAACATGCTTTAAAAGTTTTAACTTCATAGGGGTATTTAAATAACCAAATATTAACAACACCTGACCTATCAGTATAGTAAAAACCTTGGAAAAACTTGTTTTTTCATCTTAAGGTTGACATTAGGAAAGAATGTGCAAGCTCATTTAAAGCAGGACAGCATCCTTGTTTAATCGGGTGCAGTTCTGATGCATGACCACGTGGTGGCACTCTTCCCTCATGATTCCTCTCACTGCGACGTCTTTGCAGTAGAGGACATCCCCTTAACTGTAATTCATGTCCACGTTCCAAAATAATATCCCTCAATCTAATGTGAAATGTCCTCTTATGGACACTTTAATGTTTGTTGTCCTTTAATCTACCACATCCTTGCCGTTTAATACATCGAATATTGGCGGTAAAAGCCAGTTGATTTAGTGTGCTTTGAGATATAAGGTAAAGCAAGATATTACCTATAATAAATTCCTCGTGCCTCGCCCATTAAGGCTGACACTGAAACCGTCTACTGCATTTTCTTATAGGGATTCCAAGGCAAAGTGGGGGAGAAGGGCGACATCGTGAGTAGACCCTCCGAGAAATGACATACACATATTTATGGAGTGAAATGGAAACAGTATATCATAGTGCACATCATAAAAAATAACTGCTTCGGATGACACTGATGGATTTTACCTGTGTCTTTGATAGGGTGATCCTGGTGTAGAGGGTCTGGCTGGAGAAAAGGGAGAGAAGGTAAATAAAGACTGCGGTCTGGAGACTTTTAATAGATTTCACAGCTTCCAAATAACAGCTGTTCATTTTAAAATTGTTTCTCTTCATCCAACAGGGACAATCTGGTGAGCCTGGTCCTAAAGGTCAGGTAAGGACAGCACAAGAGAATGCAAGTGAAATACACCGTTTGAAGTCGGTTTTGGTGGGGTTTTTTATGTAATGGTGTGGGAACAGATAAACATGTTTACTTTCCATCTAATGTAATGTGCAGAGCTATAAGACAGGTGTTCTTACAAGAACAATTGTTTGTTACTTTTTTATAGTACCTGTTTGAACCTTTGAAATGGAAAACTTCTGAGGATGTTCAAATGTTTTTGGTCTTAAGATAGATTCTACTTGTCTAGGTGGGTCACGGAATGAAAGGTTTGAGGACCCCTGTCCTAGAACCCACTTAACACCTTAGCAGCCACCCAGCAACACCCCAGAAACCACCCAGAACATTCATGACACCTTGCATCCCATGACCGATGGCTTAGCCAATATAGGGAAAGTTACAAAACTTCAATGATTTATTTGGTCTGTTATCATACGTTTTCTTCAGTACATCTATTTTTTGTTCCATTTGGTGGTGCTAGTACCTCAGAAATTCCACATTTCATCTTTATTACAATGCTTTATATATTTACCCTACAGCATGATCCTCTAAGTCAATTGATTTAACAGTGAATATTAATTATGAATTTGTTTAATTTTCTGCATCCCCATCACAGCAAGGTGTAACTGGTGATCCAGGGCACAACGGCTTCACCGGAGATCCCGGAAAACCAGGAGACCAGGGTCCGGCAGGCTTACCTGGTCCACGTGGCCTTGCAGGAGAGAGAGGCGTTCCAGGCATGCCAGGAATACTAGGACCAACCGTGAGTGTCCAACACCATCATCTTTAGCTCTTCTCTACCATCTGAATGAAAGTAGGCCCAGTTAAAGAAACAGTTCAACCAAAAATTAAAATGTTGTCATCATTTCCTCACCCTCTCGTCATTTCAAACCTGTATGACTTTCTTTCTTCTGCAGAACACAAAAGAAGATATTTTGAAGAATGTCGGTGACCAAACAACGGCGGTGCTCATTCCCTTCTATTGTACGGATGCAAAACCAATGCAAATGTACCGTCGTTGTTCGGTTACCGACATTCTTCAAAGTATCTTCTTTTGTGTTCTGCAGAAGAAAGAAAGCCATACAGGTTTGAAATGACAAGTGGGTGAGTAAATGATGACAGAATTTTAATTTTTGGTTGAACTTTTAAACGACAGACAGACTCACTGTTTATTACCTAACAAACAACAGTCTCTGAGCGAAACGGCGGCACATTTCATCCTGGCATCAAACTAGAATAATACTGGTAACAAGGGGGAAGCATTTCATTCCTCCACACAACAAAGCTGAAGTGTTGCAAGTTGCAGTGCAATGCAGTACTCAGCACAATATACAACACTTGCAGAATATAATGAGAACTGGCAGGGATGAGGCAGATAGACCCCGACACTTTCTTTTTCATTCCTTTAATTATGAGTTTCACATTCCTCATTGCTATGCCTCTCCGTTCCTTTGATTTCATTTTCCAGGGTCGCGACGCTTCGGATCAGCACATCATCGACGTGGTCCTGAAGATGCTTCAAGGTGAGTAACAATCATTCTATGCATAAAAACAGAATAATACACACAGCTAGCATCCAAACGGACTGTAATCAGCGTGTCTGAAAGAGGGCAGCTCTATAGAGCTAAATACAAACAGCCTAGAAATGTATTAATGTGAAACTCATCGCTCCTCAGGGACAGCTTCTCTGCCAAACTGTGTAGTCAGCACCTCTTTATCTGCAGCTCAAAATTGACTTCTTCCACACTGTTCTTGTCTGTCTCCGCTCTCTGGTCTTTCGTTTTGCTAAAGATGACCTGAAGTGACCCATGATAACCTCTCTCGGCTCAGGCTATTTCACAGCGTAATCCCTCAGTCTACCAGTGCAAGTGCACAATTGTTTGTACATCGTCACACACAGAGACTTATCTTATTCTCCATTGGGAGGCAGATTAGATGTGGACTGCTGAGACATCTTGAGAAGCGGTCAGCAGATGATTTGCTGATGGTGTTGTCCAGCTCTGGGCTGTTATCTTAATGATATTTACTTATCCGATGAGACGCTTGTACTGCAAGCTTAGGTTTTGAATCGTTCGCTGGAAATTATCTCTGACCACCGCAGAACTGATATTTACACATTGCTACTGTTTTTAAATATATTTGAACTTCCTGCTAAAAAGACCAGCAAGACTATCCTTGCAAAATATAAAATACATTCATTTAAGAGTACTATTAGGATACTACTTATAAACCAAACAATAAGAAAGTATACTTTTAGCCTACCTTTTATGTACTTCTCAGTAAAATACTTCAAATAATTAAGCATTTAAAGTATACTTACCTTTGTTGTGTTTACAGTTTTAAACGTCCCACAAGTATTGAACTGGTAAACTCAGTATACCTGCAAGTTCACTTGTTATATTTGCAGTACAAATTAAAAACATAGTTGTAAGTTGTGTACTAAAAATGTACTAAACAGTTTAGTCTCAAGTAGTATGAATGAAAGTACTGTAGTATTATGCTATTGTATACTTACAAGTATACTACTAGTACATTGATATTAGTATACTTACTATAGGTATAGTTAAAAATAGCCTACTGTATACTTGAACTTCTCCAATCGGGCCAGTTCCCCTAAAAATGACAATTCTGTCATTATTTATGCATCCTCATGTCATTTCAATCCTTTCTTTCTTCTGTAGAACAGATATTTTGAAGAATGTTGGTAGCCGAACAATATTATCCCCCATTGACTTCCATTCTATGGCCACAAAACCGAGACATTTCTCAAAATATCGACTTTTGTATTCCAGAGAAGAGAGTCATATGTGAACTATCCTTTTAACTATACTGGAAAAAATGAACTTGAAAGGCTCAATGGCAACGTTGTGGATACAAGCAAAGACTATACAAGACAGTGCAGTTGTATTACTGTGAATGGGAAAGAGTGAAATACTCAATATGGTCGCTCTTTAGAATCTTTACCTTCCATTAAAAAGATCCAGTCATCAAAGCATTAGATCACGGGAAAATGGAAATTTGCATTTAAAGCCTATATACAGTATATATATATATATATATATACTGTATATACTGTATACGGTATATATAATTATCATAATTTAAAGGTCCAGTGTGTAATTTTTTGGAGGATCCATTGACAGAAATGCAATATAATATTCATAACTATGTCTTCAGAGGTGTATAAAGAGCTTACACGATGAAGCGTTATGTTTTTCTTACCTTAGAATGAGCTATTTCTATCTACATACACCACGGGTCCCCTTGCATGTAATTCGCCATGTTCTGTCAGCCGTCGTAGTGTTTCGAACCGTAGGGGGAGGGGTGGAGTGAGCGATTGGTTGCAATTCGCAACCTTGCCGCTAGATTTCGCTGACTGGACCTTTAAGCAAATACACATTATACAAATTTTTTAAATCATTTTCTAATAGAGAGGTTAGCTGCAGTAGCAGTGAGTGCTAAGAGAGCAGTGCTGGGCGGAGCGGGCGTGATGGGACCTCCAGGTCCTCCAGGACCACCAGGACCCCCTGGACCTCAGGGTCCTCATGGACTAACTGGTGCCCGTGGCATCCCTGGCATGATCGGTGCCGCAGGACAGATAGGCAACCACGGCCTTAAAGGTGGACCAGCATGTCTTCCAAATATAGTTGCTTTTGAGAAAATGCTAATAGACACCCAAACATCATCATGGCCATGATATTATTTATAGGAAAGAGAGGTGCTAAGGGGGAGAGAGGGGATCCTGGTCGACCACACCCTGGCCCACCGGGACAACCTGGATTGCCAGGCAAGTTTAAAATACACGTTAACAGTTCTTAAGACTGCGCTATTCAATCAGAAAAAATGAAATGATGTAGCTTTAGACCGAAACCTTTGAATATTAATCGATCTTGTCTTGGTCTCTCACAGGTCCTCCGGGTCTTGATGGTGTGGCACGGGACGGTAGGCCCGGTGAGCGAGGACCACAGGGTGTAGCGGGTGACGCAGGCCGTCCTGGAAAGGCCGGTTCTCCTGGTCTCCCTGGATTCTGTGAAGCGGCTGCATGTTTGGCGGCCTCCGCCTATACTTCTCCAAGACTCCAAGAGGCAGGAACAGTGAAGGGCCCATCAACTTAAACCAAACCCTCTACTGGGGCCACGAGAACATCTGAGAAAGAGAGAACCATGACGAAAGGGGGGAGATATAGTGGGAGGCATGGAAAGAGGAGAACGTCTCTTCATTGGACACCATTGTGAGGGGGGAGGGAACAGTTGTTGCCTGGCATTGGGGATGTTTGTGTGTAGGATTGTGTTTGTGTGATTTCTACCGGAGGCAATGTTGGTCGCTACTGCTCTGTCCCCACCGCACACTATAGATGTGAGAACACTGCCGATGACATCACCGGTGACATCATCATCAACACGTGCCCTGGACTAGAAGAACTGTGAGAATGCTATTCAACCAAAGGTGCTGTTTTTATGATCCACATAAAAAAAAGAAAAACAGGGA
Organism: Triplophysa rosa; assembly: GCF_024868665.1. Taxonomy (NCBI): domain Eukaryota; kingdom Metazoa; phylum Chordata; class Actinopteri; order Cypriniformes; family Nemacheilidae; genus Triplophysa; species Triplophysa rosa. The sequence continues at coordinate 11,238,487 of NC_079905.1, read as the reverse complement.
TGACACCAAGATTTTTAAGTGCCAAGCAATTCCCTTATAACTAAAACAATCAAAATGATTTAAAGCTAGTCTATATATTTCATTAATAAAGTTACATTGTGAACTTCAGAGATCAGCTTCCAAGACTCGAGTTACCTCATGTGTACATTATGTCCCTGTTTGTACTGTATCTGTCTGTGCCATAAACAAATGCCTTTGATCTTTTATTCTAGGTGAGATGGCGGTATTTTCTTATTGACTTTGTTCTTGATTCCATGCTGTAAATCTTTGTAAATGTGTATTAATTTTGTGAGAACAGGGTGGGGTTTAGAATTTAAAACAGAGGTCCCGAGTTAATAAATTTAATCTGCATTCATGATCCAACGTCAAACAGGTTCAACGTTCTGACTTTTTGGTACACCTGTATGCCACTTTACCAAGATGATGTGTGTTATGTTCAAAACAATAGAGAACTGATTATCTTCATTAAATACTATTTATTGTTCTTTATTTGGTTCCTCTGTAAACTCTCAAGTGTTCTTTTTTTGCCTGGTTGTGCAGAATTACTCAAATAAAGAGGAACTTTTTGTAAAACTCAATGTTCTTCATCGTGAACATATGAGAGGAACAAGAATATAATAAAAACTAATTTAAATGATAAACAATGTTAATGATCTAGAGTTCGTATTAGAGGATTTCACCAGAAGTTATTCATTGAGATTTCAGTTTACCAAAAATGTTTTAATTCTGTCATCGTTTTCTCACCCTTGAGTTGTTCCAAATCTGTATACATGTCTTCGTTCTGATGAACACGGAGAAATATATTTGTAAGAATGCTTGTATTCAAACAGTTTTTGGCCACCATTGACTACCATAGTAGGAAAAATGACAATGATAGTCAAAAGTGCCCCAGAACTGTTTGCTTTCCTACATTCTGCAAAATATCTTCTTTTTGTTCAATATTACAAAAAAAATTACAAAGATTTTTTTCTACTGTGGTAGTCATTGGGGTCCAAGAACTGTTTGGCTACAAGCATTCTTCCAAATATCTTTCTCTGTGTTGATCAGAACAAAGAAATTCATACAGATTTGGAACAACTCGAGGGTGAGTAAATGATGACAGACTTTTGGGGTAAACTGTTCCTTTAAGTCTGACAACTAGCTGAGTTTTTAGAAGGACAAATACCAAAAACATGAGGCATTCTGATCACTATGGTTATTCTCTCTTTTTTTCTGTATGAGACAAGCAATCTCATTTCTGCCTGGAAATGTACGCCCTCTATACACCATCTATATTTTCTATTTATGAGGTTTTAAAAACTTAACTGGGTACTCAAAACCCTTGGGGCCACTAAAACCAAACGTTTCAAGTAAGGCGAGTTGTCCTTGCACTAATGCAAATCTATTCGCTATGGATACAAACTATATACACCTTAAGTAAGATCATATTGGAACTGACAGGGATGTGAGTAAATGAGTCAACATAACTGTGCTTTCTAATCTTTTATTGCTTCTCTTAAGTTTCTTCAAAAAAGGATTTGCACACAAATGACTTTACTGATACAAACAGCACTACGGTGAGCTGCATGATGATGGGAAGAAAAAGAAAGCTTGGAATAAAAGGTTGAAAGTCCAATATGACATAACGTTCACTTCGTGACCTTGAAAACGGCAGAAATTCGAGAAAGTTACCTCCCAGTATGGATGCAGATTCTTTCTATAGTCAGACATACACACTTACACACAGAGCAAGAAGGGACAGCGAGAGAATAAAGTGCAGAGTGTGAAAGCATCCCATTGGCTGATGGAGCAGAGAACTGAATGACAGCCAATCAGTGAGCAGCTTTCTGATATATGCCATTTTACTTTGGAGTAGATGAAAAATTAATTTTTAAGGCTTTTTTAACGTTTTTTTAGACTAGCAAAGCATTTTTTTTTGTTTAAATGTAAACGCACATGATGGTTCACCTGCATGTACAGTATATCAAACAAGTATATTCAAGTTTAAGAGTCCAGAGTGATGGAGGAGATGTTATCACAGAGTTCATGGAAAGACTGGAATCACTGAAATATTCTTATAAAAATATAAAATATCTCGTGATAGTTCACACAAATAGCTTTTCAACCCAAAATCGTATATAAAACCTACCTTTACAAAACAACCACTGGTATGAAGCTTATAAAAATTCACAATATTCCAAAATATTTTAAGTGATAATAACAAGGGCTGCCATGCTGACGTGAATAAAAAAATACAAAAAGCCATTAAGTATAAATAGGAATATGTACAACACAAACCCTTGGGAACTAATATTTACCATTATAATTTAGGTCAACAAATATGGGGATGAAAGGATTATTCAATAGAACGGGTTGTGATTATTTGTCACATTGTCTTTGCCAAATCAGTTAAAAAGCAGAAGATGCAGCTGCCGAAACCTCCAGAAAATATTCGTACAAACCTGTTCCAGCTTCAATACAAACTAATCTCTCTTATCAGCATCTGTGGCATGCTGTCAATTGCCACAAAAAAAAAAAATTTCAGTTTATAGAAGCAAACTGACTTGCCCCCAACGCCTGCGTTGCATAGACTTTCATTGTAAGAGTGCATCTATCAATGCACATTGTTTCCAAAAAGTGAGGTTCAATTTAAAATGATCAAATTATCATTTTAAGATGATAATTTAAGATGAATTTAAATAGTATTAAACCCATTGTATTAACATTTATTTTATATATTAAATAAGGACTGTGTCCAATAAAGACTAAAATGGGGTTTAGGCATTAAAAAAAATATGACTGACAATTTAACTGATTCTTGAATAAATTTGGGCACCAATATTGATTTTCAAAGCCAATACAGTATGAGTAAAAGATAAAAGCATCTTCTGTATCTCAGAGTCTTCAATCTGCTTCAAAACTAAGCAAGTTTCTAATACATGAGTGGCATTATGGGATTGGTTTCAGCGGTTCAGGCACTCTTGTTTAAAATTATGTTGGAAGAGAATGCATGCCGTTCTTCACTGGTTCAACAGCAGACAATAACTTACAAACGTCCCATTTAGTGATGAACCAGCAATTTGGCCTGGCGTCAGTGGCTTGCTCATGTTTAAAGAAATGCAGATAAATCCTTTGGTTCTCCATAGATCTTCCCAAAAGCAGGTACAGGTAGGTAATTGTGACAATGTCAAACGTTGGGTTTCATCCTCCATATTTAACTTCTCTTAAACCCCTTTCACAAGCTCTTCTAGTACATTGGACCTTTAGAAGAAGGGCCCTTAGGGTTGTACTCCACAGGCATACTCATACAGTCTGACGGGTGACAACGGCCATCCTTGCCCTTGTTTCCAGAGGGCCCTGGAGGTCCGGGAATTCCAGGGATGCCCTGCTGACCAGAGGAACCCGGTGGTCCCATTTTACTGTATCCAGGGGGACCAGGAACACCTGGAAAATGACATAAAAATACAATATGTGATAGTGGAAGAACATGGCCAAGCTGCTAAAAGATGACTTTGAGATGACTTTAAAAAATGTTTGAGTCAAACCTGGAGCTCCAGGTGGACCAGAATCTCCCATCTCTCCAATACCCTTGTCTCCTTTCTCTCCCTTCACACCAGGTGCACCTGGAGACGAATCATTAAATCATCCGTTTGGAAGACTGAGCACACGGAACATACAGTAGGTCTCCTGCAGGAAACATTAGCACATCGTTTCGTCTTACCCGGTGGTCCCAAGGGTCCCTGTCTTCCTTCACGCCCAATCTGTCCAGGGCGGCCTGGTATCCCTGGGGACCCTGCCACTCCTGGACTTCCATCTTTTCCTGGGGGTCCTGGTCGTCCAGGAGACGCAACCATCTCCATAGGCATCTGCATTCGTGACATGTAGTAGCCCATGCGCTCTGCAACAATAAATGTTATTATGTTTTATTTATGTATTCAAATATTATTTATTCCAAACATCAGTAATAGTAAGTTTTTCAAAGGCCCAGCGTTAACTCACCATCAAAGATCTTCATGACCTGCTGTCTGATAAAGGCCCTTAAATCATCATAGTTTACAACAGCCTGAAAAAAAGAGAAATGTCAAATAAAAGTAAAAATTAGATCCAGCCGTCTAAACAAAGTTGTAATACGGCTAGTTGCAAATTGTTTAAAACAAGGTGTTTAGCTGTTCAAGCATCATCACTTTAAAAGTCTCACATCATTTCCTGGGATTCCTGGTTGTCCAGTTAGCCCAGCTTGTCCAGGTGAACCTTGGCTTCCCCTCTCACCGCGGGGTCCGGCTGGTCCGATGATGCCCTCTGGTAATTTGGAGCTAAAGCCTCCTCCTGGTGGGCCGGGACGTCCTCGCTCTCCTGGAGGTCCTCTTTGCCCTGCTGCCCCTGAATCACCCTAGAGGAGGGCAACAGAGTAATGAAAAAAGTGAATGACCATGCAGGTGACCCCAGGACAATGATCACAGGCTGCTCAATGATTCATATAATAGTGCTGTTTAATCTGTTTTATGTATAAACTCCTGATCAGCACTATATAGCTCACAAATTACATTTTCAAGGTCTGCTCTTATCTACATTATGAAGGTGACAAGCATGAATAAAGTTAATCATTCCACTGTGGCCTATAATTTTATTTTGGTTTGTGTTAAACGGTGATTTCCAGTTTTTATATAAAAACAAACTGCTGGGTATACAGTGTGCTTTGCTTCCAATTTAAAAATAACTAATTAATGAATAAATAACTAAACCAAACTGCTGGGTATTTAGACCGTTTCGTCGGACACGCGCGCGCTTGACCCCCAGTTAACTTCCGATTTGTGTTTGGCTAGTTTCTAATAATATAACTATTTATATTTTATTTTATTTATGTTAATATTCATTTGTATTATTATTTTACTCTATACTAATTGTATTAAATAAACGATTTGTTGAATTTTGTTGTATGTTCATTTTATTAAATAAACAATTTGTTAAATGGGTCCTGTAGTTCAGTCGCATTTAAACAAACCGTATGGTACATTGACATCTAGCGGTTGAGCTTGGTATCGGAGTCTAAATTCAAAATATTGGAGAGGCAAGTTTGACCAAGTAAGGGTTCTTCTCGGTTTCTTTTGAATGTTATGAGAAATAATCTCCAGGCATTCTTTTGTTTGTGAATGTGTACCGGAAGGGGTCACAAAGGTGCGCATGCGCAGTAACGTTTGTTTATGTTAAGATGAAACCATCTATACTCTACTTCCAAATCTAAAATAAATAATTAAATGAATGAATCAAAGAATAAACAATAAAACTGCTGGGTGTATACTTTACTTCCAATTAATATATATATATATATATATATTACAATTTAATAAATAAACAAACAAACAAACTGCTGAGTATATACTTTACATCCATTTTTTAAATAAATTAATTAATTAATTAAAACAAATAAACAAAAGACCTGCTGGGTATATATGTTCTGTCCGATTTTAAATTGAATAAATAAATAATGTAATGAATGAATAAAATAAATAGATCAATAAATTAACAAACTGCTGGGTATATAATTTTCTTCCAATTTTAAAATAAATAAACTTTTGGGCATATATTTTGCTTCTAATATTGCTTCCAATTTCAAAATTAAAACAAACAAACAAACAAACAAACAAACAAACAACCAACCAAACTGCTGGGTATATACTGTACTTAACATCCAATTTTTTTAATAAATAATTTAATAAAAATTAAATAATGAAAGAAATAAACAAACTGCTGGGTATATACTTTACATCCAATAATTAAAGTAAACTAATTTAATAAAAAGAAAGAAATAAAAACCAGCTAGCTTTTAATTTCTAAGCTTCAATTTTTAAAATAAATGTAAATAAACGTTTGTGCATATGTGCAATTTTCAACAACAAAAAACACTGGGTATATACTTTGCTTTCCTTTTTTCAACTTAAAAAAAACATTTAACTTTAAACTTCAAGTAGCTTGGGAAGTTAAGTTTCCCCAATTTTTTCTGACAGTGATGGAGACTACTGTATACATGTCAACATTTAAGGGCCTCTATCAATAGGTCCAGGGAATAGCAGTGCTCTCATCTTCAAACCCCAAACTTGAAAAGCCTGACACCGCTGTCCTGTCACCGTGACAGATTGAGCCTCTCTGTATGGCTTTATTACTGAGCATAATGGTGTCACTTTGTGAGCTGAGAGCAGTGTTCATTTAGGCTGTGGAGGTAAAGTGAGGTGAGACTCTACACTATTGTGATAGCGGATGGAGCCAACTGTCAACTTCACTAAACATATGCAAACGCCAAAACTAACAGGATGTGTTAAGCAAAGGAGCAGAAAAACACTCTTATGACTGAATAAAATGTATCGAAGGGGGGAAGATGTCAGTGTTTAATGGAGAAAAGATATTTTAAAGGTTGAAAATGTACCTTCGGTCCCTGTGGACCAGACTCTCCTGGCATGCCTGAGGATCCCTGAAAGTTACAGATAATTAGAGAAGAATCCTACAAGCGGTGAAGCAGTTTTATGGTCACAATCAATAATATATTAATCAGACATTTGTCATGTTTGTATAATGCATCATGTAAATACATTAACTCAACTGCAATACCCAAAACTGGAGTTGTCATAATGCTTTTATTAACTAAAACTGATTTAGTTTAAGTGAAAAATCTGTATAAAGAAGCATGCTGAACCAACGTAAGATACTTACATCTTTACCCGCTGCCCCATCACTTCCTGGTTCACCCTAAAGGAAAACAAATTGTGAGTAAACACTATAAACTGCAGTTTTATATACAGCATATAATATGTAATAATAAAGTTTACCAAGAAATTTACATAATTGATGACTGTGTACTGTACTGACCATCAGTCCTGGATGACCTGGCAGCCCTGGGGGACCTGGAAGTCCAGCCTGTCCTCTATCTCCTGGCTCACCCTTGTCTCCATTAATGCCCTTGTAATAGAAAAAGAGGTAGAGTAAGACATTTAACAACAAACTATTAAAGTTAAATCATAATTTCCACATTTTGTTATTCTGGAAGTTTTTCTCACCGCGCCGGGAGGCCCAACTTGTCCTGGTGGCCCTGGAGGACCTGCAGCACCCTATAAATAAATTAAAAGCAGTAAGCAATCAGATTTTCTAATGATTATTTCTGTATGTATAAACTAAAGTGAAACAGATTGAAACAAACGTTCCTAAAAACAGACCATATGTCCTGGAGATCCAGGTGGTCCTTGTGGACCTGGAGTGCCAGAATCACCCTGAAATGTAAAAAGAAGGATTTGCATAGAGCATGCTTCTGGTCCAAGGGAGAAGAAACGTATTTACATTTTTCATGATCTGAAATCTATAAAGCAACTGTAGAGAAATCTATATCACCTTTAAGCATACAGTAGTAATATATTATCTACAAGAAGACAGCTTACCTCTTGACCAGGCCTTCCTATTGCTCCAGCGGGTCCCTGAGGTCCCCTGTCTCCCTATGAAATACAGAGAGACAAAAGACATAACATAATGACCGAATAATGTAAGGAATCGTGTGTTTTTGCAAAAATGATAACACTTTTTAAACAGATAGACCCGCCCCAAAGAGTATGAAAAAGTTTGTACTTTCATTCCTGGGAGACCTGTGTGTCCTTTGATCCCCTTGAAACCCTGGAATGAAAAACACGTATAAGCTTCGTCCAATTAAAGAAAAGCTGTCTTTGTTTTTTGTTTCTGCATTTGTTCCAGCTGTTGATGAGTCAAGATGAAAAGGTGAAAGGTGAACTTTAAATAGTGAAAAATGAAGAAAATACGGGACGTTTAATACCGGTATTCCTCTGAGCCCAGCTGGGCCGGCTGGCCCTGGTTCACCCTGTATGTATATGAAAGAGATGGATAGACAGGTTTATTGACATAATAAGAAATAACCGTATATTTCATGTATAGCTACAGTATATTATTTTAATACTACAGTATTATTATTCAAGATTCAGTATTTATTATGAACATCTGTATATGATCTAGTTCATTCATCTTTTACTGACCCTTAAACCTGGTTTTCCATCTTTACCATCAAGTCCATCCATTCCATGTGGTCCCTTTAGGTGCAAAGGATGCAACAAAAAAACTATTATTTACCGAAGCAAACATATGGGATTATTTAAAATCATGGGGTTTACTTTAAAGACCCTGTTAAATAAGAATTAGAATGTAGATGTGTATGACATAACTGCTGCTACTGTCTATTTTTAAAACATGATAAGCCTGTTGATATGTTTTACACAGATTCTTTGTTTCAATAGTAAATATAAACAAAACAGTGCTTGTCAACTGATTCTATAAGGTCCTCGATATGTGTCTTGCACTCACAGGCATGCCTGGGGACCCAAGAGATCCTGGGGGACCTGGAGGTCCCTGTGGGCCTTGAAGTCCAGCACTTCCCTATGGGAGCAGAAGCATTAGATTCGTACTTGACACAGAAGCATCTACTATACATTGCACACGTTCCGTTTGCGTCCAAAGCACGTTATGTCAGAAAGCATCTCTGTGAAAGTGGCCGTCAGAGATAATGCAGATTAATGTAAATGCTAAGTCATCCATCACGTGCCACTGCTCATGCGGTATAGGAATTTATTTCCAGCATGAGAGATGAATGTCACTTATGTGGTGTAATGTTAATTCATCATTTTATGTTCAGCACTGTCACTTACCTTCTCCGCCTGTGGTCCCGGAGGACCCGGAGGTCCTGCTTTTCCTGGAAACCCTGGAGGACCCTGGAGACGTGACAGCAATGGTAAGAGACATCTGGTTTGTTCCAGTAAATAACAATTAGTGGATTCAAAAACCCTTATTTTAGGATCTTCAGAAATGTATTGGTAACACTTTACACTAATTTTGTATTTGTCAACATTAGAAAATGCATTAACTAACATAAACTAATCATGAGCAATACAGTTTTGCAGCAGTTTTTGATCCTAATGTTAGTTATTACAGTTATTCATGTTAGTTCATCGTGCATTATTAAATGTTAACAGCTATAAGGTTTGATTTAAAAATGCATGGGCGTTGGACCCATTGTATGTGGGTGGGACAGGACCTCCCACTTTTAAAGGGATAGTTCACCCAAAAATGAAAATTCTGTCATCATTTACTCACCTTCAGATTGTACCGAACCTGTAGAAATCTATTTGTTCTGCTAAACACAAAGGACGATATTTGGAAAAATGTCAGTAGCCAAACAGATCTCACCCGCCATTGACTCCCATAGTGTATTTATTTTCCCTACTATGGCAGTAAATGGGGGGTAAGATCTGTTTGGTTACTGACATTCTTCCAAATATCCAAATATCTTCCTTTGTGTTTAGCAGAACAAAGAAACTTATACAGGTTTCGAACAACCCGAGGGTGAGTAAATGATGACAGAATTGACATTTTTGGGTGAAGTGTTCCTTTAAGACTAATGGTATTGGACCCCGTCCCTTTTACCGTCTCTAATTTAGCCTAAATTAGAGACGGTAAAAGGGACGGGGTCCAATACCATTAGTATGGTATTTGACTCCCTAAATTAGCGCATAGCGCAAAAAAAAACATAGAATTTAGCTCTGTATACTGTGGTAGGCTTTGTGAGACCATGCACTTATGCTTTTTGTTGTCCTTATGTTGTTCCAATTGTTTCCATTGTTTACCTCATTTGTAAGTCGCTTTGGATAAAAGCGTCTGCTAAATGTAAATGTAAATATGTCGTTCACTTTTTCAGTTCGCCATCAGTCAAATCCATGCCACTTGAGGAATGCTTAAATGAAACTCCATTTTGGGTTTTAGCTACAGCCTTAACTTCCACGCTGCTGCTTCTTTTTCATATCTTTGTAACTTTGATGATTATATAGTTTATGATGAATTGAATTTGGTACAGATTGGAACCACGCTAAATTTTACTCTTTTTTTGAGCAGTGTTATTTAGTAAACCAGGTAAGTGAATGTATATATTCTTTGCTACAGCATGTTGCTACCAACATATTTTTTTACACTCACTTTTAAAACAATTTTTCATTGTATTTCTGTGCTGTGTGGTTCACTTGGGCAGCAGAGTATTGTTAGATTTTAGAAGTGAATTTCTCTCTTTCACCAATAAACACAGCCACTACAAACATATTTTTGTAGCCGCCATCATATCACGTTGGGATCGCTGGTAGTATTTGTCAGTATTTTAGAGTTGTTGCTACTGTATTCAGTGACTGGCTCAAAAATGTCTCATATAGGCTAAAGTAAGGGGTACACATCATATTAATATTGTTACTATAAAATGTTATAAGTTGCACAAAATATACATCCACCCTCTTTCACTCTTTCAGGTACATCATTTACCGACATATGCTTTACTCTCTTTGAGTGATCCCTGATGGCTAATGGTTACTAAACTCTCACCTGTTGTCCTGGGAAGCCTTGAGCTCCTTGGAATCCCTGCATAAAAAAGGAAAAAAACTGTTTTACCGTGCGCATCACAGCAAAGCAATGAAGCCGCTCCACCTGGGAGTTTCCTTGAGTGGATACACAAAGTTATAAATATTTCTCTTCCAGGAATCACAGGTATATGTTTAGAACATTTCTCAGATCTCGGGCTTGTGCTTTTGAGAAAGCATGCAGAACAACTTGCTCTACATATCGTAATATCAAAGAACAAGGGTATCATGAGGACGTAGTATCAAGAGATATGACAGATATGGAAACGACTTTTTAGGAGAAGTGTTTTGTTAAGCAATATGAGCGACGTGCTTTTATACCTGATCTCCCTTTGGTCCCAAGGGTCCCGCTGTTCCAGCTTCCCCTTTAGGACCCTGGCAGTCAACCAAACGTATGTTGTTAAACATCATCAATTCTCACCGTTTTTAAGAACTATGTTGAATCTAGGAACAAGGCAAAAATCCATGTTCTCCAAGATTATTTTACACACCGTTTGAAGCTTGTTTGTCTGATCTAAGAGTTATTACTCACAAAGGCAACGGAAAAAAATTCTCACTACCAAGATATATACCGCACAAGATTACCAGCCACCCAAGACAGACATAAGAGGTTGTCTTGGGACAGACAAGGATAAAGGCAAGTTTGTAGTGGGTATATCTCAATTTTAGGCAAGAGTCGATATATGTGAAACTGAAATAATAGCTGTATTAAAACTGGGTTTACTCACTGCCGGTCCGACTGGTCCTTGATAACCTGGAGTTCCTGGCGGGCCCTATATAAAACCATAATAGCAATAGCAATAACAAGTCAAGAGTTTATGTGTGAATATTGATAAATGTAGCATTGCAGCCACTGTTCAAACAGAATGTCCTCACCGATTCTCCCTTCTGTCCTGCATGGCCTGGACTACCACGCTCTCCTTTCAGTCCCTGGAGAAACAGCCAAACATCTAAACCATCTAATCAAACATTTAGCAGTCCCACACACTTATCACCACAACACTGTATGACATAAAAATGTCCACATTTTCATGTATAACAAGTGTGGCATGTCCAAATACGTTTGACCACTGTTCATAATTTTATCTGTTGTATGTGGACATTAACGCATATACAGCCGTGAAAAAAATTAGGAGACCATTCCAAATTTTGATTTAATCAGAATTAATAGATGTATTGTGGCCATTCCAGTCCAGTGCATGTCGAATTTCAATAAATCAAAATCAAACCTCAGGAGTGACATAAAGTCATCCAACAGCAATGTGAAAGACTGACAGCATGACAAGACACATGGAAACTGTGATAAAATTAGATTATCACATAAAAATATATATTTTTTCGTACAAATATTACTGTTGTATTGCTTATAAGTGAATATGAACTTGTGTTCTTTGCAGTATTTGATGTATGAAAAAACAGAGTATCTTTCTCCAGTTTTCATTTCTGCAAATAAATGCACACGGAAACAATATTTTTCTTTGAAATTTGGTTGAAATATTGTTGGTAGTTCACAGAATTAAACTAAAACGATAATTTTACCTTAACAGAAACCTATAAATAGTCAATCTTAAAATCAGAAAAACTGATTTAAAAATGGTCTCTTAATTTTTTCCATGGCTGTACTGTATATGACACAAATGGCACGTACAGGAAGTCCAGGTGGTCCCATAGTCCCAGGGTAGCCAGGGTTTCCCGGTGGACCCTAGTGGAAAGCAAAAAAACAACTTTATAAACAAGCAAACTTAACTTGCATAACATGTCCAGTTTTTGTGGGTATTCCTGAGTTACATAAAAGTTCGACTCACCTGTTCACCTTTTTGTCCTGAAAGCCCATCTGTCCCTCTCTGACCTTGCTGACCCTATGGGTAAAAAAAGTAAACCGCATTATCAAAAGATAAAAAGACAAAATATTACATATATTAACATTTTAGGTGTACGCATCAGTAAAACTGATACTGTAATAAAAACATCCAAGACAATTCGAAAGACAGTTTACTGTCTCCTCATAACCTGAAGAATGCATGTGTCTTCTCACTTTGCAGTTCAGATCATATTTCTGTGATTCTAATGGTAATTTATAACAGTGTAAACAGCTGCCACCGGCTTTGCATTTAAGTGACGGTAGAAAATAAGGCGGATGAATTATCCCCCATTTGTATTCCAGAAACCAGACAAATGATCCAGGGCTATTGGCTTTATTATTTTTACTTTTATTGTTGCGGGACGGATCTGCTTATTAACTATTGGATGCATAAAGAGAAAGGTGCACCTGAGGTGAATCTCAGATTGGATAATCTATCAGCAAATTCACCCTTGCATCACTTACATTTTTTAACTACATATAGCTAAATGGGCTGTGAGGGAAAACAATGTGCAGCTTTGAAGGGCCTGTACATTTTGTGAGGACATTGGGCAAGGTCAAAAGCAAGCGGATTGCAATGTCATAAAGCATTTTCCTTGGGAAAAATAAAAACATATAAATCACGATGAAGTAATGCAGGGGTCTTTAACCTTTTTAGGCCAAGGAGCCTCTGGTTGATGGAGAGAAAAAGAAGGGTTGCATGCTGTTTAAAACCGAGTTTCATTTGACGAAACATGCATATATTATATTTACAAAGCATTTACACAGTTTTCCATGCTTGCATCGCAAATCCATTAAAATAATCATTATTGATGTAATGAGTCATACAGCCGTAATTGTCCTTGATGTTTTTTAATGTGATAAGGACTTTAGCTTCTTAAATTACTCGAAGAGTGTCATAATTTGTTGAAAGAAAAGTTAAAATTAGATTTTGTAAATGTGTTATATCCTCAATTTCAAGAAGTGATGTGATATCCAGCATTTTAAATCTCCTCCTTTAAAGGGACAGTTCACCCAAAAATGACAATTCTTAGCATCTTGTCATTTCAAAACCTGTATGACTTTCCTTCTTCTGCAGAACACAAGAGAAGATATTTTAAAGCATGTTTGTAATCGAAAAAAGGCGGTACCCATTCACTTCTATTGTACGGACACAAAACCAATGCATGTCAATGGGTACCGCCATTGTTCGGTTATCAACATTCTTCAAAATATCTTCTTTTGTGTTCCGCACAAGAAAAGTCATACAGGTTTGAAATGAGGGTGTATAATGATGACAGAATTTTTATTTTTGGGTGAACTATCCCTTTAAATACTAATTTAGCAAGAACAAGGCGCAAATGTCGCTGCATTGGTTGGCTTTTTAGGCAGTAACCACCTATTATTCTGAATCTCGCTGACTGCACAGTCGGCTCAACAGTTTTATATCATTCTATTACAAGATCAATTCCACAGAAAATGTCCATTTGGAAAACATCAGCCCACTGTAAATCATTATTTTCTGTGCTAACAGGAAAAGAAAAAACGTGAAAGAAAGAAAAAAAATCAACATCGCTGATTTTGTTGTTTCAAAGCGATTCGATTGAAGCAAATTAAAGAGTCAGATAAAGCTCACAAAGCATAAACCTGCACCGCATTAAAATAAAATCCATTCTGGCTCAATCTCAATTCGCGCCGTACACGTTGGTGGAAAATAACCTGTCAGCCTGGCATACGCAATGGCCTCTCTCATGTCGCTATGGAGAGGTAATTGAACAAGCGCCATAACAGTATAGTTTTATTCCTCTGACACTGCATTCATTACAGAGCACGAGAGAAAATGGGGTGATGTCCTGGGGTAATTAAACATCTTCCTTGTGTGTTTGTTTGAGGTGATCATGAGTTGGTGCGTTGGGACTTACAGGCAAGCCAGAAGGTCCTGGAGGCCCGGGGAACCCAATATTGCCCTTTGGAGAAGAGGTGATAAAATGACAACAATTAAATACATTTAAATGCATGTGCCTTTATAATGGATAACACATTTTAACAGCAAATAAGGTGCAATAAAACCCTATAAACTAAAAGAAAGAACTTTGTATAATCCCTTTAAAGAAAAATGGAAGCTTATCTGTTAAAGCGGTAGCTAATCTGCTAAACTAGGATTGGTCAGTAAGGTTTTTAGGTGGGGCTTATAGTCCGGCAGTTTTATAGACTACGTTCTTCAGTTCTGAGCCCCACCTGTAGGGGGCTCTCTAACTTCACAGCAAAGAGTACTGAGCTGTTTTTTTTCCCCTTCTCGGTCTTTCCTAATTAAAAACACTGAACCTAAAACAAACCAGATCACACAAACAAACATCGCATTCTGGGACTAAATGCTAATGACTAAATCAAGTCATGCAGAACAGTCCACCATATGCTCCACTTCGAAAACAAGGGCTCAGCATTGCTTTGTATCTATATGATGTCAACTGTGCTTTGAAAGCCATCTGAGGTCCCTCAGATAAAGACACAGATTCTAAGAGAGGGCAAAAGTGGGAATCCTGCCAGTAATTGCCTCTTAGGAAAAAATCTGAAAACATAACAGCCAAAGCACAAAATTACCGGGTTTCCAAGAAGACCAGGAGGACCTCGCTCACCTCTGGGGCCCTACAGCAAAAATAGACAAAAAGAGTGTTTTACTAAACAAAAAATGTGGTATGTAGATTCATGGGAACACTTTTTTTTTACATCCGTTTACATTGTGAGAGTAGCAGATGCATTTGCATTCTGACTTGCATCTCATTTGCAAAAGCTGAATTTGTGTTTGTAAAGGTATGAAACAAAAGGCCCATGCAATCACAATTACAAACAAACAGTTTAATCAAAGGAGTAATTTGGTACTCCTCGGGGGTCTTGTGGGATGAATTGTTTCCTCATAAGCACTTTGACTTATTTCTATGTATTAGAAGAAATATAATACATCAGCTAGCTACCAGGAAAATGCTCAGCCAAATACAAGATCTATCGAGAGATGGTTGAATAAGATAAAACAATAGATCTGTCATACAGTATATACATGATATCATGCACAAGAATATTTTTGCTCTTTTCTGACACCTTGTGAGCTGTCTACATAGACAGCATTGTAAATGCATTGTGCTACTGATACAAAGGTTGTTTCAAATGGTAGAATTGGAACGGTATGTGTTTTCTCACATGTTATCTTTGCAGTCAATTCAACCCCAGAATGCACTGCAGCAAGCTTTGTGGAAAAATGAACGCAAGATGGCGGCAACTGATTGAAAGTTGACAATTTTACCCAATATTTGTGTGTGTGTGCTAAATATATATATATATATATATGTGTGTGTGTGTGTAAGGGATAATCCACAGCTAGCAGTGCGTTAAAGGGTTTTAATGCACGACGTGGAGGACAAGAACCACCCGACGCGAAGCGGAGGTGCATTAAAATCCTTTAACGCACGGATAGCTGTGGATTATCCCGCTTATACCATGGTCATTTGCCAAGTTAAATCTTTTATTGATGTTTACAGTGAAATTTTAGATCAAACAAGTGAAAATTAGAGTGATTTTGTCAGTTAAATTTCAAATGTAATCAAACTTACTGGAGCTACCTGTGCGTTAAAGGGTTTTGGTATAACCAAAACCATGGTATAAATATATATATATATATTGCAGGGAACGAATTCATGAAACAGTTCTTAAGATAAATTATATAATATAAATAACAATATTAATATTAAGAATATTTTTTTTTCGTAAGATAAATGACTTTGCTTTGTTAATGATGGCCTGCTCGTTTGGTTTATATTCATCTATACAAAAAACTTTATTTGTGTAACATGCGCCTCACATTCTTATGTATTTATTAGCATGTGTTAAACGGTATTTACAATCACATGTTAGCGATGTAAGCGTTACGAAATTAAATTTATTATAATACTTTATGTGTGTTACTACGCCATAATATTTGTGACCCCGCTTTGTCCCAGAATAAATGTAAAAAGCACAACGTTTTTAATAAAGAAAGCTAAAGTAAGGAAGCTAGACCTTATCATTATTATATCAATATAAAAATTCCTCATTGGCAAATAAACGTCAAAAATACGATTCTGGCTTAATACAATATACGTGTGAAATAAGCCAAATACGTGTATTAAACATCTTACCTTTTGAGATTTAACACCACCGTGAGGCTTTCTTAATTTTAAGATGATATTTACAACAGCTTTTGTTTCGAGAATTTGGATTCTTCTTAATTTTTTTCCTTCGATCAATCTTGAGAAAAACAATTAAGAACTGTCTTAAGAAGATTTTTCAGGAATACATAACAGTCCTAACTTTTATCTTAAATTAGAATTAAAGAAAAATGTGGCAGTTGAGAAGAATTTTCTTCTTAAGAATGTTTTGTGAATTCGGCCCCAGGTGTGGTGTGCAGAGTTGCTGCCTATGTAAAATATTTTAAATCGGTTTTAAATCTTATGAAGTTTCATGCTATCAGATATAATACTGCCTTATACGGGCAGAAGACAAGGCAGCAGTCACTGTTGCTTCTTTATTAACTATACAAAATAAAAAGATACTACAGATTTCTCTTCAGTGAAAGATCTCTCTTACCGGCTCCCCTTTGATCCCTGGTGTTCCTGAGATACCGGGCATCCCTGGTGCGCCAATGCACTGACCACTGTTAGTCGTCTAAACAGAATGAGAAATGTGATGTATTAAAATCACGCAAATCTTGCACAATTTGAAAAGATGTGCAAATAAGAACTCTTATATGTGGGAGAAGTTTTGTTTTCTTTAGACTCAAAGGTTGCTCTTTAATAACACAGAAGAGTTAATAGAGATTTTAGTTATCTTTTGTTTACTTTCAAAAAATATATTTTTTAGAAGCCACACCTAAAATTGGCATATTAATAGCAGAGAGATTCAAAACTAATGTGGATAGCATAGCTCAGATCATTGATTCTTTGAAATGCTTTATATTAAAATCTCTGACTATTGAGGGAAGATACTGTATTTCTGCAGATCTAAGTGCAAGGTGAGATATCTTCTGTAACAGAGACATGTGTGAGATTACTGGTTTCTGTTACTTGGAATAAAAAGTCTGAGGTGCAGGAAACTTCAGTTAAAGGGATAGTTCATCCAAAAAGGAAAATTCTGTCATCATTTACTCACGCTCATTTAATTTCATACCTGTATAAATGACTTTGTTCCGATGAACACAAAGAAAGATATTTGGAAGAATGTTAGTCATAGTTCCGGGACATCATTGACTACCATAGTGGGAAGAATTAAATGGTAGACAAAGGTGCCCGAGAACTCTTTGTTTTCCTAAATTCTTCAAAATATTTCATCCTGTGTACAACAGAACAAAAAAATACAATATTTGTTTTCCTACTATGCTAGTGGATGATGTCCCAGAACTGAAAATTGCTAATATTCTTCCAAATATATTTCTCTGTGTTCATTGGAACAAAGGAATTCATACAGGTTTGAAACAACCCGAGGGTGAGTAAAGGATGACAGAACTTTCGTTTTTGGATGAACTGTCCCTTTAAAGTCTCTTCTCTCCACTGAATCCCACCGCTGTCTAGGAGAATCTCATTTGTGATATGATTTTCCTCTGGGGGTGTACAGTAAGCACAGCACGGATCGCTCCGTAAACTTACAGGCCCACGTGGTGCTTCCTCTCTCTGCAGCTGCTCTAGACACTGTAAAAGTCACCACAGAGTTTTACAAACCCGTGTGCATTCTAAAAGCTCTGTATGTTGAAATAGACACTGTATCTTTAAAGCAATATCCCAATCATATGTACAAACAGTGGCAGACACTTATCTATTTAAAACCAAATACGTCATCATCATCCATGCATCTCACCCGCTCGCATCCTTCTAAAGGCTCAACACCAGGCTTGCCCTGATCTCCCTTCTCGCCTTTAGCTCCAGACATGCCAGGCACACCTGGTAGACCCTTCGTGCAATCTCCACACCCCTCCTACAGTGACGCATACACATGTCAGAAACACACATGTGTACACACACTGCATGAAGCACATTAAGAATAAAAACATCTGCATGCAAAACTATTCTACAGTAAACAGCCTATTGCATTGACAAGCAATGCGATACAGTACATTTTACTACAGCTACCATAGTTTAACTATGGTATTTCTTGTAAAACCATATAGTAACCACAAAATTAACTATAGTTTTACTACAGTTACTGTTGATGTATGTGTGCTACCGTATTAGTAGTTCATTAAAATCTTGGAATCTCCTGTTATTTACACTGAAAACAATGTGGATCTATACACACATCACAGAAGCAGGTGTTTCTTTGCACATGCATACTAATAAGCAACACAGAGAGTGAAACCAATTATCTTTAGTGGATATACGCGTGTAGATTAGAATGTGGGCTTACCGTGGAGGCCGCATCTTGAGGCAGAGCAATAATAGGCTGTGAGATGAAGGAGATAGAAACACGAGTCAGCTATGATGACCATGATTTCACAATAACTGCTTTAGCAAATATTAACAGAAGTTTAGGAAAAAGTAACTATAGACGGTTTCAAAGCAACAACATAAACGTTACTGAGCATGCACGCTTTTGTGGTCCAAACTAACTTTCGGTGCACATCTGAAAAGAATAGAGTCCCTGTAGATTATTACTGATAACAAGCAAAAGAAATAACAAGTAAATTACATTAGCTAGCAAGTTAAAAGTATGTCTAGCCAGTATTGGCTAGAACCGTTACTTGGCTATACTTCAATACTTCAAAGTTACATGAACCATTCAACAAATTGTTTATTTATTTAAAATAATATACAATTAAATATGAATATAAATAAATATAAATAAAATAATAGTTGTATTATTAGCGCGTGCATCCGATGAAACCGTCTATAGTGACAAGGCAATAAAATGCCCTTGACTTTTTTGTAAGCATTGCTTATGAATGTACAAAAAAGCCATGACAAATATCCATGATTGTATTACATCATTAATAATAAAAATCCCATTATTTTAAGAGGAGAACTATTTTCCATGAAATTATTCCAAAAACTCAGCGCTCAGGGAATACATTAAGGTGACAAATGATTTCTGCGTACACTGTTGCGTATCATGCTGCCATTTATTAAGCTGTCAGTACAAAACAATTTACCGACTAATTGCATCTATAATCTTGCAAATGAAAATTTCATAATTATAGTTACAATATACCGCAGGTTGCTATTTGTCATTCACAGCTTGGACAAGAGGTTAAGTTGCTTTCACGCTCTATTTTGAAAAGCAACAGTTTCAGAGCACAAAAGACTTTCAGAAGAAAAAACACACACACGTTGGTCTATTAAAACGTCCAAGAGCTCGACATTCCACCCACATCACACCTCACAATGATATGGATTGTGAAGTATGTAACGAAACCACTTTACCTCCAATCCGATATTTCATATACACTTGGCCCACATTTGGCCCATCTCTCATACATAGGACCATATTTCCCTAACCAGAGTTGAATCTGAGAGAGCTTGGCTGAAGATGAGAGTGGTCCCGGATACTTTTAAAGGTTGTGCGAGCGTTGGCTGGGCAGAGATTGATGTACTTCATCATCATCATCTCCTCTGGAAAACGTTGGGCTCTCCACAGCTCGGTAAAGAGTTGGTTTCATTGTGGGACCTCTCGTAGGGAGAGAACTACACTCTGCCATCCACTAGTGTTGTTTCAAAGTAGTATTACAGTTATAATGTCTTTTTGTAACATGTGAACCAATTTTAGTTTTTAAAAGAAACATTTGAACTTTGGTTGACTTTATTTACCTATGTAGTGTTTGACGTTTAGGACAGAATTAAATATTAATGCATATACATGTGCAAGGTCTGTTTTCTAGGAGCCTGGCCAACGAGAGTTAAACGGTTGACATGGTTCAGATGCGGATTATCTGATTGTGCTCTGGAAGAACTTGGTGGTCGGGATCTGTTGACAGAAGTGGAGCAGTGCTGCGCCGGACTGAAGTCCAGCCAAATTTCCGCTGGAAGCCCACAGCTCTGACCCCGGCCAGCTGAGAAAGTATGCGTGCAGAGAGGTAGAGCTCTTAATGCAGAAATCCTGCATCTCGGTGCCGCAAATCACTCGCGGTAATGGCTAGCCTCGCCGTAACTCAATACAATGGCACTGTTTACCATTACACAAAGCTTTGGAGACTGTGAGTTAACATTGAAAGGGTAATGGGACCATTGCTACCCATAATGGATAAAATGCAACAGAAGTGACTCACAAATGCTTACTGGCCACTTTCTGTATTCTTTTGGTTCATTGCTATTGTGCTCAAGAATCAGAGCTCTGTGTCTCTGCCCAACAGATGAAAGAGAATCCAGCCTGCCCCCTTCTAAAACAGAAGTCGACCAACCAGGCTCCTCTGCTTTCTGTTTAGATATTAAAGCTATTGCACTCCACTACCTCCTGTCTGATTACTCACTGCTTGGGCGGGTGGACCCGGTTGCCCTTGTAGGCCATCGTTGCCAGGGATACCCTGTAAGAAGGAACTGAGGTTGAATTGGTTTAGCCTGTGGCCACAATCTGGACACCTTCTTCTCCAGCGGGGCAAAGGGAAAGTAGCCAAAGCCCTGGACCCTCTCCTGGTTTGTGTTCCAGCTCGGAGTAGACATTTACATTTTGCTTGCCTTTCTCTGCCTATTTTTTTTTTAATTCAGTTGGTCTGAGGCTTGGGAAATCAACACAATACCAGGTTAAAGACCACTCGGTGCTCACGGTGAGATTCTACAGAACAAAGTTTTGGTTTACTTACTAAGAATTGTGTGTGATTTCTGCCACACTACGGTCACCAAATGGAAGAACAGACATGTTTTATACTTCTAGAATTCCTGAACGCTCCCCTGGTCGGTCATGGTTCAGCCAAACAGAGAGACCCGCCCCAAAAATGTATTTAAACTAAAATTGTCTTAATGCTTAAACATTAATTATGAAGTAGTTCTCAAATAATACAAATGAAAATGGGCATTCGTTAAGTACGGCAACCTCACAGTGAGCTCTGTATGGTTTTTAAACAGAGAAAGCAGCATGATCCCAAACCACAAATTAATTAAGCTATTTATTAAGATCACATTACATTATTAATTTATTTTACATTTTAAATATACATTAAGACTTACATTATATAGATATTACATTAAAATATATTCACATTAACTTTTTAGAAAGCACAGCCATTCAAAAAGCACATCCCGCTGCACTAAGTTCCCAGAAGCCCATTTAGAGCGTGCAATTTTTTACATTTACAAACTACATTAGTGTGTCTTTTACATGCTTAATTATGCCAATATTACTACGATTAAAGGCGACATTACATTTAATTAACATTTAGAATTAATGACATTTTAACTATTTATTTGCTACATTAAAATTGATTACAACTGAAAATTTTACTTTTAAAGAAGACCTTTTTGGTGCATTTAAATAGCAGAAGCTTTAGCCGAAGCCCCTGGTTACCCATGCAGGCAACCCAAAACAGAAGCCCCACAAAGAGAGAGAGAGCAGACAGAGAGCAGAGGGGTCACCCGGATGCCAATGCATGGCATGTAAATTCCCATCCGTTTCATACTCACCTTTGGGCCTGGGATTCCATTGGAGCCCTGAGGCCCCGGAAGACCTGGAGGTCCCGGTGGACCAGGGGGACCCTGAAACACATTAAAGGTGGGGTTAAATGTGATTTCATTCATTCTGACTTCTTTACACTGTTCAGACCTGCAAACTCGGAAGAAGTGAAAAAGGGGACAGCCATACGACGGGGGGTGGGGGGGTTGTATTGTCATTTTCTTCAGGCTTTGGGCCTGCACAAGTTTTTTTAAGTGCACCACATGACACTTATGGAGCAGCAGCTAATCACTTGACAATAGTTTTGAGCTATAGGAAAAAGTGAAAAATATGGATTTTTTTCGAATTTGAGATTTTCATAAAAAATAAATACATTGCCCTCGTGTCGCGATCCCAATGCTCCAAGTCATAATTAAACATCTAAAATGATCTTCATTTGTCTACGTTTTCCTACGTTCATAAGTCTTTCCTAATACAAACTGGATGCGTGTCCATTCGGAAGCAAAGCACTTGCACGTCTGAGGTGTTGGTTTTAAAACATGCAGGATTGAGAAAATAAAGTGCGGGACGGATGATAAGAGAGTTATTAAGAGAGATAAAGTGCAGGACCTGATTGATGCGAGTTATAAGACGTGGAAAAAAGAGTTATAGAGATCATTCCTAAAAAAGAACTGAATAATAAATATCAACACCATTTTCTCTTTGACAGACACTTTGCGTTCGTCTTTTTCAGCAATGTTTTTCACGGGCGCAAACATGACGTTTAGAACACGTGATTCTGGTTGACCCAGGACCAAAAAAGACGATGCTGTTAGCTGTTATCTTGATTCTGGTTGGCCAGACGAATCCAGGTGCTGGACCAAAGACGTTTCAGACACTCTAGAGTAGATGCCTAAGACCCCCCCCCCACGGAAAAAAAACCTCTTCGGATTTACAGGATTCACATAAATGACCTATTTTTCATGCAAAACTGCCGAAAAGTGACTAGTTTGCAGGTATGCACAGTTAAACGCGCTGGCTTCTCATGCTTGACATGGTCAACTTGTCAAAAAACAAGTTGGATGCATGACGTAGTATTTCTGTGCTCGATATGAAAAGAAAGTTTCAAGGACAGACACGGGGAGTTCAACTTAAACATACCTGAGGACCAGTTTGCCACCGGCTTTCACCACCTGGGACACCCTGAAGGATAAGAACAATCAAACTCTGTACTTTTTTATACATATTTAAAATGATATCTTTTTACAGTATGCACTATCATACAATTCACTGTAAACGATTGTATATAAATTACAAATTTATGTGTAAGGGTTTGTATGTCCTTTATTTAAAACCAATAAAAGCTTTAGCTCACAGGCCCGCCAGTTCCAGGAAACATGTAATGCAGACAGTTACACTCTCCTGGTTCACCCTATGACGCAGAAAAACACTTTGGTTATGATACATTGATATCTAACAACATTTTAGTTTAACTCAGCAAAAACCCCTTATACTAGTCTGTTTATGCTAAGTTAATGTAGATTGCGATCGCTAATATACAGTTTGCAGTTTCTTCTAAGGTCCTGTAAGTGGTTTTTAGTATGTTAATATGAAATCTCTAGGGTTTTTGGTGATTGTTAGGGCATTGCCAGGTGTTTGATGACTGGCCCGAATAATGATAATTATTTTAATATATAGCTGGGGGAAGAAATAAGACCATTTCAAAATTAATTAAACATTTTTCTGAATTTACAATTTAAACGTGTTTAGGCAAAATGATCATTTTTGTTTAATTCTGTAAACTACTAACAACATTTCTCCCAAATTTCAAATACAAATATTGCTTCTATTTGCAGAAAATGAAAACTGGAGAAACAGGTCAAAATAACAGAAAAGATGCTGCAAAGAAAACAAGTTCATATTCACTTTTAAGCATTACAACAGTAATATTTGTACATGTATTTAAGGAAAAGTTTAAAAAAATATTTTTTAATGTGATAACTTAAGATTTGTATCACAGTTTTCATGTTTCACATTGTTGTTGGATGACTTTGTCACTCCTGAGGTTTGATTTTGTTGAAATTCAACAGACACTGGACTGGAATGGCCACAGTACATCTAGAAATGCTGATTTAATGGAAAATTTGGACTGGTCTCTTAATTTTTTCCGTGTCTGTATAAAATACAATATAATGATGTTTATGTGAATAACCTGCAACAACCCTGCACCAATTTAAACTGTTTGTTGAGTCTCAACAGTGTTTTTATCATTGAGGAAATAATCTTTCATGCTAACAAAATAATCTTATTTACACTTAAAATCACCAGCAATGTGAATGTTTTGTCAACACTAAACTAGAAGCAAACATTGCAATGCAACAAAACTATAATTTATTGTCTTTCTGGGTGAAAGAGTCTGCTAAATGGAAATGTATAATCACCACAATCAACAAAGTCGCGTATCCTGACAGGGAAACATTGTACAACATCATTTGTTTTCTCTTTCAGACCTGTTGAATCTAACACCAGTCCTTAAGACCTCATAATTTACACACTTGCAGCTCAGGTCCCTCCTTCAATATAAATCTATGGGATGTTTTCTCTCGTTTTACCATCTGCCCTGGGCACGCACCTTGCCTAATTATTAATTATGTACAACACTAAATACTAAACATGTCAGAATTACAAAAGACTGTGGAATCCTTCCCCGGCACTTGGCAGGAACGATAGAAAACTTCATCACTTAGGAGAAATATGCATCATTTAATATCAGCTGCCACTTTCCTCTATGTTTAGACAAATTAGTCTGGGAGACAACAAAGGACATTAAAGAGTGAAGCATGTGCAGGGCTTTGCTTTCGAGGGCTCTCTTCCTTATTCCCCTCACGCCGCTCACTTTCTTTCTCTTTGATACTGTGTGATGGCAGATTACAGATGACAGCTGTAATATTCACCAATTAATAGCCCTGTTTCAGCCTGAGGGTATTTTTAACTTTTCCAGCACTGTCAAACTCTTCTGTCAGACATCTCTCGAGATCGTAATCGTGGCACATTAAATGATTCGGGTTTCAATTCGGGTGTCCACTTTATGATTCAGCTAAATATGTTTTAGTATTTTGAAGGAAGCACCAAATAATTGGTCCTATAAGCCCAATTATTCCTATTATGCCAAGTTCTCTATTTTTAGGAAATTTATAATCAGAAATACCTATCATGAACAAGGAAAGGATAAAAGGATAGAATAAAAATATATGTCTGTGCACTGTGCATATTCATTTTGTATTTATAAACACAAACATGCATTTATTTAAGAACATTTTTAAATAAAATGAATAAATGTTTATGTATGAATAATTTTAATTATTGGTAAAAATAAAAAAATGCATCAGAATATATATATACACGTGTATGTCTAGGTGTATGTGTTTATAAATACAAAATGAATATGCACTGTAGACAGACATACAGTATATTATGTAAACACAAACGTTTGGAACTTTGGACACTCTGGATGTGATTAATAGTTTGAACTATTCTTGCATCTTTATGATTCAATTAAGGTTCTTTGACTAATTTTGAGGAAGCACCAATTTATTGACCCTACATTGTACTGCTTGCTTTATGAAAATCTATATTTTTCTATATTTCTAAACAAAAATACAAACAAAAAATCTTCGAAAATGTTATCTCAAATGAAAAAAAAATATAACACAATATTGAGCATCAACATCGACCACTTAGGGAACCAGACATTCACTTTCTGTACTTTTTAAAATGAATAACAACCCGTTCTCTATTCCCAACCCTAGGCTTCTTATACTCGTCTCTCCAGGCTGGGCATGTTACTGTCTGTACAGCCGGTCCCTCTAAA
The DNA here is from genome assembly GCF_024868665.1 of Triplophysa rosa. Taxonomy (NCBI): domain Eukaryota; kingdom Metazoa; phylum Chordata; class Actinopteri; order Cypriniformes; family Nemacheilidae; genus Triplophysa; species Triplophysa rosa. The sequence continues at coordinate 11,212,758 of NC_079905.1, read as the reverse complement.
CATGACTCTTCAAATCACACGCTCTTAGCGCTTTGAAGGACCTCCAAATCGCCTTCCCAGCTCACTGATCCAGACACTTACCTTGTCACCCTTAGGCCCACTGGATCCCTGAAAGACACACACACAAAAGCTCAGTTAGACAGTGTTATTGAGTAGAAGTCTCCAGGGCCGGTGAGATGAGCGTGAATGAGGGACAGAAGCAGCGACAGATGACGTGATGAAAGCAGACAATGTGTTGCTGTTAGGGATTCAGGCGGAGTCAGAGACGGCCCGGGTCTGTCTCTGGATTCCCTCCTCGGGCGTTCGGTGACAAAGCCCAAGGTAATTAACATCTGACGCGGAGACAACAGACGACGCTGCCTTTGCTTTTTTAATGAGACGGGCTTTGGCAAGACAACAAGCCCTCGCTGCTGTCTCTGAAGCTTCCAGGAGTTCATTTGATGCCATCTCCAGATGCCAACGAACTGTGATCAAGAACAGACGATACGGTCGCGCAAAGCTGATAATAAAAGAGCGTGTGCAACAGCCAAGGAAAAGCAGAGGAGAGGGAGGATTTATATCGATATAGACTCTTTACTACTAGATCTTTAGTGTATACTTACAGGTAAACCATCCTGTCCTGGCATTCCAGGAGCTCCTGCCATACCATCTCTGGCCTAAGCACAGAAGACATACTGTAAATCACATACAGTATCAAGAAACAAAAAACTTAATAATAAGAATTCTGCCTAGGTTTTGTGTCACCAAGTCTGATCTCTTAATTTTTCAATAGTTATTGGTAGGGGAGACTGACACTGAAACATACATGCAACGTATTGCTAACATTTGGAAACATAAAGTACAAATACTCTTACTTTACTGTTTGTATACTGTTGTTAGTATGTGATGCAGGTGAATAAGTTTAAATAGTCTTATAGTAGGGGTTTTATCTAGTAGTGAATGATAAAGAAACTGTTTGAGAACAGTGTTTTTAAAGATAACATTCCAGATGGGAAATTTTCAGGTCAATACATTTGAAATATAAATCAAATTGAAATATGATCATGTTTTACACATGTTTGATTTGTGTGTGTGTGCTGTCAGTGGTTTTGTTTTTAAAAAATAAAACTGGAAAAAAAAGTGAAATTGTTAAAATAATAAACAACAACAATGAATTACACTAATTGAATAATTTGTAAACCTCACAGGAATCATAAGCAATGTATGTATCATTAGATTTTAGGCTCTGTCAATACATCATTACTAGGGGTGTAATGGTTCTCTGAAAAAATTTTAACCGCACGGTTCTCCACCAACGGTTCGGCACGCCGTCCAACGCGCTTGGACCGCAGCTCATCTTAAATGTGATGACGCATTTATAATATGGTTCGTTAGAAATTATAATGCGTAAAACAGACTGACAAAGTTCAGCTAATGTATGTTTGTCGATGGATACACATTTAATACCTACAACAAATCAAATAACGGAGACAAAATTCAATAGGATTGACGTATGCTGTACAGTAATTTCTGCTGTCATCGCCCGGGTGTTGTGAGCGCGCGTGCAGGTGAGACCTGAACAACACATGTTGCTGTTTAAACTACACTCATTCAAGCCTTGCCAATTTAAACATTTAAGTGCAATATGATGCACAAGAAAACTCGCTTGCGCGCTGTGAGAAGATCCGAAGCACGCGTAAGGAAAGTCTCAGACATGGCGCAAATATTGAGTTGTCTTTGAAGCGCTTAAACGGACAGATTCACACACGAAGTAGGTCAACATGCCCCTCTTGTCGAGTATCTTAACAAACATAGTAGGTTATGTCTTAAGTGAATGGACGAAACAGAAGAAAAACACCACATGTGTACAGTATCAGTGAACTGGATCTGTTTCATTCCTCTTAAAGCGACAGCAGCATATTCCTGCTGTCTGTTAAAAGTCAAGGAAATCACTCACTGCTTTGTGACTCAATAGCTTCTGTAACTTCAATTATGATTCGTCTTTATTTAATTTGTACATATGCAATGTTATGTTTTATTTGATTACTTTAATCCATTTCTACCTTAAAAGGTATATATACAGTATCTTATTTTATTTTCTGCTTTGCTCTGTTGTTTTATTGGTGCTGTTACTTCTAGCTTGATTATTTGTTCTTATTTTTATTTGTCAGTAGTCCCTTTTCCCTGAACATAGCACAAACCGAACCGAACCGAACCGAAACAGTGACCCTCAAACCGTGACACAAACCGAAATACCAATGAGTAATTTGAACCGTTACACCCTTAACATTACTGTTGGGTGTCTATCAACACCAGCTCTTACCGGGGGTCCCACTGCTCCTATGCCCGGTGGCCCCTGTGGCCCTGGTGGTCCTATTTCCCCCTTTGGACCCTATGAATTTAAAGAAATACATGAAGACAGAACTGAGGGAAGATCCGATGTCTGTTATAGCCTGATAATCACTGTGATTGTAAACTTACCCTCTGCCCTGCGGGTCCCACTGGCCCTGCTGGTCCCTCTTGCCCTTCAGGACCCTGTAGGAGACATTTAGGGTTACCAATTGTGAATCTTATCAAAGATGACATGAACCACATATCTAGACTATCTTTTACAAGCAATTTTCTGCTGTACCTGCAAATTCTCACAACAACCAAACAAGCCCTGAAGACTGAGTACATACGAATTACAACCAATAAACAAACACACCAAAAACAACAAAGTAGCAGTTGTCATTTCTATTAAAGGGTTAGTCCACCCAAAAATGAAAATTCTGTCGTCAATTACTTACCATCTAGTTGTTCCAAACCTGTGTATTTTGTTTTGTTCGGTTGAAAGATATTAAAATATATTTTAGACCGGAAAATATATTTGAAAGAATGTTAGCAACTGACAGTTCTGGGGCACCATTGACTACCATAGTAGAAATTTGTTTAAATGGTAGTCAAAGGTGCCCCAGAACTGTTTGCTTTCTTAAATTCCACAAAATATCTTCTTTTATGTTCAACACAACAAAAAATACACAATAATGTTTCCTACTATGGTAGTCAATGGTGCCCCAGAACTGTCAGTTGCTAACATTCTTCCAAATATCTTTCTCTGTGTTCAACCAAACAAAGAAAGTTATACAGGTTTGGAACAACTTGAGGGTGAGTAAATGATGACAGAATTTTCATTTTTGGGATTTACCTGTGTAAAAGGTTAAACATGTTGTTTGTTAAACAGTGTTGTATGTTATTATCATAACTTAAATGAATCAGATAAGCCTTTAGGAGACATTTATGCAAAATTATACATAATTCAAAGGCTTCACAAACTTTTCCTTCAGCTTCACATTTGCATAACTAAATTGTTCTACATGAAAAACAAGAATGAGACAGTTCTGCACACTTACAGGAGCTCCGGGAAAACCTCTAGGTCCCTGCTCGCCCTGCGTGAGAATGTCAGAAAGTTACAAAGAGCTGGTGCATTCAAAGAATCCCTAACATATTAATTTTGAACATAACTTTGAATCTTATAAGCTAAAATGATTTCGACTGATTGCTGTAGAAGTTCATTTACCTGCTGTCCTGGAAGGCCAATACCTGCAGGCCCGGCTTCACCCTAATGAAATAAACACAGTAACAAGCCTGACGTTACAAAAGTCAAAGTCACTCTTATCAGTCAGGCACACAAATGTTATATACTTTACCTGACTACCTTTCAGTCCCGGAGGTCCCTGGATACCCGGTGGGCCAGGTTTACCCTACAGAATACAGATAAAGGAGGACAAGTTTAAATTGAGCATTTCACAACAGGTACTGTTCTTTAAGCATCAAACATACTGCCATGCTGAGTCGAGTCGGACTCGTTTAAATATCGCTGCAGTCTATTTGATCCTTTCGCTTGTTTATAATTCACGGTTCACTTATGGCCTGCTGTTTCTTATTCAACAGGCCTGACAATGTTAATATGTAGCCACAGTGCAGTGTAAATTAAAAAATAAAAAGTAAATTAAAAACATTTGTTTCATTAACTGTGGTTTATCAACCTGCTGAAAAGTCTAAAGCACATATTTCATAGCCAAACTTTCTTAAACAAGCGGCTTGATCTGATTTATGTTTGATTTATGTTTAATACTTTATGTTAATGGTCTAGATGCACAAGATGGCGCCGGTGAGCTTCTGCGACGCCAGGGTCAGCAGACTACTTTCCGGTCGTATAACACTATTCAATTCAGTTTTATTTATGTAGCGCTTTTCACAATGTTCCATTGTTTCAAAGCAGCTTTACAGGAAGAAAGACAAAAACAAACAAACAACACTATCGAGTTGTTTTGGCTTAACGAAGTTCTCAGCAATGTAAAGAGGATCTGTCATATCGCTGATATATTACTTTTTTTTACTTTTTTTTAATCTAAAAAACACCCATATTTGCCGGCCAAAAATCCACCTTTTCCCATATAGTGTTATACGACCGGAAATTAGTCTGCCGATCTTTGCGTCCCAAAAGTTCACCGGTGCCATCTTGTGCAACTAGCGAATAATAACAATGATGCTTACTAATATAATATTACGGTGGCGTATTGCTGCCACTTACATTTTATTTTTTCCACTCAATTATGCTGTTAAAACGAGATATGTCGTTTTAACGAGATAATATATCGTTTTAACGAGATAATATGTCGTTTTAACGATGGAGGATTAAATTAATTTGTGATTTAATCGGTGCATTAAAGATTCAATTTTATGCATAATTTAAATAATTTTCTAGTTAAATGTATTATACAAAATATGACAATTAATAAAACTTAACAGGGCACTGTACATCAGCATCAGACACTTTATTCAGATACTGACATGAATGACATAAATAACCAAAGACTTCAACACAATGTAGAGGATTCAAAGCAGATATTTATTGACGGAGATGAATAAATATTATCTTTAAACTTAATATTATATTCTTGTCTTACCATAAGTTTAGCAAGATGTCCGTTTTTTAAATACAACTATCAAAAGCTTCTTCAGTCACACTCGCAAACATCCGGATCCGTTCATTTAAATGCGCAAAATCGATCAAAAATCATTAAAATATATGTTTACTCTCACATCTGTGAGGTATAAAGAAAAGAATATTAATAAAACCGAAGTAATATCATGCAGTGAGGTAAAACGAAATAACCGTTAATGTTTTAATGATGTCAGAGTGTGGCTCTTTGCAGAACAGAGAACGCACGTGCTGGACAAGCGCGCGCATTAAATAAATGGAAACAGTTTTAATTGTTTTATCTTATTAAACTCCAGTTTAATAGCTCAGTTAATAGCATCAGTTCAGTTAAATGAACCATCTAGTCAAAAAACTGAATTTATTTATCGAATTCATGCAATTCCTTTTGAATTGTCTATTAATGAAAACCTAAGTGAGAAAAATATGTTGTTTAAAATGATATCTTGTTAAAACGGGAAAAATATGCCGTTTACACAAGAAAATTATTTAGTTTTAACAACATATTTCGTTTTAACCACATATCATCTCATTTTAACGACATATTATCTCATTTTAACGACATATCGTCTCGTTTTAACGACATATCATCTCATTTCAACGACATATTATCTCGTTTTAACGACATATTATCTCGTTAAAACGACATATTATTTCGTTTTAACCACATATCATCTCGTTTTAACGACATATCTCTTTTAACGACATATTACCTCGTTAAAACAACATATTATCTCGTTAAAACGACATATTATTTCGTTTTATCGACATATCATCTCGTTTTAACGACATATTATCTCTTTTAAATGACATATTATCTCGTTTTAATGACATAATCTCGTTTTAACGACATATTATCTCGTTTAAACGACATATTATCTCGTTTTAACGACATAATTGAGTGGAAAAAATAAAATGTACGTGGCAGCAATACGCCACCGTATAATATAACTATTATTTTAACTATTAATTTGCAAAGAAAAAAATCACCTGTTTCCCATCTCTACCCTGTCCTGGCAAACCTGGTTCTCCTCTCTCTCCCTTGGGTCCTGGTAGGCCAACCACATTGCCGTGTCCTTCAGGGAATGATGGACAGCTGTCACACGCATCTCCCTGGTGACACACACAGTTGCATTAACAGAGGAGGGACGGCTCAGATTATAAATCACAGGGGAGCATAAATCCAGTTCAAACAGATGGTTCAGAACAATTATCTGGAGAGATATTTTTGTCTGTGCATGAGTTTTGTAATGCTTTTTTTCCAAGGTGTAATCTATTAAATCAACATGATGAATTATTATTTTCATATGCTCTGATGATGAGGAATTCTTCGCAACGTAATTAATATGCATCCATATGATCGACGATACGCAACACTGACCTTTTCTCCTTTCACTCCGTCAAGGCCGTTTCTCCCTGGTTCTCCTTGAGGTCCTAGGGCTCCAGGTGTCCCAGCAACACCTGGGTCCCCTTGTAAACCCTGGTTGCCCTACAGGTAAAAAAGTTACGTGATGCTTAAAAAAGTCATTTTTGTTCTTCCAAAATAAGAAAACTTACCTTATCTCCTTTGAACCCCTGTAGACCTGAAGGTCCCTGTTGAAACACCATACATCCAAGTGAGTTTTTGGCTCCTCAAATTCAAAACTGCACCGCATATACACCACACCTGTAGAATATACCGCCATAATGGTGTCAGATGTACCTGTTTGCCCTCGACTCCATCTCCAGGTGGCCCTGGGGGTCCTGGTGGGCCACGTTCCCCTGTCAGCTTTATCGTGGATGGGCCACTTCCCATCTCAGAGGCAGTGGTATCACAAATGCCACACGATTCCCCCTTACATACAGAGCGTTTAGTGTTTTAGTAATTGTCCACTGGCTGTCATTAAAAAGTGTAATCAAAAGTTTATCATGTTATACCAAAGATTGTTTTAAAATAATGAAATATTCAGAATCATACACCCTCTTCTATTCATCCTTTATAATGACCCTGAAAAAATAGGAATACACTTTACATATACAGTAAATATCAATTTATAACAATAAATAATCTGCCAGACCACCTATTTAGACAAAGTTACCTGAAGCAAAGAATAGTTCACTTTTCTAACCGTTCAGTCAGATATTCAGCAAATTCTTGAGCTTAATAAGATTTTTGCATTAGATTATAACCAGATAACCAGATCCTTAATTTGCTTTTTTAAACCAGTTTTCGATTTCTGCAGTAGCCAGGCTCACAAGCGAATCTCATTATCAAACATCACATTTCTCTGATAGGATTTGATTGAGACTACTTTCAACAAATATGAATAAAATAGCGAGTCTGATAACGGCAGTCAAAAGAGAGAATAATGTCAAACTTTCCGACTTTCATAGATGCTGTATAAGAAACACCCTCGCATTAGCGTTAACTTTAAAAAAGAAAAACTTTTGGAGGATTTACGATGCTGATGACCGTTGAAAGTGTCATCACAGTCTTGTGAAAAAGGTCCATAGCTTGTCGCTGAAAACCTGTCCCATTGCACCTGACAGGACATGGCATTGATCTCCCATCGAGGGAAATCTGTGTCTCTTATAATGAAGATAAGCAGTATGCTAGCTAAACAATGCAGAGTAACAAACTTTAAGGTCAGCTTGATCACCTTGGCTCCTTTATTCCCATCTTTACCACTTGGACCTCTTGGACCAGGTTTTCCCTAAAAAACACAATCAGATACAAGTTACAAAACATAAATAATTGCCCCAGACTAATACTAAAACAAATGCTTACTTACAGTTTTGCCCTCGTTTCCTTTACTGCCCGCAATGCCCTATAACCACACAAAGAGTGCCAACGAAGTAAGACAGTCACTTTACATTGGATGTGCTTGTATAACAAAAAACGCTGTTGATTATATTTAATAATTTACTGACAGTCCCTTCAAGTATCAACATGGATCACATACTTCGATACGCACTGTGGCTCCAAAAGTGTTTGGTTACCTAAGCCACACTTTTGTATGAATTTCATTGAATTCAAGTTCACGCAGGTGTCCTAGCAACATAAGCACAGGTGCAGTTTAAATATGACTATAACTCTAACAACCATCTTGACAAGCAGTGAAATGTTGTGGAAAACATGCTTGTGCTATACTAATTTAAATAAATGCCACATGGATTGTCATTTTTTTATAAAGCAATGACATTAACACATTTTAAAACATTTTTTTACATTTAAAATTGTGCCATTCTGCCACTGTTTGCATGCATGTGTCAATCAGAATGTCAACAACCATGGAGCCATAAAAATGGCAAAATAACAGCGCAGCTTCTTACTGAGTACAAATCTATACAGATTCAGAATGGATGACTTTCTAGAAAGCTGTCAGGTTTACCTTTTCGCCTTTAAGTCCAGCAAGGCCATTTGGACCCGGCTCTCCCTGTATAAGTGTGTATGAGCATCAGAGAGAGAAAAGAGAAATGAGTAGGACAAGACAGAAACAGAGAAAGCAGAGAGAGAGAGATAAACACAGAGAGATCACTGCATATTCTCTTGTTTAACAGACATGAACTGAAAGCCAACCTTGGGTGATTAATTCCCCAATCTGTCCTTACAATCATTTATTAAAAGCGCTTGTGCCTGAGGCTTATTTCTGAACACATGGCGTTACACAGCCCAGGATGTCTGGAATTCGAACCCATGTCTTTGGCATTGCACCAATTGGTCACATTCACCTGCTCTCCTTTCTGTCCAACGCCTGGATCTCCTTTTTCTCCCTTCCGAGCACCGTTCAGAATGCCCGCAGGAATATCTCCAAAGGTAGGGCAGCCGGTACAAGGTTCACCCTATATAACAAAGAAAAACAAACAAAAAAAAAGAAAACTTTGAGGCAAAATTAAGTTACAATGCCACAGACTTCACAACGAGGGAGAGATTTTTCATCTTATTAACAAACACAGGCTTACCTTTTCACCTTTGCCCCCGTCTGCTCCTGGTTCCCCCTGTGCAAGAATCACAGACACGATGTGTGAGACGCAGCCTGTAAGACTAACTCGCACTGTGTGACACTTTCAGTTCATCAGCGCTCTGAATTTTAATGAAAAAAGCAGGCGGACGTTTAGCCTGGAATACATAATGCGATGTGCTGTAGTTGTCACAACATGCATTTGCTGACTTTTGAGGAAAAGCTCTCCGACTGGAAGTAGCTGTCGACAGACTTGAGGTCTGTTTTATTGCCTGTGTGTGGTTGTCTTCTGTACTTGAGATAGCATCTCTAAACGTTTTCTCAGATAGGCTTTAACTAGCCCAAACAGTTAACTAGTAGTCATTTGCTGTCAATAAAACAACTTTATCACACTTCGCTGTTTTGTTTTACGGAGGTCAAAGAAATCTTCTGAAATACACTTTAAGCATACTGTTAGTCATTGCCTAGTCCGAAGACACCATTTATTGAAACAAAGCTTTATCTTATATAAATCTTTTTACAAAGATATTTAGTAATATTCAGCAATATTCAGCAACTCGGCCAAGTCAGAAATAGGGAAGTAATCCGGAAGAAGAAGTTTAGGCTTTATTATGCCATAGTGTTGTTCGTTTTTCAACATCACTTTTAGCATTATTCTCATGTTTCTATGGCATTCCTGTCATGTGCCCGGTAGAAAAATGGAATGCTAAGTGAAGCAATAGCGCTTCTTACTGTCAGAAAGTGCATGTCTATGGCACAAACAATCACAAGCTGAAGATGAATACTTCATATACAAACAACACTAACTTTTAATTACGCATTTGACAGATGCTTTTAACAAACTTAATTTAAAGTGCATGTAAGTTATACATTTATTATGTGTCCGCTGGGATTTGAACCCATTGAACTTTTGTTAGCATCATGCTCTACCAAATATAGTTTATATATAATACATTTGTGACCCTGCCTGTGAAATCCAGGTTTAAGTCTCATAATCTAATTTCGAAATAATCAACCTCAAATTGTATGTCAACCATTCATTTCACTATAATTTTAATAATTGACATTGCCTTGCTCAGACAATATAAAACTATTAAGGTTATATTTTCACATAATGTACTTTACATTATGTAGGATGATTTTATGTAGGAAACAGTAAATACAAAAAATGACTTATTAAAGTGACATTTCACACAAAAATGAAAATAATGTCATCATTTACTCACCCTGTTGTCAATTCAAACCTGTGTGACCTATTTTCTTCTGCAGAACACAAAAGAAGAAATGTTGAAGAATGTTGGTAACCGAACAGCGTCGGCACCCATTCACTTCAATACCAACATTCTTCAAAATATCTTCTTTTGTGTTCTGGGGAATGAAGAAAGTCATACAGGTTTGAAATAAAAAGAGGGTAAGTAAAGGATAACAGAATTTAAATTTTTGGGTGAACTATCCCTTTAAGCTGGGTTTTCACAGACAGGGCCACATTTAAAACAACCGCAGTACTGACCAAAGTACCATAAAATAAAAACAGTTGAGCTACATTAACACATTATGATAACACTAACTATGATGTGCCTCTCATCACCATGCACATGTTATATGAGGATGCAGTAAGATGCAGTAAACACACACCTTTTCGCCTGCTTTGCCATCCAGTCCTGCAGGACCCTACAAAGAATAAGCAGATAAAAATATCAGCATCAGTCTCTCTAATCATGACACTAATGTCATCCCGGCTAACCGCAACTGCCCAGCTGCAAATGTCCTGCATTTCCACCATCTCATTCTCCTTCCCACGCTCTCTGTTTCAGTCCCTTAACTAGATATGATGAATAGATTGTGACAGTATTGGAAATCTTTACAGAGAAATGCGAACAAACGTATTATGGCGCCGTGTAGAATCCTCTTAGCCTGAATTTATCCATCTCACAACGGAGAGAAGAACTTTTAATGGGCTAAAAAGACGGAAAGGTCTGTACTTTAGTCAATGAGAAAAACTGACTCTGACACTGCTAACAGAGGGAAATGACCTATACTGTAAGGTATAAAAAAGCTGTGTGAATTTCATGGGCGATGGGAGAGAATTGCGGTCTCTAAAGCCATAATGAAGCGTGATAGAATATCTGTTCTCTGTGAAAGGGTAGCAGTATAGGGACAGCATTACTCATTCAATACAACAACAGCAGGCGGAGAGGAGCTCGCTGATCGTTGGCTTATTTCATCAAGCTTGGCATAAATATGGCGCGTTCGCTGGGGTGAACAGCTCCGTCAGCGGATTCTTCTCGAAATGATAAAGTGTCTACCATGCAGCAAAAACACTAAAATGAAATTTGAATATTGGGTGTTAAAAGGATTTCCGGGACGTTACCCTAAGGCTTTTGCTCAGGCAGGCAGCAAACACTCAATTTTTTTGGTATATCCGAATTCAATCTGTTTAGTCGTTTGTAGTGTAAACATAAAAAGTTCTTGATCTGTACATCACATTTTGCACTGCGATGACTAAAGTTGTGTTCAAATCCCTCATTTTTGTGATTTCAGCATTTAAAGGCATAGTTCACCCGAAAATGAAAATTCTGTCATCATTTACTCACCCTCATGTCATTTCAAACCTGTTTGACTTTCTTTCATCTGCAGAGCCCAAAAGAAGATATTTTGAAGAATGTTGGTAACTGAAAACCGTTGGACCCCATTGACTTGCATTGGTTTGGTGTCCATACAATAAAAGTCAATAGGGACCAAGTCTTTCCGGTTACCAACATTCTTCAAAATATCTTCTTTTGTGTTCTGCAGAAGAAACAAATTCATACAGGTTAAGTACATGATGACAGACTTCATTTTGGGGTGAACTATCTCTTTAACAGCGTGTGCGTAATATTTCCCATAAAAAACTTACAGGTGGACCCTGATCACTATTGCCCGGGGTCCCTGGTTCTCCTTTAGGCCCTGGTTTGCCCTGAAGGGCCACAGTGTTGCCAGAATCTACAGAGACCACTGGACACACTTCACATGGTTCTCCCTTAAAAAAGAAAGAGAAATAAATTAAAATCCAGTAATTACAGCACACACCGTCAATAAAATACATTCGATACCATTGAGACTTTACAGGAGAGACAATTTGTTTAGTCAAATCTGAAATTCAGACGTTGCTTCAGGTTACCTTCTCGCCTTTGGGTGCCCTGGGACCTCTTGGACCCTGTGAGCAAAACAAACACGTTATTGGGTATGCATGAAGATTACTACTGCAAAACCTCATTGAGTTGCAAATGCAAATTATGTGCTGATAGCTGCAGTGGTAATAAAAGTAATTATAGCGTTGATGATAGAAAATACATTTTGTACCTTACAGCACTAGAACAATCGGGATAGCGTTAAAAGATATAGGATAATCTGGTTCTTCTGTCTTATCATTTCAGCACATGCATGCCTTCATTCGACATTGACATTTCTCTTAAGGTCAAATGAGAAAAGATGCACTTACTGGTTCTCCTGGATTTCCATCTATACCAGGTGTTCCAGAATCCCCCTAGATATGCAGGGAATGTGATTATTATACAAAACATTTCAAGAGACACAACATGACAGCTAATGGTAAATTTAACATAGATGTATTTCCTTCATCAGGACAAGCAATTCTGAATAACAGTAACATTTCCATTAGTGTGGTAATATTACAAACCATTCCCTACAACGATTTCTCAAGTTAGCTTGTTAGTAAGAACCGTGCTGGTGAAACAGCTTTAGTGACGTGACCGCTCATGACTGATCATTTGTCATGGCACCTAAGGACCCTAATCCTAATTTAGCAATTAAAAATGGAGAACGTATGTAATAATAAACTTACTTTGTCCCCTTTAGATCCTGAAGGTCCTTCAGGACCCTGTGATAAATGTTGAAGGAGAAAGTAAACAGACACAAAGCATTGGAACTGTATTAGGGATATAAATTGCATACCGCGCAAACTATCCACACTGTATACAGAAATAGAAAGTAAAATTAATATAGTACTAAAAGTACTATTAATATAAAACAGAAAAAGTCATATTCTGAATTACTTTTTGTTTTTCCAAATAATAGTAAAAACTAAAATAACAAACAAGAGTAGATAAGTATGCAACAGTTTGTTAAGGCACTTGCAGAATAAGATCCAAATTTGACCGTAACTCAAATTTAAATTCATAGACAAAGTGTCTCTTTGGCTGCTGTTTACCATTAAATAAAATATTATAGTGTAATTTAACTCTTTAAATAACTCTATAGTGTTATTTAACTATTTTTGATGGTTGATCATGCACGAAACCTTAAAACAGGACATGTACAACAGTACAGAGAATACATACCAACTGTTAAAACTCCAAAAATATTAAAATCACAGTGTAAAGCCCTAAAACTATGCGGAAAACATGAATAAATATATATTTATTTATGATTCTTTATTATTGTAAATGATGAATAACGTTCTCACGGGTAACCCTGGTTTGCCAACTCCAGGTAGTCCAGGAGGCCCTGGTGGACCCGGTTCCCCTGCAAGCCCCTCTGGTCCAACTGGACCCGGAACACCCTGACAAATCAACACCACATCAGCATTATCACAAGTATTATACTGTACATGATGATATCACAAAACTACTATAAATAAAATTCAATGAAATGTAATATCCCCAGAAAACCTGTCCCCAGTGCAGCGACAGAGGATCAGTTAGCTTTACCTTTTGTCCTTTAGGGCCGACCACACAAATAGGATTAGCCCGACCCTGTAACAGCCAAAGCCAATAAAGGATCATTAGCTTGAGTTCATTCAAAGGCTGCTGGCATTAGAACTATCACAGATACAAAAAAAAACCTACAGCGAGAATTAAACCAGTCAGTTCACCAGTGAATCGAGGCTTAGACAGATAAACAGTTTAAAAGCAAATTTCAGATATGCATTTTCCAGCTAAAGCATATTCCTCATCCCCTTAGCATGGTTTGTATGTCGAATAGAAAAGATTAGGCTTAACGCGATCCCACTATCCATTTAAAAGAATCAATGAGGCTGCATTGATTTGTGAGTCTTTGTTGGCTTATGTAATCTATCCAGCATTAAGAAGACTTAACACCTAAAAAGATATCTAATGAGAAGAAAAAGCAGCACAGACTTCTGGGTAAGAGGCATAATGCCTTGCAATGCCTTTCGCATCAGGGCGCTGTGAATACACGGAGATACTTTGAACAACGGAACAAGAACGAGACACTTGCATCCACTTAAAACTTAAATAAGAGACATTTGTATGAATTCACTCCTGCGGTGAGACGGTGAGATACTGTATATTAACATGCCTTTGAACTCTGAAAGGGACTTAGAGGCATATTCATATACAACTTAAAGAAGCGGGATGAAATATTAACATGTACACGATTCACAGTAAATGCACCTCACTTACATCTTTGCCTGGACTTCCAGCGGCACCCGGAGCTCCGACTTCTCCTCTCTGGCCTTTGTCCCCCTGACGAAAGAGAAAATAACAGAGAAACAAAGAGAAATTAGCAGGATGCTTAAACATGACATAACATATATAATCTAAACACATTAAATAGGTAATTTATTAAATATATAATCAGTGGTGGAAATGGGTAAGTCACTAAGGGGACATAGTTTATATTTTTAAATCACTGTTTTTCAGTATGAAATTTGACTAATTGAAGGCTATGAGATTGATAAAAGATCCTATAAAATCCTATAAAAAAGTGGAACTCCGTCCCACTTAAAATTCACAAGCTCCCCTCATTTCCAGCCCTGTATATAATTATGCCCAATGGTGCCTTTACCTTCACACCTATAGCTTCCCCCCAATTGGCGGGCAGACCCTGCCAAGAGAAGAACGGGTGAATCAATAGCCAGAAGCAGTATCAAGATATCCCCCTAGCTTTAGTGAAGTCTACTGAACAAAATGCAATCGATTCGAACTCTCTACATGGCACACACACTTACCGATTCGCCTTTCTCTCCTTTCTGCCCCTTAGAGCCCTCTGAGCACTAAACATAGAGATACAGCATGTCACCCAAGTTAAATTTCATATAAAGTGGTCCAAATGTCTGAGGCCACATTAAAAGTCACTGTAATTTACAGCAGCACTATAGAACATTTGCTCACGGCTCCCCCATGTGGTTGATAAGCACAATTGTCTGTTACCAGCTTTGTTAATAATGTCGCTGTATAAGCTTCCCCGTGGGCAGCGCAATACATGTGAATTTGTTTACTAAGCTGATGGATCTGGCGAATGCAGAAACGTCGTTTTGGAAACCATATCGCACTCTTCCGCAGGCAGGGGATGGGCGGGCTGTGTGCGCCGACCCGAACACAGAACTTACAGAGTGTGGTTGTAGCCTCTAGGAGGCTGCTCAGGTAGCAGCGGCAGTAGAATTCGTCCAGTTAAGAGTTGTTCTACCACTGAAATAATTTTTGAGACATTATTTTAAGGTCGAAAAACTACAAAGTGTTGCTTTAAACCTAAATGAAAGAAATCATTTAGTGGGGTTTTCCTGTGTTAGTTGAATTTGATAGTTTAAGTTGAACAAATTGAAGAGCTCTATCATTGCATTCAATGCCAATAGGTTTTATTTATATCACTTTATTTACAGTAATATGTAATACGTTACTATGATTTGCTACTTGCAAGCAAGTTCATACATATGTATAGGGAGGGACATAAATACTAGTTGTCTTAAAGGAATAGTTCACCTTCAAAATGTAAATTCTGTCATTATCCACATGCCCTCTTGTCATTTCAAACCTGTATGACTTTCTTTCTTCTGCAAAACACAAAAGAAGATATTTTGAAGAATGTTGGTAACGCATGGTTTTTGGTTACCAACATGTTTCAAAATATCTTCTTGTGCGTTTTGCAGAAGAAAGAAAATCACACAGGTTGAAAATGACAACAGGTCGAGTAAATGATGACAGAATTTACATTTTGAAGGTGAACTATTTCTTTAAGGTCAAGGGAAAAATATTAATCAGATTAGAAAAATTGTAAATAAAAGCATTTTCACTAGGTCTCATATTTTGGACCCCACTGTAAAGTGTGCAGTGGACAAAACAAGACTGTTCATTCATAACTTTAATAACCAATGATATTCAATGCCAAAAATATTATTTTTTTCTTTTAAAAGTCGCATCCACTTACTCGTCCCGGAACACCAGCCTCAGTGCAGTCCAAACCCTGCAGAATCAAACAATTCAAAATGCTAATGTGGACATTTTAGGGAACACTAAACCACAAAATAAATCAACATCCCAAACTCTGATGTCAAGAAACAGAGATTACACGCTTTTAAATGTCACCTGTCAGCCTCCTTCCTGGAAACTTCCTAATATTGTCCTTACGAAGAGTAATTTATGAATGTTATTAATATACCAAGAGATGATGCCAATAATAATGAAAGTTAAGCATAGTTGGCCGAGCAAAATCACTGGCACAGAATCTAGTTCCTAATCAGGCATTTGTAAAATATGCCAAAATAAACAGCGCCGCAATCATTTATTCCCAGCATGCCTGGACAGAGAGTGGGAGGTGTTATCACATTTCGCACACAAACATTTGCGTCCCTTCATTTGCTTTACGTATGTATATTTAGAACGATATGATACAATGTTTAAGATTAATCTCAAACTCTTCCAGTGTCTTACCCGATCTCCTTTATCTCCTTTGTGGCCTTTCTGACCTGCATTACCCTCCTGGATCGCCTGCAATATAATAAACAATTTATTGAAGGTAAACAACAAAGTAACATCAGCATTAAACCAACTTAAACCAGCACGGAAATTCACGCTAGTCTCTGTTCACATTTTCGGCAGTGCCAAAAGCCAAAAAAATCTGTGTGCTTACTGGGATGTGAAATTTATAAACATTTGTACATGCAAAACTGTAACACAGCGTGTGACAAGTGAAGCAACATGACGTGGTTGAAGCATGGGTCATTTCCGGGCAGCGTGCAAAAAAACATCTGGCCGCTACTACTGTAAATCTGGGCACAATGCATTAAAAGCACTGGTGCATTATAGTGAATCTGGGTTTGCGAGTGCATGGGAAGCTGCCTTTTATAGACCAGCTATTGTTTTTCAGACACTTCAAAAGCAGCGCAGAATCTTGCCAACCTTTTTAACATTCTTGAGGTGTCGTGGATTCTTGCCCAGAGTTGTGATAAATGTTCCCTTTCCAAGGGCAGATACTAGTGAACATAGCACTCATGCGCACACATGCATGCAAAACCTGCATAATACCTGCATGCTGCATATACTGTATGACATATACTGTATGAACATGTATACCCACACTCGGTTCCCCACTGAGCAATACACAGCCTGCACACTGTGAAAAATAAAAAACAAGTTGTTCCTATAGGTTCCAGCTTTATTTTTTCTTAAGGTGCATGTGTGATTTTTTGATAATGTACTGCATCTCCAACCGTGCAGGTACAAGAAACCAGCGTTGCCTTTGTTGCTGTTACGTAAGTTGGCCTGTGGGTGGCAGTGAAACAAAGTTAAACTGCATAGGAATGCAGGACCGGGGGCGCGTGCACGACAGCGCGTCATTTTCTCTCTGCTCTCACGGGAGACAAAGATCAATAGGAACAGAAGCATCCTTGCGGCAACGTCCCGCGATGGCAGCTGTACAACTACATAGGAGGGGTACATGCGCAGCGAAATAACTTATAAATAGCTGTTAGTTTTTAGCGGAAGAGCTCAATTAAAACAAAATCTACCACCCACAGTGTCAGTGAGTCCCGCTTATAGCAAACAGTCGGTTAACGCTCATTGATGTGGTGAGGTAAGAGAGAGGAAGGGGCCCATTCTGCGCCATGGGGACGGTTGGCTGGTGCGCTGGGCTGATTCATACTTTCCAGAGGTGCGCGCTGAGCCGAGCAACTTAAAGAAAAGCAACTCTTTAGATTAGTTTTTTAATTATTCTGTTCACACAAGTTAATAGATTTCTATGGTTAGAGAATATTCTTGTAAGAAAGTATGCTCAAATGCTGGTGCCCCTACCAGGTCATACCAGCTCGACTGTCATGAAAACCCAAACAGTGGAATCACACACCATAAACCTTAAATCACAGTGCTGGTCCATGCTAAACGGCATAAACACGACCAAAATGTGCATTCAGTGACTTTGAATGATTAGGTTTTGACCTCATGTTTCCTGGAGGTATGCACATAATATGTTTAGTTATGAGGAAAAAAACGTAAAAAAAACCCTTTCCATTACAAGCCAACACAATCTCACAGAATTCGTAACTACAGTATCTAGGTGGCTTATTCGTATGAATTTGTGCTGCGTTTCAGACACATCACATTTAGGATATTTCCCACCTCAACCCGGAAATAATTTCTGGAACGGCGCTCTTTTATAGTTAATAAATACTTTTAATTTTATGAAATTTTTGATGACATCAATGTTGTAATGTTACTAAATACTTTTAATGTTATTAAATCCAGACGGTATTTCCAGGTTTGAGGTGAGAAATATCCTAAATCCGAGGTGTCTGGAACTCAGCATTATTAACAGTAACATTAGGTATGGGGTGGGGTTAGGGGAGGGGCATCGGTTTTGCCTTTTTCTAATAATCATACGTTTTTTATGATTCACAACGTACAAATTCTCACATATTTAACCGATAAGAAGTATTGAAAAGAGCTTGTCAACTTTGACAACACAAAAACTCTTTTTTTTTAAATTTCCTGTTAAGTGGCTATTTCGGAGATACAAGCTTTCGGTCCGTCAGCGACAATATTTAAATCAAGTCCCTCCAGAACCAGGCAGTACAATAACACACAAAACGCTCTGCTATCAGAAGTAAACTATCTATGTGTTTGTCGGGGTCTGTGTCAATGTTCTTCCCACCGCAACTCGGCAGGATGAATTAATAGAGTTATTGGACGGAGCCTGTGGGGGCTTGCTTCTTTTTCAGTCCTGTCTGCTGGCTGTTTTACGACATAAAAACAGATTTTTCTCTCGACTTATTTTAAACAACTTACTTTTTCTGCCAGTTCCTTGGATCCAAGGATCGCCTAAAGGGCGTTAAAAAAAGAAACAGACAGCAGGTGAGATGTAGACTTTGTATAAAGAAAAACGCTGAGATACAGTCAGTAACCTCATGTGTTGACTGTTCTCATACACAATATGCCAAGATGCCCATCACTGCCTACTGGGCAAACAAACTTCATGCACCGTGAGCATTGTATAAACTTAACAGCGATGCTATGAAATAGTCATTTACATAACAGGATAACAATTCTGCACACTATCTCTCATTCCTCACTATTATCTGAAAATGTTCTGCCGGGCTGATCGTGATGCATTCCAGTGTTTGCTTTGTATAGATGTGTGCATTGTCATAAAACCGTTACAGTGAGTTTCATCAGCATGATCAACGGTGAATGTGAGAGACTTTTGAAAAAGCAAATGGGGAGGAGAGCTGGCAGTAGTAAGAGAGAGGGGGAAGTGCAATGAGAAGGGACCATTTGAAAGAGCACATCAGGGACGGACAGAAAAACAAAATATGTGTTTGTGCGGCAGATGTGAAAATAAATCCTTGAGTGATGTCCGAGCTTGGAGAGCAAACGTAGCATAAAAGGAGTCTGGATGGACAAAGAGAAATCAAAAGTATTACAGGAAAAGTGCTCTGTATCTCCAGTCATGCCCTGAGATCCAGTTTAGAAATTACTTGGAGCACATACTGTACACGCACAGACAATAAATACAGAGATCCACAGAGAACACGAAATGAACATGTTGTGCATACAGCTACAGGGCAGTGTGGGATGATAGAGGAGAGTTATGATGACCTGTTCCCAAACCCTAGTGGAATGTGTACATGAATAATGCAATAAGCTTTGTTTAGCTGCGACTGTGCAGGTCTCACCTCATGAATTGCTGATGAGCTCAACAGAGAAAATGTAATGACAGAAGAATGCTGGGCATTTATGGGACTTTATTGGAGGATGGATCCTGGATTTGCATGTGAGAAAGGGGTTAATGCTGAAGCAGGCTATCAGCCGCATACACAGCCTGAACTCATTACAGTCTGTCGTAAAACACAGACTGCTATGCTACAAGACAGTAACCTGGGTCAGGGGCAAACATGAGAGCATGTGTGTGGGTTTTTTTCTGCCTGTCTGCGCATGTACGTTGCATCTCGAACAGAGAAATAAATAAAAAGTGGGCTGGAAGACAGTCTGCATTTTTATGAAAAGAACCTCAGCTCACAGCTGCGCTGCTGTGAAGACTGGATATAGAAGAATCCCCAAACGTGCACACAAATACATTCCCTGCATAATTTCACGCACACCAATGTCCTAAAATTCATGAAATGTTATGTATCTGCATTATTAAACATTTGTATTGAAACATATACATTTTCTTTGTTTGGTTTAGCCATGATCGAAGCCGCTGTAAAGTAATTACGCCAATGATAAACATGCAGCAAATTGCTACGTTTCATAAACAGCCCACAAAAAATTATAATATGTATTATAATGAATACTATTAATATTACTTGTATCAATGTGTGACCCTGTCTGTGAAATCCAGGCTAAAGTCTCAAAATCTAATTATGAGATTAGGAGCATCAAAGTAGTCATACAATGGTGAAAAATAGGTAATGCGTGTAAATCGCTGTAAATGATAGATTACATGATTTTGAGATACATTATCCATTTTCATTTCTAATAAAAAGGACTTTAAATACTGAAATGAACGACTTTATTAAAACTTTTTATTTGATTTTTTTATCTAAAATTGTATTATTTTACAAACTCATGAAAAGATTTACATTTTTGACATGGCCTTATCAGTCAATAATAAAGATATCGACATTTTGGACCAGATTTACTAACAGCTTGCGGCAGCGCAAAAGCCCCATTTGGCTAAAAAAAACTTCTGTCTGTATTTACTGACATGCAGTGGCTGTTTTATCATATCAGTGGGTATGTATTATACAGATTTTTCCATAGGTAATGTGAAAAAAACAAAGCAGAGTGTCAAAAACCTATTTACCCACAGTAAAATGACTACTGCATAGCTTGAACAGCAAGTTGCATGATAGTATTGCATTACGGTTTTCTATTAATGCAATCAAAGGTTGAAAATTCAGAAATTCAGAAAATTGCTCAGTTTGGTTGCCATGGTGAAACATTAATTTGTCATCGCAGTTGACATTTTATCAAAGGGATAAATTACTGAGTTAGTGGCATGAAAGCACAGATACTTCTACTGATTCCTTGTCGAGCTCATTCCTCCACCAGTACAAAAATGTGTGTGTGTGGAACGTTTTTCTCGCACAGTGATGGAACAATGTCCAGACTCACAAACCTCCAATCCAAATCAAACAGACCAGTTTTATCAACCACTTCAGCCGATTGAAGCAAATGAGCCAGTTTTAAAAACAAAATCTGTGATGAATTGCTAATACACTGTTCGTTTAGAGCACATGTGTGGTGGTTTGTGTGTGTTTGTGTGTTTGACTGGAGTGATAGGTCCTCTGGACGTGATTATGCTGCATGTGCGGGATATGACGAATGAAACAATATACGTGGCAGGCAGATGATATTTGACCAGTTGGAGACCATCTGAAGACTCCGCGCACAGCATTCAGCAGTAGAGCTTTTTAATAGGGCTCCTAATGATCATGACTCACTGCTGCCCGGAGAAACCACAGGCCCACACCAACATCACAACTGTTCTGTTCCATAAACAGAAATTATAATTCAGAACAAGTCATTCCCACAACACCACACATATACGTAGCTACACGGTTTTCATTAGCAATGAGAAACTGCTGATGGATTGGTTTTTATGGGTAAAAGCACTAAAACAAATCTAACTGATGTTATTCCTGAAAAAGGCAGAGACCTAAAAACCAGGAACATAAAGAAAATCATAAAGATCTTGTGATGCATTAGAAACACAACAATAAAAGAAGACAATTGCTGTAGCTCCATAAAGGACACAAAAGATATTGTGTGTTCAAAACATATCTTGCTAGATTTCTAGTGACAACAGGATTATAATTTTAGGTGAACTGTGTCTTCAAGGAGTTCGTCACAAGATCAGTGGGGCCAAAAAAGCAGCGAACATGCAAAATTACAAACAAAACTAGTAAAAAGACAAATGCAGGAACACACATGCACAGATAAGAACAGAAAAGGCAAATGCGAAAAATGAAAAGGCCGATGCAGACAGAGAATGATTTCAGCACTTCCAAATGTGCCATAGCCCACTGGGCATTGTTCATAATAATTTACGTTCAATTCCAGTTTCTGCCGAGGAACTCATTCAACTGTCTGCTAGCAGGATGCTTAATGGCCGCTAACACTGTCATTTTATGTTGAATATATCAGGATGGGGAATATTTATTAGACTACATCATATCTTCATCTCATCTCTTCATCTATTAATGTGCCACGACGCTGCAGGGATGCATCATTCATATGCTCTAACAGGTGAGGAACAAAAAGACTTGCAGGTTTGTACATTTGTCTATTATTAGTGTATCTTCCCCTAAAGGCCACGGCAAACCTATTTTAGCAAGATCACCTTTGGAACCACAGGAGCTCTCTCTATCTGCACGTACTGTACTGGATGTACACATAATGGATTCACAGCAGATTTGATTTGCTTGTACTGAGAGGAAGCAGAACTGGGTCTTCAAACACAGACATTGTCAACAACTTGAGAAACACAAAAACACTTTTCCAGTTACTTTAAACCCATTTTTAAGGGTTTTCACACTTTCAATGTTCAGATTGAGTGATGAGAGTTGCTACAAAGATTTTAGTTTATGCATTGATTTTAAGAAAAAACTTTTCTAAGTCACATATCGATGCTGTCCTTATGAAACGCATCGTATCTCCATACTTCGTTGATTTTCATTTTATGTCATAAACCATTATCATTGATCACCCTTTATGTTTGTCAGTAGGTTTTTGCAAATATCAAACCAATAAAAAGTATTAAAAAGTGTTTGTTAACTTTGACAACACAGTATTTACTCATTTAAAAAGTAGGCCTACAGTGTTTGTTCTATTTCTTGAAAAACAGCGAATTTGGACATCCAAGGTTTCGAAAGAACACCACAGCGACGATACGCTTTGTATGACATAAGAGTGAGTTTTTTGCGATATCAAAAAATAACATTTACCTCTGCAAAAGGAAACTCCACCTGGTTCTCAGCAGCTCGCCGACTCTTGGGAGCATCCGGCGGACACTACAGAAAGTCAAAGGTCACAGGTCAAACAGATCTAATGCGACAAAGCCAAAAATCCCCCCTGCTGAGTGTAGACTGCAGAGTGGGGAGTCTATTAAACCCACTCGGCTACCATAATAACCATACTTCCAAGTTTGATGGATACTTTCAACGCATGTGACCTTTAAAGATTGCAACTGTCCGCGCACTAACTTGAAGCATAGCTTCCCATCTCCGAGATGTAATCGCTGACTCCGCTGCTTCTAAGCAGCCTCGATCGAAAGTTCAGGGGAAATGGTTGCCCTTATTTCCATTTTAAACACCGCTTGCAGGGAGCCTTGAGCAGCCGTCGCAAAACAACATCACAGGGAGATGTGCTGGTTTACAAATACAACAAAGACCTTTCTGCATCTGTGACATGGCTTTAATGTTATTCACATCTCTCTTTACAAACAGGCATTTGATGTGTGAAGGGAATAATCATTTACAGAAAAACTACAAACGCCATCTGGCATGCAACTAATGACGTTTAATAGTTCTTGGCTGTATCAGAAGTTCAATAAATCCTTCGATCCAAAAACGCATCAAATTCCATCCACCACCAAAGAGTAATACCTATTCCCTCGTGCCCTTCCAATATATGTTTCACAGGTGACAATTCCTGATCTCTAATTCTTTACTATTCCGATCCGTGGGAGGCTGGATGATTTTCATACAACTGAAGTGTTCGCGAAACGTGTGATTTACGCATTCCTGTGTGCCTTTTCCATTCAGCAAGACTTGCCAAAGCTCTGATCAATTCGGAGAGAAGAAACACCAAATTCCAAATCCTCAAATAAAGCAGCACTCCCACATCGATGAGTCAAACGCTGCTCCTTCACCGCAGTCGTCCCGATGGAAGATGAGCTGCTGATGGGTCTTTATCAACTGACTTTATCAAGTAACTATAACCGTGATCTTGTTGACAGATAGAATGCATTTCCTTAACAAAATGTAATATTTGCATATACGCTGATCATTTAGTGCCACCGTTAAAGTAACCTGTCTAAGTTTGTCGTAGGACTTTCTTACCCGAGCACCTGGTATCTCACAGCAGGCCTCCTGAATGGCCAGAGAGGGGTCACAGTACACCGTCACCTGCTGAACGTCAATCTGAGGGAAAAGAGAAATGTATTACAATCAAGTCAAGCAGAACAGCGCAATCTATGTATATTCAGGTTTTTAAACGGTAAAATCAAAATGTAAGAACAAAAGACAAGTGTGACCATCCCAGGACAACTGAGCAAATAGACTTCATAAATGCTTTCTGCTTTATATATGACCACTTGATTGACCACTTCGCTTAGGGGTCGGATTAAAGTAGAAATTAGTTTATATAGAATGAAGCCTACGGCCTGAATTTTTTGCTGGTACGGCCTGAATTTTTCATCATCTTCGAAGTGAGTGCGCTCAGCATCTTTAGCCCCAAAGAAAAGTGCCCGTGGTCTTCCTGTCTCTCACACATCCTGACACATACACTTGCAAACTTCCCCTACAGACAGGACGCCCTGGGCGAAACCTGCGGGAAAGCCAGCTTATTGGAAACATCTACTTCCGACTCCTGCATTAGTAGTGTCGCGTTCAATGATCAGGGGAGTTGAAAGCTTTAGCAGCCATTCATCTAATTGACATCCATGGTACCCCGAGCCTTATCCTTTGTATTGTACAGGGCTCACAATACAGCCTGCTGTTATCTCTCAATCCTTTATAGCTGTACAGCCCTATTGTTTTTGTCTCGTGTATCCCCACAGCTCTATCATCACTTAGGTAAAGTACCCATTAACTGACAACAAACCAGCATTGTGTTCCTTTTAGCTGTACTAAAATCACAAGTCATTATTATCATTAATATTATAACCAGTGGTGTAAAGTAACGAATTACAAATACTCAAATTACTGTAATTGAGTAGTTTTTTTTCAGGAAATGTACTTTTTTAAGTAGTTTAAAAACAGTGTACTTTTACTTTTACTTGAGTGCATTTTTAGTGCTGTATCGGTACTTTTACTGCGCTATTTTTCCTCACATTGTCGTCGCTACTTTATATGTTTAATTTTCATGTGATTGGCTAAGGAGAATAATCAGTCCCGTCACGTGACCCCGTCCACTCAAATCGCGCATAGAAAACTTGCGTCACACAGATTTCAAGACATCTGCCGCCAATTTAGTTTAATCATGGAGGAGGACGAACGTGTGCGGCAGGCTTGTAGGCTGTAGACTTGAAAGTCACTGCGGGAAAGTTACACAATACGAAGGCTCGTCTGAGATATGGAGAAATATTGAGTTCCTGTATCACTCCGTTCGCCAAGTTTCAGATAAAATTGTCCATCTCTCTCCAAAGTCTCTACCTCAAGTGATCTGCCCTTATAAGTGAGTAGGGAACATATGCGATAGGACCGCATGCGAAGCAGTTTCTCAAACTGTGCATTACCAGTTATAATGTTGTAAATAACGCTCAGTTTCTTGCACAGTTCGATCGATTCGCTTAAATAAGACGTCATTAATACATCGAAAGAAGCCGCAGGATTACTTTTATGTTGCCTCTATCTGTATTTTGAACTTTTAAAGACATGAACCTGTGGACTTGCATTTTATGAAAAACCATTGACCACAACTCCAGGTAAAAATCTTTATTGTTCTACCTAAGAAATAATGTCACGTACATCTTGGATGGCTTGAGGTTGAGTAATTGATCAGTCAGCTCCTCTACAGATATGACTGTTAATGCTAATCCAATGCAATTTAGGTTACAAATGTTTTGCATTTTTTGCATGCAGTATTTGGGGCTCTTATTTATTGATTTCTGCATTGTGGGGCCTAGTACACATGATTGAACAGTGTTGGAAGTGCATAAATGGTTCTACCTGGAAAACTGAGCTCATGATAGACAGACAGACAGAACAACATATTGAATGGTTATTTTTTCTGAGTTGTATCCAGTTATATGCTTTATCAGTAAGGTAAAGATGTGTTTTGTTAAAAGTAGCTATTTTCTATATAAATCTCCAAATTTGATTTTAATAACTATTCATAATTCATTAAATAACACCGCCTAAAAAGTAACGAGTAACTAGTACTCTGAGTAGTTTTTGAGAAGAGTAATTTTTACTTTTACTCAACTACTTTTTTAACACCAGTACTTTTACCTGTAATTGAGTACAATTTCAGCAATGTAACAGTACTTGTACTTAAGTACAAATTTCCAGTACTCTTTCCACCACTGATTATAACAAAGGCCATAATAACATTTCTTTCACAAACACATTTCCTGTATGTTCCTATTTTTTAACATACAAATTTCCAAAACCAAAAAAATGATATTGTCATTACACCATTGCTTAAACACCATTGTTAAGCATAAATGTCTAAATGCATTCAGCAGAAGTTGATCCACATTGACCAAACTTTTAAATTACAACATATCGCTGCTGTCCTTCTAAAACCTTGTATCTCCATATTTTGTGATTGTTATTTTTTGCCTTAAATTTTTATTATTAGTCACCATGTTTATCAATGGACTTTGCAAATATCTTAAAGTATTAAAAATGGCTTGTCAACCTTGACAACGTAGTTTTTAATAATTTAAAAACAACTTTTTTCCATTTCCTGAAAAAAAGAAAAACAAAAAAACAAATTTGGACATCTGAGGTTTCGGGAGGACAGCAACGATATATTACTTCAAAATTCTTTCAAGTCCCCCTGTTACCTGCTTGCATATTCCCATGGATACAGATACCCCTTACAGGTAATCACTTTTTCATAACACCATCTCACAGTTTCTTACCTCCACAGGGGCGGCGTCAGTAGCCCTCATACCCAACAACGTGTGTCCATTGTTGGTCACCGGGCCACGGAGCTCCAGGGGCTTGGTCTCAATGGAACTGCAGTCCACATGCAGTGAGGCAGCATCTCTCTGCAGACTCAGAGCCACTTTATGCCAGCGCATGTCCATCAGGGATTCCACACCATCCCCTTCGAATACACAACCCACCATGGTCCCTTCGGGGTCAGCCCCTCTCGCCCGCAGAGCCAGGTTGCCATCTGGCCCATTCCAGTCTAGTGAGAACTAAAGGAGTGAGATAAATAGGTACATAGAGAGTTGACAGTTTTATATCAAAAATGTTATTATGCTACAGCCGCAGCACAGGGTACAGAATTAACTTTCGGCAGCATCTGTCAACAGAATGAGAGAATTTATTGGCCATAAATATTTCTTACCGGCCATAAAACTTTTTTGTATTATTTTATATAAGTAAATATTTGACAAAGGAATTATTTAGCTGTTTTCCTCCAGTGAATGTTGTGAAGTGGCTTGTCATATTTGATTTAAAATCTACAAATGAGTGCAAGTGAATAATTCCTTAAATTTTAGTTGGTTTGTCACACAAGGCTATTGTATGGCTTCAGAAGATGGGAAAAATAGAGCATGAATCATATAGGCCACTTTTATCATACTCTTATGTTGCTTTTTGTCATTTTGAATCTCCAGTACCAACTTCTCTTTTAGTATAGAACGGAACGGCTACGATATTCTCCAAAAAAGAAGTCCCTCTAGTATATCATGAAAGAAAGCATGAAGTTGATTATGATTGAATATTTATTTGCACATTCATATTTTTGTAGCGTATCCTTATTTTGGGTTAGCGAATGTTAATTCTGGACCTTGATTTAGCATAGTAACGCTACCTTGATGCTAGCATCACCAAAACTGATGTTTTCAAACATTTTTCAAGAACACTCTCTTCATCTTTATTATAGGTCAACCAAACAGACAGTATGGGTTGAGCCGATGTTTGACAACAGATTGCACCATAAAGCAACAATGTTTACACAATTTGGCTAAATCAACCAACGAATGCCTCACTTGCCTCTGCATGTTAAGCTGAGGATTTTAACATCAAAAAAAAAATGAGGATAAAGAAGGATACAGAAGACTAC
Organism: Triplophysa rosa; assembly: GCF_024868665.1. Classification (NCBI taxonomy): domain Eukaryota; kingdom Metazoa; phylum Chordata; class Actinopteri; order Cypriniformes; family Nemacheilidae; genus Triplophysa; species Triplophysa rosa. The sequence goes on along the minus strand of NC_079905.1, from coordinate 11,184,652 downwards.
ACTGTTCATTGTAGGTCATAAATGCAAAGGTTGTAAATACAAGTAATGTCTGAAAATGGCTAATCCACAGAATAGATTGAGATGAAAGCGGGCGCACCTGAGGATAACCTTGCTCGTCTGATATCTGCAAAAGGTAAATGTTATCATTCAGACTTTTCTTCTTCAGCAGCAGGGTGAACACCAGGGTGAACTCCACCGGGAGTCCATGAGGAAACACTTGACTGAAGAGAAAAATGTTTGGTTAGACTACAGCGCACATACAAACAAGGAAATGCTAGTCCACACACATAAAGCAAAGTAAAGAATCAGTGTGTGAACGCTGGTAGCAGTGGGGGTACCTCTGTATTAATGGTAGTCTGGATACAGAAGGAGGTGTAACCCCTGACACTAATGCTGGAAGGGAATACAGCTCAGCCAAACTCATCTTCATTCTCAACTTTCATTTTTAAATAAACAGTTTGTCAGCCTCTTGGTGGGTCAAGGGCATGTAAACACCAGGAATGTGCTTACCATCTTGAGTCTACAACAGACTAAGTTTGGATGATACTATCACTATATTCGTTTTGCTGTAGAGTATGTATACTGTGAACGGTTTGCAAACTTGCTTCTGCAAAAAATACCTTGAGGACTAAATTTGACCAATTGAGCAGTATAGACCACTTTGCAAGACGTAAACACTGGTCCAGAAGCACGTCCGGTTTCAATTTTTATTACTTATTAGTATATTTTTAAATCTTACTTATATAATTAAATCTTAAAAATCAGATTTTAAATTGATTAAAAAGTTTCTCTTGGTTGTATTTTGTTCAAACGTTCTTCTGGACCAGCGTGAAACCAGCGTTGCTTACGTCATCCGAAGAGGTTTACACAACAGAGCTTACTGTATTCACGCATACACCACATCCAAAATAATGCGTGTAGCATGTTTGTCTCTGAAACACTGACTTGACAGGGACTGAAAACTCAAGGTTAGCTACCCTTGACAAGAAAAACGTTTAGGAACCAGGAAAAAAGAGAAAGACAGTGCTTGCACAGGATGAAACTTGTTATGACAGGGTGAGGTTTACATCTCTGCCAAAAAGTCTTTGTGTTCATGATAATCAAACAAAAACTCCAAATGGTTTTCTTTTGAGTTATTTCAGTCACATACAAAGTATGAACATCATTTTCTTAATCAGTCTATGTTGTCTTGTAACATCCTTAAAACAGCATTTCGTTTTTTTCTTTCTTGTTTTAAGCATAAATCCAACAAGCTACTGGAAGAAGAAAAAAAACAAGTCTCTGCAAACAAGCCATGATATCTTGTGAAATGTTGGCTCTCACTTAATTTCACAATTCATTTTTTTAAAGATGTGTATATAGTATTACTGAAAATCCAAACAAAAGCAATGATGAGGATTACTTTATTCTGCTATATGACAAACCACCCTGCACTTCTTCACGGAGACAAATACAAATATCAGTGTATACAAACCCAAACAAACACACCCCGTTTCAATTTCCCTCTCCCAGGTGAGGCGAAAAACAAGATAAAGGAGAGCAAGAAGTAGACAGTTCTATTACAAGCCCAGTCTGAGCTTGACCAACACAGAGGTGGCCAAACAATTTAGAGACCATCTGCCGCTATCACACGTCCCTACCCAACTGACACGACTTTACATTAAACTTTATCTCACCGAAAGTGAGTTTAGAAAAGCATTTATTCAGTCTTTTCCCCTCTGCAGTTAGCTGGTTGTGCCGAGTGAATTTTGAGTGCAGACACTCTCTCTCTCTCTCTGGTTATGAGACAAGATCTAGAGAGAGCGTTCAGGTTTCAAATAGGGAAAGCACTTGGGGCTCTAGAAGACCCATTCTTAAAGAGGATCTCCCTGATGATGGGGGGGATTTAGGCATGTCTGCGTGAATGTGTAGCCTTGCCTCTCCTTCCGAAGTTTCAGAAGGTCAAAATGTGAAACTTTCATCCCCAAGATGATTATTATTGCAACTACTGAAGATACAAGCTTAAAAAGAGATGAAAAGATTATAAATGTGATTCTATTGCAAATCTACTGCGTAAATGATTTATATGATGTACTGTACTTTATTTATAATTCCTACTTGACTTCAAAATTTAAAAGAATTGTATAGATCAGTAGACTTGGAGTCCTAATTTTTCTCATTCTCCTTAACCTTTGAAAGAGACGAATGAATGAGGTATTTATATGTGACCCTGGATCACAAAACCAGTCTTAAGTAGCACGGGAACATTTTTAGTAAAAGCCCAAAAAACATTGTATGGGTCAAAATGATAGATTTTTCTTTTATGCCAAAAATCATTAGGATATTAAGTATCCTAATGTTCCATGAGGATATTTTGTAAATTTCAAACCGTAAATATATAAAAATGTTACTTTTGTGAGTGGATGGTCTGCTACAGTGCCTCTGATTAACAACTTCAAAGGCAATTTTCTCAATTTTTTTATTTTTTGCACCCTCAGATTCCAGAGTTTTAAAAGGTTGTATCTCCGCCAGATATTGTCCTATCCTAACAACCCATACATCCATAGAGAGCCTAATTATTCAGATTTCAGATGATGTAAAAATCTCAATTTCGAAAAATTGACCCATAAAACTGGTTTTGTTGTCCAGGGTCACATATAGTGCTTTATTGTGTATTGCTGTACAACCAAAGCGCTTTACAATCACATGAGGGTGTCTCTCCTCAACCACCACCAGTGTGCAGCATGCACTTTGATGATGCGACGGCAGCCACAGTACAACGGCGCCAGTGCGCTCACCACACACCAACTATAGGTGGAGAGAGATATAGAGCCAATTCAGAGGGTGAGGATTAGGAGGCCATGATTGGGCTAGTGGAGCTCTAGCCAGGACACTGGGGTCACAACCCTACTCATACGAGAAGTGCCATGGGATCTTTAATGACCACAGGGAGTCAGGACCTCGGTTTAACGTCTTATCCAAAGGATGGTCCTTTTAACAGTTTAGTGTCCCCATCACTATACTGGGGCATTAGGACCCACACAGACCACCGGGTGAGCACACCATGCTGGTCTCACTAACACCTCTTCCAGCAGCAACCTAGCTTTCCCAGGAGGTCTCCCATCCAGGATCTGACCAGGCTAAGCCCTGCTTAGCATCAGTGGGCAACCAGTCTTGGGCTACAGGGTGATATGGCTGCTAGCTATTTTTTATCCCCGTTACTCATAAAAAAGCTCATTGAAATTTCTCTTACTTAGCAAAAAGATATAACGACTAGCAAATTGGGACTGAATATTTAACGCCACCGGCACTCTTTATAATGATATTCAATTATAATCTGAGTCACAGCTGACCCGCTCTATCAGTATCGGCCATTAAAAAATCCATTTCAGATGACCACTAATCTGGATCTGAACCCCTGACCTGTAAGTAACATGTCTAGCAATGCACCATTATCACCATTTACCGCTAAAACCAAGGCAATAAACTGCAGTCCTCATGTTTATTTATACTCGCTTAACAACTCTCTCTAAAAAGTGCGTCAGACGGAGAACATTCAACCTCTGATGATGGAGAGATAAACAGCTGCTCAAGCTCAATTAGGGACAAACAGATTACACGTCTAAACATCTGAAAACAAATGGGTGGCTGTCCAAGAGGGAGGGATGACATGACAAGATGCATTTCTCCTTCTTACTGGCTGGGTGCATGCACCAAAACTTATTTTACATCTGAGCTTTGCTCAATAAAGGCATAGTCATAAAATGCATTGTTACTGAGGTTTTAGGTCTCACCAAGAGCACTTAAAGTTATTGTTACTAAAAAAAAATAACAGCATTTTAGTGTAAACGCAGAAAGCATTAAATAATCAGCAATACATCCCACATAACAAAGTAGTCAAAGTCTGACTGGTGACATTATTGTACTTACATGATTGCTGATATCAATGTTAAACCAAGAAAACATTTAAAGGGCAGGAATTTTAGGCTTGTACTGACCTGCTAGAATACTTTGGTACATCTACAATTGTCTTATTGCTCATTGGATAGGGGATGAATATTAGAGAAAAGGAAAACAGACATTTCAAAAAATGAATAAATAAACAAAACAAAACTAGCATTCTCTCTCAGAAGGTCTGAGGAGTCAAGATAAAATAGATTCTGAAAGAAACAAAGGAGCTAAGATAAAAGTGTTTACTCTGTAGGTTGGACGAGTTGGACTTTCCCGAGACGCAGGATGAGAGGCCCTCTTGGATTTCGGATCTTCTTGACCTCACTGTTCTTCAGCAGAGAGAAACGTCGCACCAAATTGAAACCTGCAGATGGGAGCGATCAATCCATTTACCACCCCGCAGACTAATAAATCAGTGCGCTATTAGCTGACACGTCCTATGCAATGTCAACTCTGCTGTGGCAGTTTTCAAATCACGCAAGACTAAGAGAGGGACCTTAACACTGTTAGTATCTATATCTTTCTGCTCAGGAACCGAGACGGCTTTATGGGCAGTTGGGAGTTTATTAAGTGCATTAAAAGGCTTAAATGAGTACAGATGGCAGTAGATTCACATAATTATGTAGTGAACTCCTATTTGGCACATCACTATACCAAGACCTGCATTTATTTGCATTTTTCACATTTCTAATCTGCTTTTTAGGCACACTGTGCAGAATTTATGTATATACATTAAACTGTGTGAATCAAAAGGTGGCTTTTTTTCGCCCAAAAATGTACAATTTACTTGCTTAAAAGCAAGCAGGTGTTGTGTTTTGGTTACTGATCCACAGCATACAGGACTGCTTGTGCGCTGGTTCTTCACCAGGTGTCAACAAAAATCAACAGTAAGACTTCTCTGGTCAAGCCACTTCACCTGCACTGGTTGACCAACTATGAGTTTTGCTTGTACACAATGTGGCTATACTGGTCGACCAGCTAGACCAGCATGAAGCATTAATCTGTTTGGAAAATCATGGGTAATCATCTACATTTGGACATTTAATAGACACTTTTATTCAAATCAACTTACAAATGACCCACATTTTATAGCCAGACTTTAAGTGTGACTCATGGCAAGATTTTCAATGAATAATATAACTTTGATTGTAGTCTGTTCCTTACAAAATCACGGACTATAGAACAATTTTGATGGTCATTTTTGAAGCTTGATTATCACTTTTCACCATCCACTTTAGATGTCTAGAAATGCAGCCTTTGCATTCAGCAAAATAACTCCTTTTTCTGTTTCACAAAAGGAATAAATATGCAGTGTTCCAGCAGCATGAGGATGACTAGAAAAGAATGTTCATTTTGGGGTGATTTTTTTACAGAGGGTTTCGAGCAGGTCTATTAGCTGCAGTCTTTACCTGTGATGTTATGTCTGGCAGACTGAGAAAACTTCCATTCTTCCACTTGTAAGGACGGGCAGCTGACACCTGGAGAATAGAAGACAGTCAAGTTGTAGCAGCGCTATCCTGCCATCTGTGAAAGTTTTTGCATAAAACAAATTGTATAGCCAACTATGAACAATCCTGTCAAAACTTGGTCCTGAGCCGAGCGTGAGGTAAATGCGCTGTGGTGATCAAAGATTGTCTTTGACAGAAAGACACCACCTTGTAGATGCGGAGCTAAATATAACAAGCTCTTTTCTGTTAGAATAACTTTTCCATAATCCCACTTTATGGAGACGAGGTCATCAACAGCAGGTCTGACGAAGTCTTGATTGATGGGCGATAAACTGGAAAGGCCTAATCTCAAAAAATCCCAGCCAAAATATATCCCATTGAAATTGGTATTGTGCAATTCTTCATGTTCATCACTTTAAGCAGCATGTGTCTTTCATTGCTACTAAAATGGCTGAATCAACACATAAATAATAGCAATGTTTCAACACATTTTAAAGGCATCACAAACAGCCTTCTGGGCCACAAACATCTTTTATGAAGGCAATCCCAAACTACATTGAGAAAATAATGGAATAGTTTGATTTGAAACAGTCAATAAGAATATATACAGCTATGGAACAAACGAAGAGACCATTCCAAATTTTCATTTCCAGTTCAGTGTCTGTTGAACAACAAAATTAAACCTCAGAAGTGACAAAATCATCCAACAGCAATGTTAACAACTGACAGCATGACATGACACATGAAAACTATCAATCATTTTTAAACCTCTAAATACATGTACACATATTACTGTTGTATTGCTTAAAAGTGAATATGAACTTGTTTTTTACAGTATTTGAGAACTAAATATATATATATATATTCTGTTATTTTGACCTGTTTCTCCAGTTTTCATTTTCTGCAAACAAATGCAAATAGAAACAATATATTTTTTATTAAACATTTAGGAGAAATATTGTTAGTAGTTCACAGAATGAAACAAAAATGATATTTTTAACTAAACACTACATATAAATAGTAAATTCAGAAAAACTGAAATTGTTTTTGCATCTGTATATGCATCACTCATTTAAAACTGAAGAATATTAATAAAAAAGTGTCATTAAAACCCACTATTTCCCAGTATGTGTGTGTGTGTGTGATATACCGTTCAAAAGTTTAGGGTCACTAACTCGTACTCTATTAATATTTTTTATCCCAATTTTAAAATAATATTAAACTCATCAGAAACATAGAATAACATAAATTAAATTGTTATGAATAAAAATGATAAAAATATAACATTTAAGTAGTCACGCTTTGACTAGAATTTGCAGTATTTTATCAGATTAACTTCTTGATGTCTCAACCTGGGATGCTTTTCAAACACTATTGAAGAAGATGTTAATTGTTAATATAATCAGAAGCATACCTGTCATTTTTTTAATAGTGAGCTTAACATGCTACTCTTAAACTCTAGTGCACTTTGTGTAACACCTTTATTTGAATGGCACACAGAGCTGCTGCCTCATTACAGTACTCCAACCTAGACACTTATGAGGTTCCATTTCAGTTACGATGCTGCCTTGACTAGGTTCACCGGCTTTTGGAAAAGGGACATTTTCTCCTAAATGCAGACTTTAGAAAATTTTTGAGATTCAAAAGACATAATTTTTCCCAGTGAATGAGTGTTTGAGACTAGAAGAGTTTTTAATCAGCATGGTTTGATTGGTTCAAAGATGCATACATCAATCAACATGCATTAGCGAGTTCATGCATTAACATGCATTAGCGAGACTTCCTGTTTGCTGAGAGCGCGTGGTTTGAGTCGGAGCTCTTTCAAATTTATTCTTAATACATCGTTTATTCTTGTTATATCTTAAGACTTGTGTTTTAAATTGTTATCCTCCGAGGGTAAAACATATCCTTAAATATATCCCATACCAAAATCGTATTTAAACGCACAGATAATTTATTTTTATCGGATCACTCGCTATTAGCCTCAGGCTGTTAGCATTCCCAGCCTGCCTGCTTACTGCTTAACACACTGTTCTCATTATTAAATCACTGATGGCTAATGTTTCAGATGTGTCTGTACCTCTGTGTGCAGATGAGGAAACGATCGCACTTCAGTCGGAACTGGAGGCTGTGGAGAAGCAGATCCAGGATCTACTAGAGAAGCAGTCACGGCTGCGAGAACGAAAAACGGCGCTGGAAACATCCAGAGCCGACGCTCGCAAATCCGCGGTAAGTTTTCATCGCGATTTTAATACTCCTTCCACTTCTACTCCGCGTGTTTCTCTGCACAGAGCCCAGGCTTCGAGAACACGGTCAGCCCAAATGAACTTCACTCCTGCACCGGCACACCCACGGCGAAAGGCGCGAGCCAGGACTGGAGCGATGACCCAACCGCCGCCACCGGTCTTCGAGATCCCGACCAGGAACCGCTTTGCCGCCCTCTGCGAGACGGAATGCAACGCTGTGGTCATCGGAGACTCAATCGTCCGGAACGTACGCGCTTCCTCCACTAAAGGTAAGGTGCGCACTCATTGTTTTCCTGGCGCCCGTGTTCTTGATGTCTCTGCGCAGGTACCTGCGATCCTGAAGGACGATGCTAACGTCGGAGCTGTCGTGCTGCACGCGGGGGTGAATGACGTCAGGATGAGGCAGTCGGAGATCCTGAAGAGGGACTTCAGGAGTCTGATCGAGACGGTACGCAACGCATCGCCCACGGCGAGGATCATCGTATCAGGGCCGCTTCCTACCTACCGACGAGGGAATGAAAAGTTCAGTAGACTATTTGCTCTAAATAAATGGTTGATGTCATGGTGTATTGAACAGAAGCTGCTCTTTGTTGATAATTTTGATCTGTTCTGGGAGCGACCTAGGCTCTTCCGCCCTGACGGCCTGCACCCCAGCAGCATCGGAGCGGTTCTTCTGTCTGACAACATCTCAAAGACGCTACGCACCGCTTGACTACGTCTCCCAGCGGTAAGTCAAAACTTTAACCATAGTCTGTGTTCCTCCCACTCATCTGTTATAAATGTTACTGCTTCCAAATGCATAGAGACTGTGTCTGTCCCCCGAATAATACTACAAAATAACAAAATAGCCAAATCTCAGAGAAAAAATCTAATCGTGATTAAACCTGAGGACAATGTAATAAACGACCAAAACAAACTCATAAAGTTCGGCCTACTAAATATTAGATCACTAAATTCAAAAGCAGTTATTGTAAATGAAATGATCACAGACAACAATTTTGATATGCTTTGCCTTACCGAAACCTGGCTTAAACCAAATGATTATTACGGTCTAAATGAGTGTACACCACCAAGCTACTGTTATATGCATGAGCCACGTGCGGTTGGTCGAGGTGGCGGTGTCGCAACAATTTTTAGAGACTTTCTTACTGTAACTCAGAGAACGGAGCATAAATTTAAATCATTTGAAGTGCTTGCGTTGAACATAATTGTTCCAATTGACAGTAAAAAACCATTGCTTTCTTGTACGTTGGCTACAGTGTATAGACCCCCTGGTCCCTACACTGATTTTCTGAAAGAGTTTGCGGACTTCCTATCGGACCTATTGGTTAACGTTGATAAAGTACTAATTGTCGGAGACTTTAATATCCACGTAGATAGTGCTAACGATGCATTAGCAGTGGCGTTTACAGAGCTATTACACTCTTTTGGAGTAACACAACACATCAATGGACCCACTCATCGATTTAATCATACACTAGACTTGATTATATCTCACGGAGCCGATCTAACCAATATAGATATTATACCTCAAAGCGACGATGTCACTGATCACTATCTTATAACATGTACACTGCGCACTGCAGAAATCAGCCGTTTAACTCGTTATCGACAGGGTAGAACAATTACCTCGACTACTAAAGATAGTTTCACAAAGAGCTTGCCAGATCTGACTCCTTTAATAACCATACCAATAAATATAGAATCGCTCGATGACATGACCAGCAAATTGGGCACTATTTTCTCTAATACATTAGAAGCTGTCGCACCTATGAAGTCAAAAAAGATTAATGAGAAAAACGCAGCACCATGGTACAATAGCACCACTCGCGCCCTTAAAAGAGAAACACGTAAACTGGAGCGCAAATGGAAACAAACCCAATTAGAGGTCTTTAAAATTGCGTGGAAAGAGAGTGCAAACTGTTATAAAAAGGCACTAAAAGCAGCAAAGGCGAGCACCTCCGTAACCTCATAGAAACTAACAAAAACAATCCAAGGTTTTTATTTAGTACAGTTGCTAAACTAACAAATAAACAGACTTCACCTGACCTGGGTATTCCGCCGCACCTTGGTAGCAATGATTTCATGAATTTTTTTACAGAGAAAATCGAAAACATACGAGACAAAATAGTAAAAACTCAACCTCCAAGTCTGTCCTATAAATTAGTACCAACCATCGCCCCAAAAGAAAGGCTACAGTGTTTTTCACCTATAAAACAGGAAGATTTAATTAAACTTATTGCAACATCTAAACCTACAACTTGCTTATTAGACCCATACCAACTAAATTATTAAAAGAGTTATTACCCGTTGCAATTGAGCCCATTTATAACATTATCAACTCGTCAATTAATCTAGGCCATGTCCCAGGAGCCTTTAAACTGGCCGTCATTAAGCCTCTTATCAAGAAACCAAACTTAGACCCCAATGAACTAGGAAACTATAGACCGATTTCAAATCTCCCTTTCCTGTCTAAAATACTAGAAAAAGTAGTGTCCACTCAGTTGTGCTCTTTCTTACAAAATAATGACATACACGAAAAATTCCAGTCAGGTTTTAGACCGCATCATAGTACTGAAACTGCACTCGTTAAAATTACAAACGACCTGCTCATAGCATCAGATAAAGGTAACATCTCACTCCTAGTCCTGCTCGACCTTAGTGCTGCGTTCGATACTGTAGACCATAAAATACTTCTAGATCGCTTACACAATTATACCGGTATTCAGGGACAGGCACTACAATGGTTCAGATCTTACTTATCAGACAGACATCAATTTGTCCATTTAAATGGGGAATCATCAAATCTAACGCAAGTAAATTATGGATTACCTCAGGGTCGGTTTTAGGACCCTTGCTATTCTCCATATACATGCTGCCCCTTGGAAACATTATTAGAAAACATGGAATTAGCTTCCACTGTTATGCAGATGATACTCAGCTATATATCTCATCAAGACCAGATGATTCCTTCCAACTATCCAAATTGGCAGAGTGCATCGACGATATAAAGCATTGGATGACTTGTAATTTCCTTCTTTTAAATTCTAATAAAACAGAAATATTACTTATCGGACCAAAGACACGTGAGCAGAATATTTCGGATTATGACCTGCAAATTGAAGGCTGCACTGTTACTCCAACAAATACAGTTAAAGACCTTGGCGTTATATTAGACAGCAACCTGTCATTTAAAAATCACATCTCAAATGTCACAAAAACAGCCTTCTTCCACCTTAGAAATGTTGCCAAATTGCGAAATATTTTATGTGTGGCTGATGCAGAGAAGCTTATTCATGCATTTGTGACCTCAAGACTTGACTACTGTAATGCACTGCTTAGTGGTTGTCCTGCATCATCAATAAACAAACTACAGTTAGTTCAGAATGCAGCTGCCAGAGTTCTAACCAGGTCCAGAAAATACGATCACATAACCCCAATGTTATCAACCCTTCACTGGTTACCCATTAAGTATCGTATTGACTTTAAAGTTCTTTTAATTACTTATAAAGCCTTAAACTGGTTTAGCCCCTACCTACATAACAGAGCTTCTACCACACTACAACCCATCACGCTCTCTAAGATCTCAAAACTCCAGACTTTTGATAACACCTAGAATAACTAAATCCACCAAAGGGGGTAGAGCTTTCTCATACGTAGCACCTAAACTCTGGAATAGCCTCCCCGATACTATTCGAGGGTCAGACACACTCTCCCAATTTAAATCTAGATTAAAGACACATCTTTTCAGCCAAGCATTCACTAATACATAGCTAATGAACAGCAGCTACGCTAATTATTCTCTTTCTGTTTCTGCCCTCGCCTCGGGATGCCCATCCCGAGGTAGGGAGAGATTCCGCCAGGCCCAGATGAACGTCATATGCCCATCCACCAACTAGAGATTACGCCAGCTACATCGGAAAATCCCGTGCCATCCTCCTGCGAGAGCCTGCGGACTGACTGACCATCCAGCTCCATCCAAGGCAATTCCATCACCACCCAAGAAAAAGGCGACCATCTGGCCGGCCCAGCTCAGACAATTCCATCCCCAGCCGAGAGCAAAGACGGACTACCTGTCACATAAATGCTAAATTTACAATACTTGGTATTTAATGCTAAACTTACATCACACGACAGCAGTTTGAAGTTATGGCTGCACTCAGTGACTTTGATTGGAGGTAGCTGGGTGGGTGTTGTGGGGAGTGGGGGGGCTTGTTGGTTGTGGTTCGGGGCGTTTCATTTGTTGGGACTGTGTGGATCTGGTCTGGTTGGTCTTGTTTTGTGGTCGATGTCGGACAACAGAGGAATAAAGTTAATTATGCCATTACTACTTTTCCCTGGTTGTTCCTCTGTTGTCTGTTGTTGATCGCGGAATGAGACCGGGTTGGACCTGCACGGTTTCGGCGGGTGGGGCTTCCTGGGTCGCGGCTCGTGGGCTCTCCCTGTTCTTCGTGGACGTTGCTCGGTGGCTTTGGTCGGGGTCACTGAGTGCAGCATGACACGTCAGAGGAGATCTGGCCCTCCCGGCTGAGCCTGGTTTCTCCCGAGGTTTTTTTTTCTCCATTATTCAGCATTGGAGTTTGGGTTCCTCGCCACAGCAGAGCAGTGCAGTGTTGGCTTGCTCACCGGGAGACTGCATTTATTTATTTATTTATTCATTTATTTATTAGATATTATTTATTATAATGATCTTGCTTGGTCTATAAACACCATGCACTGTGCTGTGTTTTACCTTTCTGTGTTTTTCTTATTTGCTCCTGTAAAGCTGCTTTGGAACAATGCACATTGTGAAAAGCGCTATATAAATAAAATTGAATTGAATTGAATTGAATATTATAATGTGTGGGGTATCAACGTGATTTCAATAAACATGGTTAATAATATGTTAAAAATGAAAAGTTGACTTAACTTAAAATTTCAAGGCAACTCGCTGCACAGCTTTTTTGAGTTTACTCAACTTTTGGCCAAGTATTTCACCTAACTGAATTATCTGAGTAATGTCACGTGACTGTCAATTGAAATAAATAGTTGAACCAACTTAAAATAAAAATGCAACAATCAAGTTTCTGAGTTCACTCAAATACGGACTTAGTTGGCCCAACTCAAAAGATTATGTTTTATATAAAATTAATATATAATTGTTTTATTATTATTTACACACTCTTAATACTCAATTCTACTTAATAGATATGTTATATACACACTCTGCTTATGTAACTGCTTAAGCTGTTTGTGTTTTAAACATTTAGTGGACTCCCTGCGTCATTTACTTCAGAGCTCAACACTGAGCACATGAGCCTCAATCATGGTAACAATCATCAAACATTATTAAACATCATAGTTAAAAAGGAACTCTAAATACCAAAGGTAACTTACAATGACAACAAAAACAAAAAATATAGCCAGCAAACACTAAAATAGCAATCATTTTAATAATTTTAACCAGCAAATTGAAAATTCTGCAATGCATGCTGGGAACTTTCAAACACTAGAATTGTTTTTTGAGATTACACAGTTTGGCAAGTTGGTCAAACTTCTTGACGCGCTTTGGACAATCACTTAGATATCTAAGTACAGTCAACAAAAGAATCTTTGTTGGTACCACATTTAGACTCATTTTGTTCAGCATACTCAAAATAATACATTCTTCCTCTTCTACTAAAAAACTTTGTTCAAATTACTTTGTTACCTTTGTTGGGTCAACAATTTGAAGTTGTATTTTTTACAGTGTAGGAAAAACTTCAGCAATAACAGCGAGCAGCAGCTCAGCCGTCTCGCTGAGGCGCAAACAGCGAAGCAAAGCAGGTGATGGGTTTCCAACTCTTATTCATTCCCTGTCAAGTTACAAAGAGCTCTTATCAAATCTACAACACCTGAATCTCCCCACAGCTAACTCAGCATGGAGGAAATGATTCTGGCGAAAACTTGTCTGACACTTGAGGAATTTATTTTGCATTGTTCTGGCATTTTCACTTTTTTAAATCAGACAGACTCGGCTGAATCCCTGTTCTTCACTGTTCTACAAAGCTCGCTGCTTTCACGAGGCAAAAAGGCGGGATTAAGACGCAGAGATGTCAGGGAGGAGATCGGGAATCTGGAGGCGGCTCTTGCTCCTGAGGGAACGCTGGAAAGTGGAATGGAGGAGGAGAGGAAGCGCGTTTCAAACACAGAGAACAGGCGCGTCACCGGGCGACACAGAAAGACAGCGCTAAACCGTTTGAAGTTTGGGTTTAAAATGATTTTACATAAGATTCAGTTGCTTCTTAATTTACAGATATGCACATGCTGTTTCAACAAGGGGAGATCACAGTAAGACTGTTAGATACATCTGTGGTTTAAAAAAATATTAAAGTATGGCTTACCTGTCAAAAAGACAAAGTGAAAGAAAATTGTTATATTTCTGGTGCTGGTAAGCTAAAGGAAGAGAACTTCCAGTCACCTCACCAGTCAAAACATCTCCTCATTAATATTATCTTGAAGGCTCATAGAAATAAAAATACTGCTTAGTGCCCTACCCTCGTTCACAATCGCTCCCTCAGCCACTGCTCTTTTTGTCCCCGGTTGCATATTGTTTATTGTATTTTTAGGATCTACAGTTAGCGTGAAGAAAATTATTATAAAATTATAAAAGACAATTGGAATTGGGTATAAAAGCAGCTTCAGATAGCGATCTGTCCTGTAAAACAAGGGCAAGGGGTAACTGGTTGAGGATTTGGGGAAAGGTATGCTGCTCATGCAATCATGACATCACTCCTAGGTGTAAAAACTGCTACAATCATGAAATGGAATATAATGATAATATATATATATTTTTATTATTTTTAAATGAATAGTAAAAGGTAATATCTTAACAGTATTTTCTTAATAGTAAGAATACTTTTTAATCGCATAAGGTAAAAACAAGTCAGAACTTTTGGGCAAGTTCACAACACAATAAGACATACTTTCAATGTTACTTTCAAAGAACTTTGTTCAAAATCTGTCATAGCTGACTGCGTGCTGTCTAAAAGACCATAAAACATAGACTTCATAGTAAAATAGTACGTTTTTGATAGATGACGCAATAAAGAGGACAGGGGTATATAATATTTTAGTAGAAGTCATTCTGAAAGTCACATACGCATTATTACAGCCAATAATGGAGGTGAGGAAAAAATCTCTATTTCTAAGTATTATGATATTTTTCCTCATTATACTGTATTGATATTCTTACCCCACGAATCAATATTTTGAGTTACATTTTTCACAAAAAATATTTTGGGGAAAAAGAATATTGATCACCATTCACAGCAAATCAATGAGAAGGTGAAACATACTGCAGCATTGGGTCAATGCACACTCACATAATGGGCCGACATAGAATGAGCTAAGAACATAACTGCACAAAGCACCAACATCTATGAAAAATACTACAATATGCCATACTATACATTAAAGGCGCAGTTCTTAATTAACAGCGGCCACTAGCGTTGTATTATAGATTTGCCACGAATCGCTCAGTCCAAACACGACGGTGGCCACCACAGTACAAAAAGATGTCGTTCTCATGTTGACGCAGGGAAGAGATTTTGAGGGCTTTAGAAAGACTGTAGAAAGAGCTATGACTTATGTATTACATAAAATAAAATGTTTGTGGATTTTGAGTTTAAAAAGAAGGATAAAAGTCAGACAGGAGCCAGGACCTGCGTTAATATAATAAAGACTTCACAGCAGAGACACGTTAGCAGATATGTGACCCTGGATCACAAAACCTGTCTTAAGTAGCACGGGAACATTTTTAGTAAAAGACAAAAATACATTGTGTGGGTCAAAATAATCAATTTTTCTTTTATGCCAAAAATCATTAGGATATTAAGTAAAGATCATGTTCCATGAAGATATTTTGTAAATTTCCTACCTTAAATATATAAAAACTTTATTTTTGTGAGTGGATGGTCTGCCACAGTGCCCCTGATTAACAACTTAAAAGGCAATTTTCTCAATATTTAGATTTTTTGCACTCTCAGATTGCAAAGTTTTAAACGGTTGTATCTCAGCCAGATATTGTCCTATTTTAACAACTCATACATCAATAGAAAGCTTATTTATTCATCTTATTTATTCAGATTATGTAAAAATCTCAATTTCGAAAAATTGACCCATAAGACTGGTTTTGTTGTCCAGGGTCACATATGTACTCACAGATATCTATGGAGATACTTTCCAGCAGAGAGAGACGTTGGAGAGAAAGATCGTCTTAAAATCACCCCCGAGGAGGTTGCTTTGATTCGGATCAGTATGTAAGTAACATACTAACATACATACCAAGATATGTTGTTGTTGTAATATTAGCTGTGTGACGGAGCAGTTTTGAGCATCATTGTTTATCTGGAACCGCTTTAATATTGTACTCGTCCAGATACTGGAGAGAGAGAGCGAGCGAAGGTGCGTTTTATTCTTTTACTCAATGATGAATAAACTTTCACTTAATCTGCAGGTCACATGCGGTCCGCACCAGAGAGCACGATCCGTACGGATCACGGATCTTCCCGCGATCCATTTCACCACGATACCGCAGCGGAGAGGAAGAGGAAACGCGTGTTCTAGAGTTGTTTGTCTGTTTAGGGCTGCTGTACAAAACATGGCGGCAAATTCAATGTATGTAGGCCCGCTCTGTATGTAGATATAAACAACTTATTCTAAGGTATTACAAACATAATGGTTCATTACGTAAGGTCTTTATACACCTCTGAAGAAATAGTTTTGTATATTATATTGTATCTCTGTCAATAGATCCTCCTAAAAATGCAGTATTGTTCCTTTAAAGAAAATCACAATATTGTTTTATCGTGACACAGAAATTGTTTTTCCAGATTCTTGCTGTTTTCCCAGACCTAACACACACAGTATAGACAACACAACAAAAAAACGAAAGTGTGGCCATAGACTTACACCCCTGGGCATTTGTAACTCCTGCCTAACGCTCACAGAGACCCAACCTGAGAAGAGCTTAACAAGCAAAAGTGCAAAAAACAACAACACATTCTAGCAGTATCAAGGTGATGAGTGATACAGAGAAAGTCTACACGAGGTCTACATGAAGACTGCAGATACCTTCTCAAAACAAACAGCACTTTCTATGTTTTCTCATATTATTAGGCTGCTGACCTGTTCCAGCATGAAGGACAAGCTAAGAACTGAATTACATTGAGATTGTATTGTGTCATTCAAAACGTAATGAGTTTCCATGACATTGAAGGGTACTAACTTACTACTGAACATGTTATAGATTACTGACATATGACTCACTGTATGAAAAAGACACGGAAATATGGAAAGATCCAAAATTTCCATGAGCATTTTTTAAAGCTCAGCCCTGGCAATCTAGAGAACAAGACAACATTTGACTCGCACTCCAAGTCAGTCTGAGACATTTTCCACAATTCTCTATTCTTTTATGATTTTTTTTCTTTGCAGGCCTATGAAGGGAAATCATAAAAAATGGACAATGAGCACTTGGTCAAGCTTGGCTTAGTATTGTGATGGCACAGATGTTCAGTGAGCAAACATATGGGGCATTCAGATTCATTTGGAAAAATATTGGAATTGTTGATTGTCAACCAAAGGAGGTCAAACTGTATTCAACCTATAGATCTTTATTATATGTAACTATACAATCTAATAATTTTACATGAGTTATTTTTTTTTTTATACCAAAAATTTAGATATTAACCAAAAAACTTTTATAATCTTTGATTTGTGATAGTGAATACATGCTCAAAGTTCTCAAAATATCATAATTTTGTGTCGACGCAACAAAACATCTGACTAAGCTGCTTGAATTAGCATTTGTCAAAGTCATGCGTTGAGTTGAAGACCAGACCCTTACCTTCAGCTGATGCCAGTCGACCTCTGTGACCCAACCAGATGGTCAGAAGTACCAGAGAGGACCAAATGACCCTCATGACGCCCTCCTTCAGCTTCTAATATGAACCAAAGACGTGAACACGTGAGAGAAAGGTATTTAAGCAGACCAAGACATGCGAATAATCTGGATATGGTTATAAACTCAGACCCAAGGCTCTGCTTTATGACACCAGTGTCATTATTTTACATTTAATAACATACGTCTGCAGTGAAACAGCTTCTAAATAATTACCCGAAAGCGTACGAACGCATGTGGGAACAGTCAGAATCAATACAGTGGTTATGGGCACATTAATAATAGTGTCTATTAAAGAGTGCTGGGTATTAAGATGAGTGCTTTTTTTAGAGTATAAATTGTGCTAATGATCCATAGCATTTGCAATAAAGCTTTGTAACCCATGACGTCTGATGATTAGCATTACTGTGTCCATCTGTCCCTCTCTGCAAATGTGTCACACATGGTCATGCACACTTCAAATGTGAAGTTTGGTTAAATTGCAGATTATTTCATGTACTTTATATGTAAAATCGTACCATACAGCCCAAATTATAAATCATTATAGCATTGCTTACCCACGCAAATCATACCAACAGCTTAAAGGATTTTCCAGCAGGGAAAAAATAAGCACCTATGACCAGATGTTATGTGTACATCTTTACTACTTTAAAATTCATCACTTTTCACTGATTGCAATGTACAAATAAACCACATACTATGTCTCTGACACATTTACACATATCCACAGAACCTACACCAGCTTGCTTTGCTGTTTACAGACATGCCGTTGGCTTAAAGTGACCCCTACTCTCTTACCGGCATGTCTCAGCATGAACCTGTCAGAGTGACATATTAGCCAGAAAGCCCCAAGGGGCAAGGTTCTCTTCTCGGCCTTTTATGGTTACTTGTAAATTTCAGCCTGCCGGTGATGTTCAAGCAGGCGACGCCTTATCTGCATCCTCCGACTGAGGTCAGACAACCTGTAGGCACTGTGTTGAGACAGTGAAAGTGATGGTGTCATAGAAAATAACATTACCCCAAAGTATGCACGATGTGCTACTTTCAGTGAGCCAGCACAGGCTTTCTCTGGCTGCCGTCTGTTCGTATCCTTCCGATTCAGTTATCTACAAGCTACCTCGCTTTTTGGTGCAAAATCAACTTTGCTCGTGTAAACAAGACAACATCCATTTCAGGTGAAAAAGGTGGAGATGTAGTCCATTTACCTGTATTCAATGCCTCTGGGCAATTTCTCATTACCGTTCGCTTTTACGCGCGGGAAAAAGAAATGGAAATTAAAGCTTTCGCTTGTTTTGTTTCACTTTGTTTACCATGCAGTAAAAGCAGCTGGACAGCGCAGATAAAATAAATGGTCTCGCTCATATTCTGTTCTGGCTCGGTGCCCAGCAATCTGAAGCCTATAGTGGAATTGACAAAAGCGCTAGTTAGGGAATCAAGTACGTGGGTTGAAAACACACCAGGGCCACAATTCATAACATTTCAGTGAAAGACTGATTGTTACAATCAATTTTTTGCATGCGAAAACAATAATTCGCCACCATCTAAGAGAATAGTGAAAAACAACAATGTGCAGTTTTAATAAACAGGCACTTTAATTAGACATTGTTAAAACGTCTACAGTTACCGTCTGTAGAGCGCTGACAGGAAGGAGGTTGTCAAGAAGGCGTGTATGTGTGTTGTTTTCATGTCAGAGCCTGTGAGCTCAGGGAGAGAGAAGGACTGTGTTATGTTAAACTCTCTCTTTAGAACACAGCAAACAAGTGACTTTATTTTATATTTATATTTTTTATAAATTGTGCTTCCAGACAGATTACAAATACTACTAAAATCACCAATAGCGTCAATTTATCATGTATATGAAGTCTGGTAGCGCCTTTGAAAAGGGGCATCTGGTGTGTACAGTGTGATATTTTCCTAAACAGAAAATAATGATTGAGATGGCGTTGCAGAATCAAGGTGAAACGGAGGGCATGCAGTTACAAAAACCTGGGAGCTACAGAGCCACATCAAACATGAGAGCAATCCAGACAGATTTATAATCTGCGTAATCAGGTCTGTGGCATTTGTAATCATATCTACAGCGCTGCTTAACCTTATTTTTCAAATAAGCATTTATTTACTTACTACTTTCATATATATTTCTCACATAAGGTAGACACTAGAATGTATGCTCGTGCTTGGTTTATCTAACCAAACTTGATTCTGGGAAGAATGTGTGCTAAATGAGAATAGTCTCTGTGCACAGGTTTTGCAGCAGTCATCTCTTCACCTTTCCCCTGCACCCCGTCTGCATTAGAAACAGATGGTAGTTTCATCAGACAGAGTATTAGTTTTTCCACCGCCTCTGACTCCCATGAGCTGATTTAAAACACTCCACCTTAGGCAGAGAGTGTGCTGCAAATGCTTCAGAACAGGATCATGCATGAACTGAGGGCTGTATCTAGTTTAAAAGCACCTTGACAGGGGGTTGCGGCAAGCATCTCATTTTCCTGAAAGTGGCATCATATCTGACAAGCAATATTTGCAATGCCTAAATCCAAAAATTATCATAAGTTTGTGATTGCACAGCTGCACACTGCAGATGCTGGCCTGCGTCCCCATCCTCTTCATGCAAACAGGAGCAAAGGGATGTGACGATATTCCTCCAGGCGCGTGTGGGGACTGTCCTGTCTGAGCGAGCGCGCGCGCGAAAAACGCGCTTCTACCGCTGGGGGGCCACGATTAGGGCAACAAGTCAAAATGTTTTTACCACAAACAAAAGTGGTTAAAATAAAAGAGAAACTACTTCAACTAAATACATACCGAATCTGACAGTGTGTGGCACGTTTGCACAATCTCGTGCATTAGCAATTGCAGCGATAAACGGAATAATAAACAAATAGGTTAACGTTAAATCAAATTGTCTGGAAATCTTTAATAAACGCAACTTTCCTATAATGTGCATCGTTAAACGAAATGGAACATTGCACTGACATGTAATGCATGCAATCTAAGGTAATAAGAAATATAAAATACCCTTTTAAAGAATAACAATTGCTAACTTTTGTCTATGCATTGCGAGTTTTTTTCTGCACGATTTCCCATAGATACAAAAACAACTTTACCTTCAGCAATCGTTAGTCCAATGAATTATGGCAACATTAATCCACAGAAAACTGTTCTTAATGTAATCCAGTTTGGTTAAAGAGCTTCCAAGAGTCCTCTCCAATGTGGATAAAGTTTTCTTCTTCTCCAGTTCCTCTCTCCCCTCCCCTCGCAGTTGTTTTAATAAACTTTCCTCTCGCGGACGGGAGAATCTCCAGGATAACGCATGAATGATGACATCATGCGTGTGTGTGGAAAACACGCCGCAGGGTTTTCTTCCTGCTCCCACATCTCACAAGTTCTGCTCTGTTCAATACAAGTTAAAAACTTGTGGCAATGCATAGATTAGTGTTCTGGTTTGATCAGTCATTGGTGACAGAAATCTAATGCGAAATTACAAATTATGTATGACAAATATATTGCTATTGACCGATCTCTCACAGTCCTGATGGTGACCATATGTCTGAGTGTGGTTCTGGTTCTTGTTAAGTTGGCTAGTTAGTTTTTTCGAGTTAAGAGACAAAGAATGTGAATTGATTCACCATTGTTTCTTTCAACTATAGCCTATAGCCCACATATGAACTTGTTTAAACCGTTGTAAACAGTTTTCAAAATATACAGTTCTTTATACAGCTGTATTATCCAGGATAATATCCAGGCAAAAAAAAGGTTACCCATGGTTAAAAATAGTGAAAACTTGAAAAGAATGCTCAAGTAGCAGACCATCCCCATTCCTTCACCGGGATTTAACCTGGGCTAAAGCCCTGAATCCCTTCTAATCCTTAATGTTTTAGAGGCACATGGTAACGGAAGAATGAACTAAATGAGCCAAATACTTCAGATGACAACATAAAACCAAGCCCTGGTCATATCAGTAGACATAAATATTAACAGATATTAACAAACCAAAAGTATGTTCAAATAAATCAAAGACATTTGATCATACTGGAGGGACAGCTCTGTTTTTACTTAGTATCACAGTATGGTTAGCTGAACAGCAAAGACAAAAATGCAATAAAACATTAACAGCAGCAGCAACCTTAAAAAAATAACTAATGCACACTAGAAGACAAAAGAAACAATAATCAAATACAGTAGATTTGATGATAACCCAGAAGATTATAGGCAGACGCTGATATGAATGAATAAGAATAAAAGATTAGAGATGAAATGTTTCTGAATTATTTCGCTTTCCATACTAACGTGACACTATGGGCTACCTGCATGTTGTTTTCGTGTAGCGATGCTCCTTTTATGTTGTCATTAAGATGAACTAAAAACATTACTCAAGACCTATTAAAGTAAGATTTAACAACCCCCCAAAAATTATTCAACAAGTAAACAAAGAGAGCAGTTGATCTTTGACTGTGAACTGATAAATCACTTTTTCATGATGGACTTCTCTATGAATTCTCTCGAGGGCATAACCTTTGGCCTTAACCGATCCGCTAGCCTGCTGATCTGTATCCTCACAACAGCTTTATTCTTTCAGCTTCAGAAACAGGATGTTAGTGGCTGCATGGCTGCAGCAAAGACATGAACATCTGGAAAAGGATGCTTGACTATTCTGTGTCAAGCCAGCAGACTGTATACACGTACTGTCAGCTTTACAATCGTTGGACTGGAGCTGTATTTAATGTATTAAGATCAATGTATTAATACATACTGTAATGTTGCATTACTTATACGGACTTGAAATGTCCAAAATTCCCAACAATGTTTTACTCTCGCTCTTATAAATATGATGGACAACTTTATTTTTCCTACTGTACAGTATTGTGAAATTTACAAGAGATGACGTAAACTACTTTGTGAAAAACATCCCCTGGGGCATGAAAGAGGCAGCTGTGGAACTGGAGTGCAACATGTTTCATGTGCCATTACACTATTATTAAAGCAGATAAGACTAGAATAAATTCTCATTTAGGGTTCTACAGGTTGGTTTTGTCGTGAACTTCCAGCAAAGTCACTTTTTTCCATGTAGATCAAATCCTTTTTCCCTTCTCGGGGGTTTGTTTATTCACTCTTGGGCAAAGATCAGTTGAGGGAACAAAGCCCAGCTGACTCTTTATTGCCATTTTATTTCCATTCCATGAAGTTTTGCACTGAGTGATGGGAGAAACCACAGATCGACAAGAGCATCAAGGAATATAAAAAGGAGTTACACCAAGGTCAGGAGAAATCCTCTGTTCCTTCTCGCCAAATGCCCTTGGTGGATCCTCAAATGGGATCACACAGAGAAGTCAATGCTTAAGGAACAGGCACACCTATCCAGCCACGCAACTGGATTTGATTTCAAGGTTCAGCATAGAGTGAAAGACCTGTATCAGTCTTTTATAAACTTCAACACCAGACCCTTAGACACACGTGAGAAGCTCACTGAGACTACAACAATATTTTATTTTAATAATAATAATTTTGTATTTAACTTAAAAGAGAAATAGCTATAAAACTAAGACAAAGATATTGCATAACTGATGCAATGTAGTGTCAACCAATCCATGAGGTCCACTGCATAAAAGGTAATTTTGGGTCAGAAAAATAGCCTCCGAAGCCGCGAGTTTTCTGAACAACAACTCAATGTTTGGGGAGAGATAATAAGACAGATCGGTGAAAAGTTGAAAGGTTTTCTTCTCAAGTGTCAATATGGCTGACAATTCTGCCACATGCAAGACCAGAGACAAAGGAAAAAATAGCTCGCATGGCCAACTGACACATATTCAGACAACCTTATTCAGTCCCATTTAGGCATAGAGATGGAAAAGGGGGAGTGGGGTTGTGAAACTTGCTGAGGCAGGAGAATATAGTCATACAGGAGATGCCGACCGCAACAGCCAATGGAACTTTGGAACACGTACTGTAAGCATTTCTGTGTGCATGTGTGTAAATGAGTGAGTGTCTGTATTCTGTGAGGTTATAGAGACTAACAATGCTTCCAATGATTTCTTGGGTTTCATTTGACAATTGAAGGGTTAAGCTGTCTATCTGCTTTTTTAAAGACCCAGTGTGTTATTTTTTGGAGGATCTATTGACAGAAATGCAATATAATACACATAACTATGTCTATAACTATGATTTATTACCTTAGAATGAGTTATTTCTATCTACATACACCACGCGTCACCTTGCATGGAATTCACCATGTTGTTTCTGCAGTAGCCCTAAACGGACAAACTGCTCTACACAGAGCATTTCATAAATATGTTATCGCCTTTGGCAAAGAGGTGAAAACATGACTACACCTTAGTTCTGTGTCAGTTGCAGTAGTGCTTCGAAAGGGAAGGGGTGTAGTTGCAATTCGCAACCTCACCACTAGATGCCGCTCGAATCTCCACATTGCTCCTTTAAAGAGTACATAACTAGGGATTTTTAAGGTCATACTTTGGTTTATGTCCAACAACAAGTTTATGTACATAGAAGGTGTAAAGACACCATTATTTCGAAATAATAGGCAGTTATTCTTACCTTACTTCTTGACTGACTCTCAAATGATTCATTCCACGATTCACCTGTCTAATCCCCTCCTTTCCGCTAGCCTAGTCTGATGTGATCGGTCAGATGGTCTAGTCTGCAGTGATTGGTCTACGGCGAATGAGGCTCACGAGCTACAGTGTTTGGGGGAGGAGAGTTTTCGCGGGCAGTCCTAGCAAAACATAGGCGGGGACTATATATAGTGACTTAAATCCGTGGTGGTTCGCAAATTGGACTAGGGACGACTCTTTTGCGTGATTCACAGTCGACTCCCTTTTTTTCCAAGCCAATAACTTTGTTATTCATTCACCTTCGGATTTACAACTACACTGTAAAAAAAATCCCGTAAAAAAACAGATAAAGTACTGGCAGAAAATTACCAGTACATTTTCCTTTATTTTAAGGACATTTCCATTAATGCTAAAATGCAAATGAATGCAGTGCAAAATGTAAAATACAGGTAAAACAACTGTAAAAATGAACACGGAAAATTCCTTCATATTAATACAGTATATTGTGCCCTATTTTTACAGCTTTTTTTTAGAGTGTAGGCAGACACTTTCAAACATGGCAACATTACACACTGCATGAAATGTAATTTTCCTGATCTCATGTTATACTAGTGAACAAAATTAGATGAGATATGACATAGGAAACTTTGAAATTATGATTTGGGTTTAAGACCTATATGGTTGTTAAAAAAATTCCACTTGCAGTCTTGGAGAAAAAGATTTTATTCAGCTCTTTTTCAGCAAATGCAGATCTTATCTAAATGTAACTGAACATTATAAACACTGCAGTAACCTGGGGAAAACAGATGGGGACAGCCTCTTTGGGAATGCCTTAATTCCATATTTGTCCAGACAACCTTTCAAACATTCACCACGAAGATGATCCTAACATCCATACAGACTCTTCTGCCAAATGCATTTTCCAGTTGGATGTACATACAACATTCTCTTTTCTTTTCAGTCTGTTACTCTGCATTCATTTTGACTTTAACCTGGTAAACATTTTCTTAAAATAGTATACAGTAACTTTTAAATATTATGCAAACTTTTAAAATACTTAAAAGCTATTTTACTGTGCCATTTATGCTGATCTTTAATTCTTGAATGTGCAGGCCTTTTTATCATGAATAAAATATTAACATAAAGCCATATTACAACTCTACATGCTTCTTTCAACTGGAAACAGTAATGTGAATAAAATCTTAAACAAGGGTCTTGAATCTGTGACTATAGGTGAATTTATAGTTTTACTTCTTTATTGCTATGTCTGCCCGATAGCAAAACTAATAAAAGGAGTTTAAAAATCCAAATGAGAGGAGTACAGTACATCTTGCACGGCCATCATGACAATTATACAAAATAATTTCAAACTTCCATAACAAATTTCTACTGTGGCATAAAGTTACGCTTTTAGAAAAGATTCTTCTTTTCAAAGGTCAAGTGTATGAAATTTAGCAGCATCTAGTGGTGAGGTTGAGAGTTGTAACCAACGGCTCACTACACCGCTTACCCCTCCCTTTCAAAGCACTATGATGGCTGACACAGATCTTAGTTGTCGTCACGTTTCCGCTTCTTTGCCAAATGATATAACGTATTTACGAAACGCGCTTTGTAGAGCAGTTTGTCCTTTTAGGGCTACTGTAGAAACAACATGGTGAAATCCATGTAAGGGGACCCGCGGTGTATGTAGATAGAAATAGCTCATTCTAAGGTAATAAAAACATAACGCTTCATTATATAAGATCGTAATACACCTCTGAACACATAGTTATGTATATTATATTGCATTTTTGTCAATAGATCCTCCAAAAAAATTCACATTGGACATTTAAGAAACAATTTATTAGTTATAAATAAATCCTTGTTACCTGCTTCGCAACTGGCAAAAACTGACTACAAACAAATGAGGCCTTGAGGTGAGTCAAGATTATAACAGGTTAACACTAATGTGACTGTTAGCTAGGTGAGATCTGACAATGCATACTCACTGTCTGAACAAAGACCACGCACCTGCTTTTCACATTTTTGTAAATCTCAGACACCTTTTTTTTCAGGTCAGATCAGATCACATCTGTTTTGGTTTGAAACACCTGAGCAAGTTTCTGGAAAAAAACGATATTTCTTCTATCTGAACTGCTTAAAGAGGCATTTCTCACCACACCAACTAGCTGAACATTAAAGCTTGGCTGAAGTTGATATTGATGTGACTCCTTAATTAGCTTGAGGCAGCTTGAGCACTAAATCATCTTAAAAAAAGCAAAACTGCACTTGAATGGATTGCTTTGATGCACCTGGAATACATACTGATGCAATCGAATTTGTAGGGATAAAGTAATTTGACTGCAATATACACAAACACGCCACAGGCTATGCTGCGCATGTATGCAAGCGTGCGCACATACACAAATAAATAACTATGCACTATATGCACACACATCCTCCGACAACACAAATTGAATCAAAAGGAAACACGATACAATTGAACAATACAACAAAAAAATTATTTGATATCTAAAGTACACTATTGTCCTCTGACTAGTCATCTAACCCTGACCACTGGACTATAAAACATGCAGTTAGTGTCAAACCAAATCAATAAGTGCACACCTCAGCGAGTCCAGCATAAATGTGTTTCCCTTAGGTCCTCTTCCTTCTTTGTACCGCTGTTATCCTATTACAGCGGCCAGGGCCCGACGGTTGCAGACCCTGAAAGGGGATGGTTTTGATAAACACTCAAAATGGAAGCCCTGATGAAAGGTGACTTCTCACAGACCAGTGAACCTGAGGCCCTGGCGACAAAGCTTTTTGATAAATATTTAAATCTGAACAGACAGCGAAAAGTTGCGCTTTGCTTTTATCATTTTCTCAGGGAAAGCTTCTCGTCTCCTGTTTAGTTAAGGGTCTTTCTGGAATAACAGTGGTTGACCTGGAGTGCTTTAGCTCAGTTCACCAATAAAGCAAGTGAAGCGAAAGCACAGAAGCTCGAAGCTCCCTGCTTTCACGGTACATGTGCCAAAGAATGAACCCAGACAAGCTCATGGTTCTTAAAATTAAATTGAAAGCATTGAAGCTGCTTTTGAAAACCATCATTAAAAAGGGGATTATATTTTTTAAACAGGGGATTGTGGACCGTGGGGACTCGAAGTACTCCATAAGACAAGGAATTTTCATGACATCCCAAACAATGAACTTATGTCATACTAATGAACTTTACATGCATAATGCACTAATGTTTAAATAAAGCTTTTATATTGGGACTTATTGGTTTGGAGATTAGATGGGGGTTCTGGGTTTGTAAATGGCCTGCTGCACTTTACTAGACTAAACAATGATTTCATCACAATAAAAGTAGCTCAAATAAAACTCAGGAATGGTTCGACAAAAAGAAAAACACATCTAAGCCCAGTGATCACACAAGTGTGGAAAAGATACTAAAACCCCGCAGCTGGAGGGAGAGAGAAAAAAAAGAATCGATGAGAGCGAAAGGAAGAGAAGCCTTGGGCGATGAGAGCTGATGGGACCACATGAATGTTCACATCCTTTCCGCATTAGCGTTTGCTGTGGTGGAACTGCACCAGACAGCAGACGTGGAAAGATCAGTATGCTGGTGTTGCAGGCCCCGCTTTCAGAGACCCCGCAGACAGATTACTGTAACCTGTAAAACAGGAATAGTGTCAGAAGAACGGGAGAGTCGCATCTGCTCTTTCACAGCTCCTCTGCTGATCTTTTTATTTAATGCACAATCAGTACAATTCCAGTCCAAACAATTGCTTTTAAAGCATTTCTTTACATTCTTTTATCTATGTACAGCACTTGAGTGTCACCAACATCAAAATAAATCACATACTGTCACTTTCTTGTTCCCTTTCTTCATATTACCATTTTCGGTTAACAACTTAATACTCAGCAGACATCTTATAAACCGCAATAATGTTATTACCAACCACAAAGTGATTTTATATGAAGTTACTCATCATGTTAACTGTAAACTTGAATATTTCAAACTACTCTTGCTTCTTAAAACCAATGTGAACCGCAATTCACTCTTTTTCTTCCCCTAGAAGTACATTTATAATGGATCACTACAGATTCAGCCTCTCTCCATGCTTTCATCAGTGAGTGGTCACGTGACCATAAAGCGCGCCAAACGCGACCACAGAGTGAGCCTCCCAGAGATACTTAACGCTATTAATTAACACATTAACCTAAACAGTCAAACATTTTGTGACCCAAAAATACGTAATACAACACAACAGTCAGATATAATGATCACTGGAGCATACTTAAATTACTTTTCTTCACATTAGTGTGAACATCACATTACACAGACAACAAATTCTCAAACTGCATCACAATTATCACTTAACATTCACCAAACATTGTAACAATGCAACCGCAGTACTATTGATATAGGTTTCTCTATTAATCTCTGTTTTTACCTGTAAAACAGGAATAGTGTCAGAAGAACGGGAGAGTCGCATCTGCTCTTTCACAGCTCCTCTGCTGATCTGAGGACGCATTCGCAGTTTGTCGTTCTGTCTGCGACTCCCCAGTCAGAATGCCAAAATAAGAGTCCTTTATTTTTCTCTCTTTGTAGCTCAATATGCAATAGTTAGCTTGCACATAAACACTGCATTAAGAAATAATGTGGTGAATGAACTTAAAACAATACAAATAAACCGAAGAAAATAAAGCAAAAACATTACACAGTTGTGTACATACTTTGTGTGTATCACACTCTCCCTGACAAAATAAGAAAAGCTCCAGTGATCAACCTCTCACTTCCCATAACCACACAATATTACCACTCTTAACGAACAGCAGTTGTAACCCCATAAGGTGTATGAACTGAAGGTAAGTACAAGTGAGGGTAAGTAATGGGTGTGGTGTAATGGTTTAAACCCCAAACAGGCATGTGTGGGACGGGGTAAGCAGTAAATTAGTTCAGTGCGGTGGTGTAGGGGTGGATCGCAGGTTGACCTAACATATCGTAGGGATAAATCTGTCTTGGCCTCCGCTCTCTAGCTGACCTTCTAGCCCTGTTTTCGTCTTCCATTCCCATAGCCTCAGCTCTGTCGACAAAATCAGGCTCACTTTCTGTATTTGCTCCATCTCCTTCGTCAGTGTCAACTGGATGTAATGCCTGCACTCCCCCCTACTGGACTCTCACTTGTTCTTTGCACTTCTCTGTCCTGAATCTGGTTCCCTGAGTTTTCCCTTTCCGGAATGACCGCAATGTTTTCCCTCACAGGAACTTGCTCTTGTGATCGGTCGCTTCCTGATGTCTCGGTCATCCATATTGTCATTATGTGTGTTTCTCGCGGTCTTTTTCTGTCTTTCAGGTCTCGTGGACCCGGGTGTTGTAGTTGGAGCTTCAACAGGTAGATCGTTCACCAGTAGCAACAGGTTTCGATGTAGTGTCCTGGTCTTTCCACCGTCACTGTTCTCTGGATAAATAATATACACAGGGTTGTTAGATATATGTTCCTTCACCACATATACAGCCTTTTCCCAGTAGGACCATAACTTTCCTGGGCCTCCTCGCTCTCCAAGGTTCCTGACCAGCACTCGGTCTCCTGCCTTCAGCACAACCCCCTTCACTTTCCGGTCATACTGCACTTTCCCTCTCGCACTCGACTGTCGACTGTTTCCCTCCGCGATCTGGTATGCTTCACTCATTCTGTGTGCCCACTGCTTCCCATATCCATTCGGTGTGATTTTTTCTGTTGGTTCCACCAGTCCGAAGATCAGATCAACTGGAAGGCGAGGATGTTGCCCGTACAACAGGAAAAAGGGTGAGTATCCTGTCGATTCATGCCATGTACAATTGTAAGCATGCACAATTTGAGGTAAGTGATCTTTCCACCTCTCCTTTTCCTTGTCCGCCAGTGTTGTTAACATTTGTAGCAGGGTCCGATTGAACCTCTCAACTGGGTTGCCCTGGGGGTGGTATGGCGATGTTCGAGAGTGGCTAATTCGAGCGAACTNGTTCAAACAACACTCAATCAATGCTTAAGTATGCTGATTATATCATTAAATCATCTTCATATATTCACTTGTAACACTCAATCATTGGTCTGATTATTAACACATCTATGGTAATATCATTCCTATGAATACTTCTTATAAGTGGGGTGTACAACAGAGCCCAAAAGTACAATATATGCACAAAATGATCAGAATTATGCACAATAAGACGTGGGGTCAAAACAAAACACACGAAACATAGCACATCCATAAGACAATCCACGAGCACAGGACAAAGAAACAAGAGGGTATTTAAAGGGAGAGACAAACGAGGGATAATTACACTTGGCAGGTGTGGGTATTTAAACACTCAGGGAATGATAACAATGAAACGATAGGAGCGGGGTCAATGACGAGACACTGGAGAGAACGTATATTATTGTCAAAAGGACAACAATATGTTTCTCTCCACACATAACCAAAGGCTTTGTCATGACTCTGCTACAGGACCAAGAAAAACATGACTAAATGAAGCAGAGCCATGACAAGCTGAGTGTATCGTTACACCCCTAGCTTGTATCTTCTCAAAAGTGCACAATGTTTTCATGCAACTTGTGCTATATTTTCAAAATGGTCTGTCAATCAACATTTTTAAATGCACGTTATATTAAAGGAGAAAACGGAATGTAACAACAATGTAATAAAGATGCACCTTAGCTAAAAGTATTCGGCTAAAATCACTTAGGCTGCATAGGCTATAATTGTTTTTTAAATGTACTATTAATTGTATTATTGTTTGTTTCCCTATAGATTGCCAACTGTGGACCATTAACTAAACTGATGCAAAATGGCTTCAGATAATACGCAACGTAGTTACTCCATCATACCCTGCTTCATCTTTGTAGAGGTAAGATTTGATGTTTTAACTGACAAAATATGGTGGTTGTGCTGAATCTTTTCAGCTACTGCTGTATTTAATTCTCTGGTTGTTAAGATGATGCTTTTATGGCATAAAAATGTCCTTGGTTTCATTTTTGGAACAGTGTCCATAGCAAGGGTTTAATTAAAACTGCTTTCAAATCCTGTTTAATCACTAAAGTACGAAACTGTGTGTAGACACTTCAAAGCATTTACGTTATAAGCCCTTGTGAATCTGGCAACACGAGACTAGACTGGCCTACCAGCACATTTTGACTGCCATGCGGTTGCTAAGGTGTTGCTAGGGCTTCACCGTGGAGTTGTTAGGGTGTTCTGGGTGCTAAATATGTACTTGTCTATTGGCTGTGGATAAAAAGCAAGTTTTTGTTACCGCTTGGTCCCTATGTCTCAGGTCCCTTCTTGAGAAAGTCTACAGTATTTTTTCATCTCATTATCTGTGCTTCATTGTCTGTCAGGTGAAATTATAAAAGAAGAATGTCTGATTATTTAGCAAAAAATAATAGCACTCTCTTTTCATCAAGCCACATAATTTGTATCAGTATGACATGCTGAGAAGTAAATGTGACAGTTCACTCAAAAATGAAAATTCTGTCATCATTTACTCACCCCTTTGTCATTTCAAACCTGTATGACTTTCTTCCTTCCGCAGAACACAAAGAAATTTTGAAAAATGTTGTTAAAGGAGTCATATGACATGATTAAAAACATAATTAACTTGTGTTTTTGGTGTAATACAATGTTTTATACGTTTTAAGGTTGAAAAAAACTCATTATTTTTCACATACAGTACATCATTGTAGCTCCTCTAGCCCCGCCTTTCTAAAACACATCGATTTTTACAAAACTCATTGCTCTGGAAAGCGCAGTGTGCTCAGATTGGCCAGTTGAGCAGTGCATTGTGATTGGCTGAATACCTCAAGCGTGTGGCGGACATGTTATGCCCCATAACCGCAAACTTCCAGGACGAGGCCGATTGTCAGTTCATCTCTCCTCTTAAATAATGAAATGAGTGGATAAAAAAATGCATATGCAAGCGCAGCGGAGGCCAGACTCTCATGCTGGAACTATTGTCAGTTCGCCTCACCACCCGTTCGGACTGGAATCGGACCGGTTATAATAAATAACATAAATACAAGTACATAAGTGCATAAAGAGTAAAACCAGCATCGGTTTTGCCT